>NW_028277030.1:27234130-27540760 GCF_059951505.1 Python bivittatus
TGCCCCTCCCCTTGCACGTCAACTTCATACACCACAAAATTTGATTGCAAAGTTTCAACTGCCAAATTTTGAGGATGTAATGATAGTGAGCCACAGGAACATCTATTGGGCCGTTGTGAGGATTATTCTTACTGTTTGGCAGATAAAGTCACTCAGATTCACTTGGAGTTCGATTCCAGCTGGAGATGCCTGAGGCAGAGTCTAATAGGATTATCTGGAGTGCGTTTGTGACTGCGACTCCTGAGGAAATGGACAGGGTCTCTGTCCAGACTTGTGAGCTCAGCCACCTGTTTGTTAGATCCGGGTCTCCCTTGGTTGGTCAAGATCACTCAGGATGTGACCAGTGGTTAGGTCCATGCAGTGGTATCTAAGTGGAGGAATTATCCCCTTGGCCTTGAAGGAGGCTCAAGAAGCCGTCACTGGATCCAATGATCCTGGACAATTTCTGTCCAATCTCCAACCTTCCCTTTTTAGGAAGGCTGCTGAGAAGGTGATTGGGCTTCAGCTCCAGAGGATCCTGGGTGAATGATGTCCTGTAACAGGTCCAGAATGTAGATAAGGCATCCATCCTTGTGATCCTTGATCTCAGCAGTTTTCAATATCGCTTATTATGGTATTCTTCTGGGCCAGCTGTGAGGCTTGGGAGTGGGAGATACTGTGTTGCAGTAGTAACTTTCTCCTTTCTTTGTGGCTGGTTTCAGTCAGTGTTACCAGAGGGAGAGAGATCAAGTCCACGGCCTCTCACATGTGGGGTGCTGCAGGGCTTTACATTCTTACCCCTTTTGTTCAACACCTCTATGAAACTGCTGGGTGAGGTCATTTGTCAATTTGTCAATTCAGGGTTAGGTATCATCAGTATACTGATGATACGTTGATTGTATATCTTGGTCCTGGGCCAATCACATGATGCTGTCGAGTTCTGTGCCAGTGCCTGGAGACTATGTAGGTCTGGCTGGAGAAGAACTGACTCAGGCTCAGTCCTGAAAAGATTGAGTGGCTGTGGATATTTGGGGCCCCTGGGTCTAGGTTCTTCCATCTTTCATCTTGGATGGGATTGTGCTTCCCAATTAGAGACTGGTATGCACTTTGGGGGTAGTCTTGGACTCACAGCTGTAGCTTGAAGAGCAGGTAGTAGTTGTGGCCAAAAGGGCCTTTGCACAGGTACATCTAGTGCACCAATTGTGCCCTTTCCTGGACCAGGAGGTCCTCCAGTCACTCATACCTTAGTCATCTCACAAATGGATTACTATAATGGACTCTATATGGGGCTGCTCTTGACAACCACTCCGTGGGAATGAAAAAAGATTGCTTGCAAAAGCAAAATAAGGGGACTGAACAGCAAAGGAAAACTTCTTAAGTACTAAATAAGAGAATGAGTAACAGGGCCAACATATATCTTACATTTAATCCTATTTATGAAGTATCTTAAGTTCATATGAGTCCTCCCTTCCCCCACCCCAAAAAAACAGGTGATAGGAGAAATGACATGTAAATACTGGCAAGCAACAAGGATCAGAATATGTTAGTAGCCAGTGAGAGAAATTTCAGGAATCAACAGAAACAGGTTTGAATGGAAGGGAGTAATGAATAAGATAAATATTTTAGTTCATTCAGGGAACAAATGGGCTAAATCGATATTAAAAAAAAACCCAAAAAACAAAACAAAACAGGTGCTTCAGAGCATGTGATAATAAAAACACAGTATCTATCACCACTCCTAAACAAAATGTGCCTTTTCCTAAGAGCAGGCAGTTTCTGGTAAAAGGCACAGCTCCTCTGGCTTCCAGATAGGTGCTAGGTTCACACCCCCACATGCCTGGAAGCACAACACAGCTCTTGGAGTGAACATCTGTAATGAAGATACAATGAATGTGGAAAAAGATGTTTGGCATAATCAAACAAGGGGGGGAGGGAGATAGTTCCAATTCCAAGGGGAAACTCTCGATTTTCAGTTAATGAGATTCAGATGGGTAAGAAAATAAAATGTGGCTAAATCCTTTTTTATCCATGTTCATTGGAAGCTGGGCTAATTGCAAGTGTTTACATTTAACAATGCAAAAACACAAGCAATAATCCTAAACAGGTTATAGAACACACTCTGTTGACCAAATTTTTCAGTCTGGAAAAACGGTATTAAAAAGAGAGAAAAGAGAGTTACAGTCATTTTCTTTACACATCAGAAAGCAATATAAAATAGGATACAGCAAAAGAAATGAACAATACACAAAGCAAATAGAGAAGATCACAGAATTGGAAGGATTACAGAAGTTATTTAATCCAATTCCCTGCAATGCAGGATCCACTAGAAAGTCTCCAATGACCATCTTACCTCTGTCTGAAGACCTTTAGCAAAAGCAAACTCACCACATCATGTGGTGACTTTATCCATTTGCTAACAGATCAAACAGGAAGTTCTTTCAAATGTCTAGCCTGGAACTGCTTCCTTGTAGTTTTAGCCCATTGACTGCATCCAATCCAGGACACTGCCTTTCTCCCTTCTAACCAACTAGGCATGGATAAATAATGTCACATCTAGTTTCAGACTTGTTTTATTAGAGGAATAAGAAACCAGCAATCAGAGTAAAAACAGAAACAGAAACTAAGGCAAAGCCTGTTGGTAAACTTGGCTGCTCTTGTTATCAAGGGAGCTATGGAACAATTGAGCAGCACTTATCTTAAAAAAAAATATCTAGGTTAAAAAAAATATTAATTCTAACTTACCAATAACCCCTAATTTAAACAGACAAAAGTATCTCTTCTTCAAACACAAATAAAATAGGTCTTTCTCAGTAATTTGTAAAGCTTCAAATAAACGATTCTGTAATATTTCTGATGTCCAAATTCTATCTGCAGACTATTTACTGATTACCCACTTTGCGTGACTAAGTAACTGTTTCCTTTCTGACAAAAAATATGCAATCTAAAAGCACAGCATTGACAGAAATAGAGATAAAGCAGCACTAAATCAATCAAAACACAGACGAAAACTACCAACCCCCCCAAACCCAGCACTAAATGTTATGGATATGTGCCAGGATCTAACTGCACACTTTTCTCTCTGCTCACCTCTCACAAGCAAATTTCATCTTCCCTTCCAAAGAAAAATCCAACAATAATTTAGCTTCATATCTCAGTCTATCCTGAGGATAACACTTGTTTCCAAACTTATAATGGTGCCTTGAATTGGCCTTAGATTTGGACTATCCTTAACTACAGCTGTGTTATATTGAGACAGTTCTAATTATGGATAAGGCAAATAGTAAAGTAAGCAAAGATTCATGCATATAACAAGAGGAGGAGGAAAGAAAATAATTAGCACATCTGTAACATACCCCATCTTAAAAAATAATCTGCACAGGATCATGATCAAACCAACATTAATAGACAAAATATTATTCAGTAATTCAGAATTTCATATCAGGATTTTTAAGTGTGTAGCCTACCAAGCAGCTTTATAATATAATGGTGACACGTAAAAAGTTTCAACAGAAGCAAAAATTCACTAATGCTAACCCCAAATCATATTTTAATTCTAAAAACCTAAGTGAGAACTGTTATAAATACAGTTGTATTCATAAAAAAGAAAAGAAAATGCTGTTTAAATGGTATCATTTCTAGCATCTTATTCACACAAATCAGTAAAATCCAATGAACCATCAGAATGATAGGCTGAATGATTTATTAATATGCATGACTATCTAGGATACTGTTATTATAAGAAGTGGAACTGTAAGGCCACTAACAAAATATATAGCTGGTTACTGTGAAATTCACAATACACCCTCTTCTTCTTATGGCCCTCTGGCTTTTGTCCACATTCAGCCTCCCAATTTTTCTGGTCTGCCCATTCTGTCCTCTGCTGCTCTTTGGTGTTGGGTAAAATGTTCCCTCAAGCTGCAGTGACCTTTCGTTTCCTTCACAAAAGCTGCACTGTATGGACAAATTAGTTTTGCTCCACAGTAACCACGCTCACAACTACTTTGTGACATACAAGAGCAAGAAGCGGGCCACTGCTGGTGAGAGCAGTTGTCTATCCTTTTAGATATGTAATATCCTCTATCATTTCCTGGTACGAAAGAAGAAATCTTATTCTCAAGAAAAAGTACAATGGCAGTTATTTATAATTTTGTCATCTGCCTTACAAATGTTCACACAATTACACTAAACGTATTCCATGATAACTGAGATTTAATTCTGCAGCAACGTCAGGAAAGCATAGTTGAATCCAATTTGAAAAATGTATGAAGTTGCACCTCACAGTGAGCATAGCAACGATAACAGAAAAAGCAACAAATAGCTTTACTGACACACATATAAAATGATATATGAAAAGACAAATGTTTAAACACAGCAAGCTGCAGTAAATATATTCTAACTGTTAGGACTGAACTTTGGAATCTCACCATTAACTCCTTTTCTGAGACAATACTGAAGTAAGTAGAACTAACTAAAATAAGAGTACCTACAAAACTGAACAACAAACCTACGTGATATGAGGTCAAAACATTTTTTCTCTTCTGGATTTGTTTTCACTTGGCAAGTTAACAGATTGAGCTTTGCAGGAGGTCGGTTTGCCTAATTAAAGAAAAACAAAACAAAAAGGAAATCCCTTAGTAAGAGTACATAAATAAAGACATTTTCTGTTACCATTGATTCTGAAAAGAAAAATCCTCCTGCAGTTAAGCGCATCAAAGTTGTGCTTGCAGAAATAAGTGATATATACAGATATTCAGTGTTTTTGAATAAGCTACCACAAGTTGAAATACTAATTTTAGGGCAGGTTTGGACCAATCTAAAATTTAACAAGTAAATCAGGGTGCTACCACCTATGTTATGATAGTAAGATACTCTCTTCTCCAGTGTTTTTCAAATTTGGCAACTTTAAAATGTGTGGACTTCGACTCCCAGAATTCCCATGGCTACATCCTGGCTGGGGAATTCTGGGAGTTGAAGTCTGCACATCTTAAAGTTGCCACGTTTGAAAAACATTGGTCTATTCAGAGACACAAGACCCCAAAAGCTGATAAGGGACAGAGAAATACACTGTGGCTCCAAATTTATTCTTCTAAGCAACTCACACCGATGCCATTTATACTTCATGATAAAAAAAATGGGCCAGTAATTTACTTATGGACAGTTTTCCTGCTGTAAAATTTGACTAATGGCATTTAGCTTACAGAGAAAACATTTGGTTTGGTAATAAAATTAATGGTGACCAATTAAAATAGAATATATTTTTATAAGAGGCCTAATAGGACTGAAAAGAAATGCAAGACTCCCTTATGTTTAAATACTACACATTACAATTAACATTTACTTCTTATATTAATTATGGCAGATCAACAGCATTCAAGACAAATTACTTTGGTAACTGACAGAATGATACAAAATTACATATAAAGCTTAACCATTAAAACAAGAAGACAGAGCAATTCCATAATATGCACAGCAAGAAAAAAAATCATATTATTTATTGCAGCCATAGACCTCGAGCAGACATTAGTGGCATTCATAATCAAAGGTGAAGTGTATTCTATTCTTAACAATTATTGGTAGGAAAAATGGGACAAAAATTTTCGTGGTGTTTTATTTTCTACTATAGAGAGACCACTTTTCATGCTAGCGCAGGTAAGGGAATGGACTCAGTTCCAACCTTTGCTCTAAGGAAATGAATCAAAACCAGAAATTGAATTGAAATGCAGCAAGAGGAAACAAAACTGAACCAAGAAATAAAATTTATTTTCCAGCTTAAAAGAAAAAAGAAGAAAAAGCTTTTAAAACCCAATGAAGCAGTTCTAGCAAGTGTATGCAGTCAGAGTTTCCAGGGTTTTAAATTAGGAGTATGACCTGAAGGGTCTTATTAAAATTGATTAAAACTGCAGTCAATGGGCTTAGTGCTGCGCAAACCTACTTCTAAATCAATGCAATGTTATGTTGGCACTGCAAACAGGAAAGTTAGTGGATGTTTTTTGGCACAGCATTTATTCCTTTTTCTTTTTCTTCCTGAGAACACAATATTCCTTTTTGGTCCCTTACTGAATAAATCTATGCTTCTTGGAAATGATGCTCTTTTCAGAAAATGTTCTTGAACTTAATCTTTGAAAAGATGGGTTTTTCTAATTGATGAAAGCAAGAAAAATAACTAGAACTATTTGTTTCTCAATTGGAAATTTTAGGAACGCGTGCCACTGCCAGTACAAATGTTATCCATTCTTTTTTCATTCTGAAAGGCAACATACCTTGAAATATGTCAAGATGCTCCCTCTCATATTTAAATGCATGCATATCTCTGCAAGCATGCATAGCTATTGGCTAACTTGGCATTTATTGAACAAACCAAAAATGGCCTGGGCTTGCACAATATGGTATGCCATAAACCACACTTACACCACACGGGCTATCTTTGTCCACTACTCCAAGCCAGATGAGCAAACTATTGCCCCTGGACTGGATGCAGCCCGATGGGGTCGTCACCTGTGAGGCAAACTGCCCCTCACCTCCCACAATCTTCTCTTCCCCAGCATCCACACAGTGCTTTGCCTGGGATCACAGTTTCTTCCACTGCCTCCTCTCTTCCTCTCACATTCCAACCAATCTTTTCTACCTGCTCCTTGCCTCCCCATCAGTTTTCATGTCTCCTATGCCCCTCTGCATTTCTCTGCCTTCACATTTGACTTTTCTGATGTTTCACTCTCCTAAATAATGTTTCTGTTTTTCCTCTCTGTTCTCAATCTGCTCCACCTACCAGCATCTCTCCCCTCTCCAGTTTTTCTGCTTTTTCATTATCCCCAGGACTATCTTTCTTTCCCTTTTCTGGCTCTTCTCACTTCTCCGCTCCCTGATTTCTCCTTCTTCTTCTTCTCCTTCTCCTTCTGCTATGCTATGCTATGCTATCTCCTGGAATACTTTTGCAGAGATAAATGAAGAGGAACTTTTGTGTGCTAAGAAAAGTCACTTTCAGCAAAGATTTTATACCCAGTCACTTTGAATTCTTGGCTCTTTCCGCTTTTGGAACGTGGCAGCCCTTAAAATGATAGAAAGTGCCATCTCTCTTCGAGCTGAAATCCAGTAAAATCACATCATGGCTTTACATGATGTAGGAGCCCACTGATAATGAGTGTCCATCCTCTTCCCTTTTTTTAAGGTAATTTGCCTGAATGTTGAAGTGAGTTTTATCCCAAATGTGTCCAGGTTAATTAATTTAAAACAGAAGCTGTTCTAGATGAGAAAGTGCCTATTTAGAAAAGGTATTTGAGAACAGATTTAAGGGGAAAGGGGGAGGGGGGAAATAAGATTAAGCTGGTAGAAATGCTACTACACCCTACTCCCCTCTTTCCAATCTAACTCCTCCAAAACAACAGCACATGCTAATGAAGGAACACACATTTAATACAAAATCAAAGGAAGAAAAAAGAAGCCATTTCTTCTGAATAGAACATGGACAAAGGAAGGCACCAGGCTCATCACTGAGAACCAAATATGAAAAGTCAGAAGGAAATAGCACTGCACCAGATAGGTCTTCAGGTTCTAACTTGAAGAACCCAAGGTCTGATTTGATCTAAGCCTCAATCTCAGAACACCCGCAGCAATAATAAACAGAGGAATTCTCAGCACATGATGTATTCATTTTACTCAAATCAGAGTAGCTACAGCTGCATTGATATTAAACCAAAGCATACAAGTTATGACATAGCATAGGATCTTTAGCACTACTATGTATAGAATAATCACCGCAAGTGCTTGGAAAGACTGCTTCGGTTGTAACCTGGTTCCCTAAGCACAAACCAGCTTCTAAAATGACTGTTTTGCTACATCTCACTAAGGCATGGTTTGTTGTAAACATAATTTGTTGAACAAGGCACATAGCTGTATTACATTGCATTACATATTATGTAAGTGTTCAAGAGTTCTATCCAACATTGTTTAGAAGAGGTAAAATGGGTGTTTCAAATCTCTTAGCTTTAAAGAACTCATTTTTGCTCCTCTAACCAACCCAAGATGCAAAAAGAAAGCCCATATTCTTGGCCACACCCACTCTGGCAGCATGCAGCCCTCAGATAACACAATTCTGCACATGTGCATACACCTTAAACCATGGTTTAGAAGCCACAGTGGCTAGCTTAGCAAAATGGGTAGAACCAGCCAAAATGAAATAAAACAACTGTCAATTGTAATTGCCTGTATTTGCAAATCACCATTGCAAGATACAAGTGAAAAATAAGGCATTTTAAACGTTCTATGACCCAGAGCAAAAGGAGGTTGGGAATTAAATTATAAAGTTGAGTATCAGTTGATCACGTCTGTCTGACTGATACCTAACCAAAAAAGGAGAAGGAATTATGAGTGGCTATTGAAGAAAGCAAGCAGCAGCAGTGTTAAAAACTGGAAATTGAATAGACCTTAGTATTTCAAGTGATACAAAATGGACTGCAAATATAACATTGATTGAATTATTCCCCACAAACTACACTATTATTTGTATTAAATTACCATTTGGACTTAATAACTGCAAATTAAATGAGATCAGCCATTCTTTTATGCTGACAAAAACAAGAGATATGACTGATGTTCTTTTAATTCTGAGAGGCTAGTTTATTAGCAGTTCAGTCATATTTTGACAATGAAGGACTGACAGTGAGATCTTAGCACCCAAGTATTTATAACAAAAAAACAAAAACCCTAATACTCTATCTATTTAAAGAAACGCATACCTGACACAAATCTAGACTTCCAAATCTAGATCTAGCACAAATATAGACTTCCAAAAACTAGCACTAGTCTCTAAAACATCCAGCCATAAACTTAACTTTTACCTTCCTCTTGGAAAATCAGTTATTATCTATTCATGGAGTTTTTGTAAAGTATTTTTCTTTGCAAATTGAATGTAAAATCCAATTAAAACTGGGAAATAAAACCATACTCTGCTTGTGATTATTATTTTATTTAAAGATACTCTGTTTTGTATAGAAAAATCCTTTGAAACAGGTTTACTACACAAAAGCTGTGTAAGCTGTAATCCATATAATTTTGTCTGGGAGTAAGACCCACTGCATTTAAAATAATTTGCATTCTAATCAGATACATACAGGAATGCTGTGAATGATGGAAGCTGGTTTCGTAGCAGCTTGGAAGAAAACAGTGGCTCACTTCAGATAAATTTCCAAATAATGGCTTACAGGTATAGAAAAAAAAACCATAGTCTTGTGTGCTCTTGCTTGGGGCTATCCTCCCAGTTTCCTATTTAGCGCCATTTCTAATTTGCTGTTCTGTCCATTTGAGCAATTTATGGCATTCTCCTCCAAGCCAGAGTTAGTGCAGTCATTAATTAAAGATTCTGTCTTCGGCAGCAGTAGAGAAGTGGTTTGCTGCTGACTTCTTCCTGGAGGTTTTTTCCAACTCCCCCATCTTGCGTACAGCTGTGATTTCCTGATGCTTTCCCATCCAAGTATGACCAGTTCCAGTCCTCCTTAGCTTTTCTGAGATCAGCCAGGCACTGAAACCTGCTGTGACCATGCCTTAATTATACAGTGGGGCAAAAAAGTATTTAGCCAGCCACCAATTGTGCAACTTCTCCCACTTAAAAAGATGAGAGAGGCCTGTAATTTTCATCATAGGTATACCTCAACTATGAGAGACAAAATGAGAAAAAAAATCCAGAAAATGACATTGTCTAATTTTTAAAGAATTTATTTGCAAATCATGGTGGAAAATAAGTATTTGGTCACCTACAAACAAGCAAGATGTCTGGCTCTCACAGACCTGTAACTACTTCTTTAAGAGGCTCCTCTGTCCTCCACTCGTTACCTGTAGTAATGGCACCTGTTTGACCTTGTTATCAGTATAAAAGACACCTGTCCACAACCTCAAACAGTCACACTCCAAACTCCACTATGGCCAAGACCAAAGAGCTGTTGAAGGACACCAGAAACAAAATTGTAGACCTGCACCAGGCTGGGAAGACTGAATCTGCAATAGGCAAGCAGCTTGGTGTGAAGAAATCAACTGTGGGAGCAAGAATTAGAAAATGGAAGACATACAAGACCACTGATAATCTCCCTCGATCTGGGGCTCCATGCAAGATCTCACCCCGTGGGGTCAAAATGATCACAAGAACGGTGAGCAAAAATCCCAGAACCACATGGGGGGACCTAGTGAATGACCTGCAGAGAGCTGGGACCAAAGTAGCAAAGGCTACCATCAGTAACACACTACGCCGCCAGGGACTCAAATCCTGCAGTGCCAGACGTGTCCCCCTGCTTAAGCCAGTACATGTCTGGGCCCGTCTGAAGTTTGCTAGAGAGCATTTGGATGATCCAGAAGAGGATTGGGAGAATGTCATATGGTCAGATGAAACCAAAGTAGAACGTTTTGGTCTAAACTCAACTCGTTGTGTTTGGAGGAGAGAGAATGCTGAGTTGCATCCAAAGAACACCATACCTACTGTGAAGCATGGGGGTGGAAACATCATGCTTTGGGGCTGTTTTTCTGCAAAGGGACCAGGACGACTGATCCGTGTAAAGGAAAGAATGAATGGGGCCATGTATCGTGAGATTTTGAGTGAACACCTCCTTCCATCAGCAAGGGCATTGAAGATGAAACGTGGCTGGTCTTTCAGCATGACAATGATCCCAAACACACCGCCCGGGCAATGAAGGAGTGGCTTCGTAAGAAGCATTTCAAGGTCCTGGAGTGGCCTAGCCAGTCTCCAGATCTCAACCCCATGGAAAACCTTTGGAGGGAGTTGAAAGTCCGTGTTGCCCAGCGACAGCCCCAAAACATCACTGCTCTAGAGGAGATCTGCATGGAGGAATGGGCCAAAATACCAGCAACAGTGTGTGAAAACCTTGTGAAGACTTACAGAAAACGTTTGACCTCTGTCATTGCCAACAAAGGATATATAACAAAGTATTGAGATGAACTTTTGATATTGACCAAATACTTATTTTCCACCATGATTTGCAAATAAATTCTTTAAAAATCAGACAATGTCATTTTCTGGATTTTCCCCCCCATTTTGTCTCTCATAGTTGAGGTATACCTATGATGAAAATTACAGGCCTCTCTCATCTTTTTAAGTGGGAGAACTTGCACAATTGGTGGCTGACTAAATACTTTTTTGCTCCACTGTAGTTCAATAATCTAATTTGCTATGCTACACACTAAACAGCACATTGAGGGAGAAGCCAGATATGAAAAAAGGAGATATATGTACCATTTGTTCACGATCCTTCAAAAATGAACTATATTAGTAATACAAATGGGGGGAAAACTATTTTTGAAAAGAAAATGTATGAACAAATGCTTTCCTATTCCTCTAATTTCAAAAACTAAGAAGGAACATTCAGCACAAAGTGAAATGCTATTTCATTACAATACAGGTAGTCCTTGGTTAACAACGGTAATTGGGACTGGAATTTCCATCACTAAGCGATGCAGTCGTAAAGCACGATGTCACATGACTGCATCGCTTAGCAACAGCAATCCCAGCAGTCCCCATTGCTGTTGTTAAGTGAGATTCACATGTCATTAAGCAAGGACCTCCTCACAACTTCCTGCCAGATTCTGACAACAAAAGTCAATGGGGAAGCCGGCAGGAAGCTGCAAGTCCTAGGTGGCTTGAAAGCAGTCTGGCAGGCAAGTAAGTGGCTGCTGCCAGGTGGGGGAGAGTGTGTTAGGGTGCGCAAGTGGCTGACACGAGCACAAGAGCAGTGAGGCTTGGGGTGGCTGCAGCCAGGTGGGGGAGGGCACACGAGGGTGTGCAAGAGGCTGGTGCAGCAGGGTGTGAGCGAAGCAAAGCTTGGGTTGGCTGCTCTTGGGCGGGGGAGACTCACCAGAGAGATTTGTGACCTTTCCTGTCGGCTTCTCCGTTGACTTTGTTTGTGGGAAGCCGACAGGGAAGGTCGCAAATGGCGATCACGTGCCCATGGGACGCTGCAACCATTGTAAGTGTGAGCCAATTGCCAAGCACCCAAACCACGATCATGTGACCACAGGGGTGCTGGGATGGCTGAAACTTTGAGGACCAGTTGTAAGTACCTGTGATGGAATGGTTTGATGAAGGCCGCGCTCAGGGAGATAAGCATTTCCTTAGCCCCAACAGGAGCGTGAGACGGTTAAGAAGATGAGACTGGCACCACCCTAAGGAATTCACGGTGTTTTGGCTTGCTGGCTTGGGAAGTTTAGATTCAGTCTCGAGAGATTCTGTCTTTGAGGTGGAAGCTAATAAATGCAACAGAACTGTATCTGTACTGTCTCGTGGAGTTTGGGCTGCACCTGACAGTACCACTCGTTCAGCACTGCTATAATTTCAAATGGTCGCTGAATGAGTGGCCATTAACTGAGGACTACCTGTAAGGTATTTCCAAGCAGTAGTAAGATATTCCTAAGATATCTGAAAAAACTGAAAAGAAAATTGTCAATTCAACTACCTAGCATTTCCTTTTTAGTTATCAAAATACATTTTAAAATGTAAAAAAAGGTTTTTAAAACATATCCTCAGTTATATTATCACTATTCATTTTTATCAGTTATAAGTTCTCCTTAGATAATTTTGTTTAACTGATAAACTTTTTACAATTATAAAGTGTATATTCCATTATTGAGCACATCCAATAGCCCTATTTAGTTGTTACGAGTTCACTGCTTTTTCATAAAACGAGCATAGGATGTCTTGTGCACACATGCATATCGCGAAGATGTTTGTATCAGGGAGGCCTTTGCATACATGTTGATTTTCCTGCAAGCTTAAATGCTGCAAAATCATGATGTAACCAAATTTGCAAAAAGTTACACATATAAAGAACTCAGTATAGATATTCACACCAAACCTTCTAAAATAACATCATTGCTTGTATGAATGCAACACTTTTTGTAATGCTACTGTCGTCAGTTCTTCTAATACGTTTCTTCTATGTGGAAGAGGAAACTGGAATAGAAATATGTTACTCTGAGTGAAACTTTATAAATTTGACACATTTGATCACACATTGCATTTATGATTGTATAATCTGAATATTCACAATCAACAATACAGTTATTTACTCTTTATATCATACAGAGTAACTGACAGCTTAATAACAAACAGTCCTTGCTTTCAGAAATTTCTGACATTAATGATCGCAGTAGCATCCTGACAGGCATAAAGAAAGAACTAAGCAGAATTTTTTACAATTGTTAAGTAAGTAAATATAAATTCCCAAATGAAAAAAGCCAGTCACTTCCAGTGAGAAATGGCAAACTGACGCCCCGTGCTCTGCTGAAGACGTTGCAGCTGAAAGGCAGCTGGATGTAGGATTCAGACTGCCGATAATTCTCTCCAGATAAAAAAGATATCTTGAGATTACCCTCACGCGTTCCAGACAGGTGGTTTTTTTGTGAGTCAACAGCAGAAGCTGATGTTTTTACAGTCACTTGTGATCAGCTGGGAGTCATGGGATTCAATCATCCTCTGAGACATTAATGTAGCCTTTTCATGGACTCAAAGTTTGACCAAACCTCATATTTTTAATCACCTTGGAGTTTAATTTTTTTCTTATTTCTTTAAAACTGAAAAAACTTTCGGAACTCCAAGTTGGGCATTCACTGGGTAAGTCTCTCTTCAATCCATTTAAAAAGAAAGAAAACTATGTGCTTCCAGTTTTGTAAGATCTTTATTTTTTGCAATATATATATATAACAAAAGGGGGACTATAGTGTTGTTTTTTGGGAAGTTTTTAAACACTAAGAATTTGGATGAAATTGATTTAAAGAAAGACTTTGAAGCTAATTAAAAAGATCCTCTAATGTGGGGGAAAAAATCATTTTTATATTTCGACCTGATAACAAAGCTTTGAAGGTTAATCAGTAGACAGCACTAGATGGCTACTTTAAAGGAAACGTTTTATAAGCTGGCTCAAGAAATGCTTGGACTATTTAACCCAATACTGAAGCCAAAAGTTGTTGAAGAGGAGCAAATCCCTTTGAATAAAACTGAAATGGACTTTAAGGTGAACTTAAAAATTATAACCCACAAGAAAGAGACGGAAATATTGGATTTACAAATGGAATTGGATGATCATCTAAAAATAAAAAAAAGATATACAAATAATGTATCAAAATGAATGATGTGGATTACCTGTTTAAATTGGAATATAAGAGATCTACTGGAGTGGCTACATTGAAATTACAAATGGACTTTGATAAAGATGACAAGGATTTCAAGAAAAAAGACAAGGATAGTAGAAGCAAGCAGATGTTAGAACTTTGTGGGATTCAAGGATTGATGGGAGGAAGAAGAAAAAATGCAAAATTGGTTTATCTGATTATAGGTAAGTAATGGGTTGCTATCTTTGGTGATGTTTAATGGTTACTTTGATTGGATAGTTCTTTTTTGGAAATGTTCAATTGGGTGTAATGGATTAGTTTGTAATAGCTATGTTACTATTTTTGGTATATAAATAAGGGGTTATTATTTCCGGTAATGTTTAACAGTTTTTATTTTTCTGTAACGTTTAATTGTTAATTGGGATTAATAAGGGGTTGCTATCTCTGGTGATGATTAATGGTTATTTTTTATCTTTTTGTAATGTTTAATTGTTAATTGGGATTAGATTTTGATTATTAAGAGAGGGATTAGGGAGATTATGTTTAAATGGAAAGAGGGACTAAATGCTTATGTTGTTAATTATGTCTGTTAATTTTTACACCTTTTGTTGATTAATAAGGAGAACTGAGTATTTAGAGATGGGTCTATAGAAAATGGGGTGAAATATGGAATGAAGATGTATTTGGTTGTATTTTAAGAGACAGTGATAAATTGTTAATGTTGTATCTGCTTGCTGGGGATGAAGGGGGAAGTTTCTTATCTTTTTTGAGAGGGATTTTTTTTCTCTGCACCTTCCTAATATTATTATTTTTTCCTTTATTTTAATGTATTTTTGTACTAGGTTTTTGTATTAGTTTTATCTGTTTTATATAATCTTTAATAAAATTATTAGGAAAAAATTTAAAAAGTCAATTAATCAAATAAAGCATCTCCATTTCCTCAACCTTATTTTCTGATGGCATAATAACAATATTATTTATTTATTTTATTTATTTATTAAATTTATCTCCACCCATCTCCCCTGATGGGGGACTCTGGGTGCCTCACATAACCCATTAAAACAATAAATATATATACAATCACATAAAACATAAAAACTGAACAAAACGTTACTAAAAGAAAAGAAAAAAGAGAAAATCCAAGAGGCTGATGGTTTCCAGAGCTGCAGACAGGCCTCTAAGGGGCTAGCCATCCCATGCTTAATGTCTTCCCTCCCCACCCCAGGCCAAGTGGCAGAATATATATCTATCTTTCCTGTGATCCTGCTTGAAAAGTAGTTCAGCAGATTTCATTTTAATCCTTGGTGCACACTATAAGGATCTGTACAATGTACATGAGCTAATGCTTTAAAAAAATGCAACAGTCATAGAGCTTCAAGCATGTTCTTATTTATCTGCACAGAATTAAGACTTCATTCTTTTTACCCAAATAAAGCATGTAATTATTTTTATACTTCATCATCAAGCACAGTGAGAAAAAGTGGGCAAATTCCATATCAATAGTATTTAATTCTCTAGACATCTCATTGCTCTGTAAAGAATCTAGGTAATACCAGAACTATAAATATAATTGCAGATTAATTTGGCTTTTTTCACATAAACAACCATCTGTGTACATAGAATGCTATAAACAAATACTTACTGTACCATGGGAAATAGTTAGGAAGCCATTTTTAACAGTGCACTTTCTCTTCTGCCACACTTTCCTGATTCTGTTTTATTAAAAAGAAAAAGAGACAGAGTGATCTATATTGTAAATTATTATTGTTTGTTTATATATCCAATTTGTCACTGCCTATCTCGTTAAAAAGTGACTCTGGGAGGTTTTAATTAACTTGAGCTTTTGGAGAAAATCCCATTTTTTTTCTTTTTTTAAAACATTTAAAATACTGTAGCATTACTGTACATACCCGTCACTTTTCTTATAGAGGCTGCCATCTCTTTCAGTGCCATGCTCCTTATTTCCCTGAGGTTGATGTAAACTGTAAGTTGTACTCTGACGGAGTTGAGAATCCTACAAGAGAAATATTGGTTAGAGATTATTGTGGCTTGGGTAGCTGCTAACCCAATCATCTCAGAATCATTTTCTCCTCATCTCATTATTCATATTTGAAGAAATATGAACTGCTAAGTTCACTAAAGATGTATCATGAATAATAACCACACAACATCAACATCATCTAAATATACCTAGGCTGTAAATGCTGTAGGGAGACAATCCCACGGGTTTGAAAATCCATCGCAGTTGCAGTGCTAAAGGCTCTTTCAATTATCACATGAGTCTAGTATATAGACCAGTGTTTCTCAACCTTGGGAACTTGAAGATATGTGGAATTCTCCAGCCAGAATTCTCCCATTCAGAAATTTGGAGAGTTCATTTATTTATTTTATTCAATTTATATGTCTGCCCATCTTAAAGAGTGACTCTGGGCAGCAAACAGAATTGAAATAGAATAAAAACAATAACAAACATTATAAACATTAAAAATACAGGCAACCTGAGAAACAACAACCCAAATCACTAACACAACCAAGAAGTGGGTACCCGCACATGCTCGGGGCCCCAGGCCCTAGCACAGAACCAGGTCTTTGAGGCCTTACGAAAGGCCAGCAGGGTCAAGGCCATCCTGATCTCTGGAGGGAGAATGTTCCATAAGGTGGGTGCTACAGCAGAAACGGCACGTCTTCTAGGGCCCGCCAGCCTAAATTCTTTGGCTGACAGGACCCAAAGCATGCCCATCCTACCAACAGGATTGGATGGGCGGAAACAACTGGAGGGAGATGGTTCCTTAAGTAACCCAGTCCTAAACCATGAAGGGCTTTAAAGGTGACAACCAACACCTTGAATTGCACCCAGAAACACACTGGCAACCAATACAGCTCACAGAGTAATGGTGTTACATGCGCCAAGTAACCGGCACCATTTACTACTTGCACTGCCGCATTCTGCACCAGTTGAAGCTTCTGAATGCTCTTCAAGGGCAGCCCCATGTAGAGTGCATTGCAGTAATCCAGACAAGAGGTCACGAGGGTATAGGTGACAGTGAGCAGGGTCTCTCGGTCCAGGAATGGACACAGCTGGCACACAACCTGAAGGTGTGGAAAGGCACTCCTAGCCATAGCTGCCACCTGCCCTTTGAGTAGAAGCTGAGAGTCCAGGAGGATCCCCAGATTTTGCACCAGGTTTAAGGCGGTGCCACCCCGTCCAAGACCAACAATGGAAGGTTCCTGGCACCAGAAGGTCCAAACACCTAAAGCCACTCAGTCTTGCTTGAGTTCAACCAAAGCCTGTTGCGGCCCATCCAGGCCCCCACAGGCTCCAGATACTGGGATAGGATGTCCATAGCATCACTCAGGCAGCCTGGTGTGGAGATATAAAGCTGGGTACCATCAGCATATTGGTGATACCTCACCCCAAACTGTTGGATGACCTCATCCAGCCGCCTCAAGTAGATATTAAACAGGAGGGGAGAAAGGACCAAGCCCTGCGGCACCCCACAAATTAGGGGCTGCGGACTGGACCTCTCCCCCCCATCATCACCGACTGGAATCGGCCCTGGAGGAAGGAAGAGAACCAACACAACACCATGCGGACCACCCCCAACTCCCAGAGCCAGTCCAGGAAGATACCGTGATAAGCCACTGAGAGGTCAAGGACAAGGATAGACACACTACCCCCATCCTGTTCCCGCCAGAGGTCATCTAAGAGTGTGACCAATGCTATCTCCATCCAATACCCCTGCCTGAATCCCAACTGAAAGGGGTCTAGATAATCCATTTCATCCAGAGCCCATTGAAGCTGCAGTGCAACCACCTTTTCCACAACCTTCCCTAAAAAGAGAAGGTTGGAAACTGAACAAAAATTGTCCAAAGTGGTGCTCAGTCCTCATTCAGCTATTTCTTTGTCAAGGGTGGTATTTTTCTTTTTGGGTGGTATTTCTGAAATTCTGCTAATACAATGTGAGTGTGGGTTGTGTTGCTTTGGCTGTAGAAGTGATAGTATGAGGAGAACTGAGATCACTATTAGCATGTATAAACTTTTGACCTGTATCCAACTGATCCATGTTAAATAATTAAATGTACAATCTCACAAAATGCAAAATAGAAGAAACAATTGACATGCTGGTATCTTAAGAAGAAAACATCAGTTTCTTGAAAAGCACATGACAATCATGCAGAGTATTTTTTATTAAAAAAATATTTAAAGGACTTACTCTCCTAGACTTCGGTCACAAAAGGCAAATGCATTTTAGGAAGAAAAGTAGATCAGTTGCAATGCAAAAACCACATACAGCAGATAGCATACCAGAAGAATATAGTGACAGGTTATATGCATACAGCTTTGAAAGCGTACTTTTCTGTACTCACTCAAGTTTCGAAGATGTATATCCCAAACTACCAATGAACAGATTCTATACTAAAGTCTTTACATTGTTTAAGGATACAACAGGTGGGGACATGGTGATTAGCATTCAGAAGCAGCAAATAGTAACATACTAACAGCTAAATATTTTGTTTCCTACTTGTAAATTACAGGTAATTCATCCCAATCTGCAAAGGCTAGAAGCCTTCGGGGAGTCTCCTCACTAAAGCCATAACCCAACAAAGAAACCTGCACTTACAGAGGCGTTACTGCACGCTCAGCTAGAGTGTCTATGAAGTTTTTATGCATTTATAATTCTAAGCTGTCCCCCTATCTTCCCCCTCTGATTCAGTAAACTTGCCTCAAGCTACACCCAGTAGTAATTTTAATCAAAGCAGCATGTTGGAAACTCTGATAGAGAGACGGGAACTTGTCTGGAGATGGCCATGGTGAAGGTTGCAGAGGGATACCCATGGATGCCAACGCAGGGTCTATATCTAATATAAGGCAGAATTTGCAATCTTTTTCAGGCTGAGGTGACTTAGCTTTTGAGCGGAATGCCAGGATCTGAACTTCCCCAAAGGAGTGGGATCAATATAAAGTGGATGAGGTCAGGACAAAAATTAAATTCAATTTACATTTATTAGAATTATAATTTAATTAGTTAATGTGATTACTCACCATATACTTAATAATTTCCCCCTTCTTTCACACATAAAAAATTGTTCTAAGATAAATTCTGGAAGGACTCTGGGAGCTAAAGATTGTATACAAAGGCATATAAACCTAAGAATCCACTGGCAACTTTGCAGAAAAAGGCAGAGATTTGACACTTTCAGCAGAAATCCTTGTTTGTTTGTTTACAAGAACTTTGGGAGCAATTCCAAAAGCCATCACATGACTACAGAATAATATATTGAACTCTCCCTGAAAAAAATAGTTTAAAAATCCTGCAATTCTGTTATGATAGCACCCAGTTAAAAACAAGTCCAAAAGAATTTGTGCAGGAAGAGAATAAGCCTTGCCGCAATTTTCTAAGAAATCTGAACAAAATCATGTTGAATCTAATGTAAAATATATTAATTTCATACAATCAGTAAAACTGTAAATGCTTCCATTAAACTTGAAAGGCATATTATATCAGTTTATATGCTCACCTCCTTCTGATCAACCTGAAGTGCAGATTTTAAAATATCCCTAAGTTGAATTAATTGTTTTCTTTCTTCATCCTGCACTTGCTTTATCTGGAGTGGAGACATAACAGTTCAAAATAAAATTGTCAGGGCGCATTTTGTATGGGGGCAGGGAAAATGCCTCTTGCCAGAGAGACTGTATCTCCTTATCATAGTTGTTGTGAAGTCTCCACTATCAGAATAGTGGAGCATAGTTCTCAGCATCTGTTGCTAAGAAACACAATGAGGGGTAGGATTGTAATGTTCTCATGTCTCGATTGTAGGCTTTCTCCAAGAATCTTGTTAGCCATAATGAAAAGTAGTGCTAGACTAGGCACTTTTTTAGTCTGAGGAGGCAATTCCATCTACATTTTCCTGTTGTGATTAACATTAATTTTAACTGTTACCTTGTGCTGCAGAACATTTATCTATGTGGACATTAAGAGTTGACACCAACTTGTTGGTACATAATCAGTCAATCAATTATCACAACTAGGTTCTTTCTTATCAATATTTGATAAAAATGAGGCTAATAAGGAAGGGCACAGAAGTATGTACCTGAGGGGTTACAAGATGAGAAAATTGTGACTCAGTGGTCTATGCTTTATCTCTATTATTGTCATTATTAGTATTTATACTTCTAATCTACTCAATAACCAATACATTCTAATTGGATTAAAAAGGTATTAATATAAAAGACAGACTTTCACCCAGGTTCTTTCGGCATGATTAGATTAGAACAACATCTAGAGGCTCAGCTAACAGAAAACCAACTACTCTTCTGCACATCAACACTGCTAACCTCCAGTAGACCATTACTAATTTCATTCCCAGACATTTATTTATACTTCAAATTTAGTCACCACCCATCTCCCTCAAGAAGCAACTCCACGTGGTTTACAATAAAACAAGAATACTAATTAAAATACAGTAAAATAATGTACATAAATAAATAATTTATGACCCAGAAATGTGTTTGCAGGATCATTCAAAGGTTTGGAATTTTCCCAACCCTTCTGTCTTCCCAGGGGATAGTCTTCTGTAACTTTACATCCACCCACAGCAGTATATGGAAGAACTCTAAACACACCCCATAGTAATTAAATGAATAATTAAAATCATCAAACAGTAAAAGACAAAAATGTAACAGTGTATAACAAAGTTAATTTTTAAAAATATCTAAAAGGTAATATATTCCTGGGGCAGCTGTTACCATATCACAATTTTTTAAATTGTGAGCTGCCCAGAGTCACCCTCTGGGGGAGATGGGCGGCATATTAAACAAACAAACAAATAAATAAAAAAGACTGAATAAACAGGCATCTCTTCACTTGTTGTTTGGATTAGAATAGCTCAGAGCAGTGTTTCTCAACCTTATCAACTTTAAGATGTGTGGACATCAACTCCCAGAATTCCCCAGCCAGCATGCATCTTAAAGTTGCTGAGGTTGAGAAACACTGGCTTAGAGGACCAGATGCGCCTCTCTCAGGAAAGAGTTCTGTCGTTTGGATGGTGCCACTGAGGTCTTCTTCATGGCCACTACACTGCAAGCTGATCCCATAAACAAGGCGTCCCCATGTGATCTCAGTTCACATGTGGGGTAGTAGTGGAAGAGGTGACCTTTTAAGCACTTGGTTTCAACTCAGCTGCATTACCATGGCAATCCAGTAATACCAGTTTGCATGATCACAGGAGAGCTAGGCAGGCAAAATATCACCACATATCTGTTGCTGTTTTACTTAAATTTGCCTCTTCTCTTGATCGCCATGTCCAGAAAATCTAGACATACTTCTTCTCCATTTTTTAATTTTTTTTCAATTCAGAAATTTAAAACCTGTTTTTTCCACCAATATAGAGCCCCTCATAAATTATTTACTTTTTTGCTTTTAAACTTTAAATAAATGCAGCTTTTGTTTTTGTTGCTTCTGTTTGTTTTTAAATACAATTTTGTGTTTTATGAATTTTATGAGCTCCCTCAGAATGTCCAGTTTAGAAGTTGGGATGAGTCCAAAAAAATATGACTAACATACAGCTACTTACAGTGTGAAGATCTGTGGAGAGCTTTTCTATTGAGGGTTTGAGGCTTTCAACTGCTTTTAGACCATCCTGAAAGAAGCTTTGAAAGGAAAAAAAACGTTTTTTAAAAAAAGGAACTATAAATGTTAATGTAAGGTTTCCAAAGTTTTGTAAAGGATTAGCTAATGCAAAGCATTAGCTTTGCTTAATATACATTTATGTATTTTATGATGCTCAAGGGGTCCACTACTGAAATTAGAAAATCTGTGAAAAGACTTTAGCATACCTACATTTAATTAATACTTTCTGCAATAAGGAATCTTTAATGGCATAAGATAGGCAAGAGCCAGAAATCTCGGGATAAAGACAATGGCTGGGTTCACACAAAGCAATGAATTTTAATCATGGTTTACTGAAGAGGAAACTGCTTTGGGATTTTTAGTATATAAACGTTTTAAATGAACACATATATTAGAAATAGGCCACAATGGATCAGCTTATATATCACACCAAGTCACAGACTAGGAGTGATACCACTGGAGGGAGAAAGGACAGCATATTTGGTGTTTCTTTTCTCCCCTTTTCTTTTTGGACTCAGCGTGGGATTTAATAAACCTTATTTATTTTCAGGACATTCCTGCTGCCCATCTAGGGTTGGAGGCAGAGTTATCCCCAGTCACTGTTAAAGTCCAGTTTGTACTGCTAAGGTACTATAAGAAATTAGAAAGCCTTCAAGGTAAATTTTGCTACCTGCTTTATTGGGGAGGGGGCAGGAAAAACTCATATCCTCCAACTCATCTCATATCCTCCAACTTTTGTCTCATATCCTCCAACTATACTCCCTGCTCCCCATGGAGGAACTTAGATTTTGGACCAGAAAAAGGTGTAGAGATCGGTTCTTCAAAAGGGATGCCAGTAAAGACACCATTGTAGTAGCCATTGAAGTTTTCATTCTGGTACCCCCAGTCAAAAGAAACACAGAAGCCTCTTTCCCAGTATCTGGTTAATATGACCTGTGCACCACCCAAGAAGGCTTTACATCCATCCACTTACAGATTATGCCTTCAGCATATCTCAAAAGGAAAAGACATTCTGCAAACACTTCATAGAGCAATACTTTTGTCCCTGTGGCACCTGCCAAGTAGAGGACATCATTCACTATGTCCTCTACTGCCCTATCTATGAGATCAGTGGAAAAACATTGGCGATAGAAAGACTGAGAGGATCAGATGCAGAAGGATTGGATTACCTTCTTGCAGATGCAATTCCATTTGTTAGCAGTCAGGTCGCTAGTTTTGCTACTCTCTTCTAAACTCAGTAATAAATGTATATGTTCAAAATTGTAGCACTGGGTATTTGTTCAATTTAATTTCCTTGATTGTTGTACTTCTTTTTATGTACGTGGCATTTCTTTTTATTACTATTATTTTTCTTTTTATGTCCTGCCACATTTTTATGACCTGCAGTCACAACAATAAACTGATTACTTACTTACTTGCACCTACTTTATTTTGATTTATTATTATTATTATTGCATGTATATTCCAGCTTTTGTTCATTCCAACACTCAAGGCTTAATTGTTTAATTTTAATCTTAATTTTAATGATTAATTAATTGTATTACCTAAATTTGACAGTTTCAGCACAACACCCTGGAAAGGGATCTTGGGCTCACTTTTGCTGTAAACTATGATTTACAAATCCTAGTGGCTGGATTCACACAATACATTAAAATAAATACAGTATAAAAGGGGCTTATTCAAGAAAACTGGTTAGACAAATCATACTTCTCAGCCATAATTTTCTATGAGATATTATGGGTAGTTCTCACTTAATGACCATTCATTCAGTGACTGTTTGAAGTTATGACGACACTGAACAAATGGTACTTATGCCCAGTCCTTGAAGTTACGGCCGTTGCAGCACCCCTGTGGTCACAGGATCAAAATTCAGGCACTTGGCAGCCTGCCCACATTTACGACCACAGGGTGCACTTCAGCTTCCCCTACCCACCTATCTCAGCCATCTCTGACCTTTTTGGCTGCCCTGAGCTCTGCTGGCCCTGCTGCCCTGGACCCCCACCATACTGCACTCCACCGCCCTGCCCCCCTGCACTCCGCCACCCCTGATGCTCCCAGCTGACCTTCGCCATCTTCTTTCTCCCACTGCTGATGAGGTGCACCTGGCCTGGCCCTTCACAAGGCTGCTGAGCATAGGCCAGTGGAGTGCAGGGTGGCAGGAGTGCAGGGCAGAGCACAGGGTGGGAGGGGCAGCAAGGGTGGCGCAGTGCAGGGTGGGAGGGGCAGCAGAGTGCAGGGTGGCTAAAAGTGTAGAGCTGGGGGGAGATAGGTGGGTGGGGGGAGTTGAAGCAGAGGCAAGCACAGCAGAGCAGAAGCATGAGGTCCTTGCGTAATGATGGCACAATCCTGACCTAACAACCACAACAAGGACTACTGAAACTGACGTCGCTAAGCAGTGTAGTCACATGTTTCACCTAACAACCACATTGCTTAGCAACGGAAATTCTAGTCCCAATTAGGGTCGTTAAGCGAGGACTACCTGTACTATACCACTCTCTTGAGAAGAGAGTTTCAGAGGAGAAAGTGTACACAAAAGTATACTCTATTCCTGATTCTTCAGGCATCTGACATTTGAGAATAAAAGTATTAAAATATCCCCACTGCACTATTTGTTCCAATATTGTGGCTTAGCTTTTTTCCTTGCATGAGAAAAACTAAAGTGCCAGCAAATCATACACCTAGATTAACAAAAAGCGGGATTTAAATTGTAATGTGATGCTTAATTAAGGGTTAGAACTCAATGCAGAGCTTTGTGGTACCATGATCTCCTAAAAAGATAAAAGAATTTGTATGACCTGTCCATGAATAAAACTAATGATTTCATTGGGGTTAGGGTTTGACAAGAAATAGTTATGCCATATTTAAATTTTAATCTATATATCTATCAAGCCCACATAGCTGGCAAACTCCAGAAGGAAGAACCACAGAAGTTTCAGGAAGGCATCTTTAATGCTCGTCACGGTAATCAATCAATCAATTTATTTACTGTGGTTGTAGACCAATACAAGCAGACTGCCCTGTGAATATATCTTAATAGATAATAAACAAAATAAAATTTAAAACAAAGTTAAAATACATTTATAAAACAACCTAACTAGCATCTATGAGCAAGGGAGGTTCAGGATACAGTCTATATGTAAGTTATAAAATAGACACTAAAATTATATAAACTATAATAACATCTAAAATTGCAAAAAAGTGATATTTAAAATTTAAGTGGATTTCAGTTACATAGTTACATAGAGTGTGTTTAGCTAGGGGAAAATTGGCCCATCAAGGTCCAGCAGATCTTCATGCTGCTGCACAAAACGTAGCCACATGCGCTGTATCAGAAGGCAGTTTGTCTATGAGCAGCATCTGGGCACAGGTTGAGTCTGGGCAACCAGGATTAGTCAGGGTAAAAACATAATCTTGAAAACTCTTAAAAGTAAGTTACCAGATAGGCTTATGGCAAGCCAGTTACAGCTCTCTGAAACATTTCCTTCCCATAGCCTTCCTTCTGGGCTGGGCTGCCTCTTCTAGTACTCACTGAACTCCTCTTAAGTCTGATTCTCACAGTCCCTCACAATATCACAGGGGTTTTCAAACTGCAGAACCATAACTGTCCAAGTGGGAAGCAATGTTTTTACATTGCTCCTGCTTTGCCTGAACAAGGTTATCAGATCTCAAAAAGTTTGCAACCCTCTTATTCCAAGTTCCTTATGAACTGGGAGGGTGTCATAACAGAGAGTTTGAAGACCCGTAATTCATATGACATGCATGTAGTAGTCTGAAAGGGTATAACATGGAGACAGAAAATCTTAACTCAAATGTATGCTTCATGACATTATTATGGAGTTTTTAGCTGTGATGCTTTAATGCTCACGTAACAGGACCAACGCAGCAGTCCTTGGGAGTTTTCATTAATTCAATCTCCTAAGTCAAGACAAACTGCAATGTAATTTTGTTGCCTGAGAAACAGGTGGCAGACAGGCCTACAACCAAATCCTTGTTTGTTTATGTTCAGGTATGACTATAATTAATTATTATCTGTCTACAGTTCATTACTATGGCTGGGATCACATATCTTGCCAAGCCATAATTCAGTTCACTTTTAGTGTTAAATTATGGTTCAGATCAATAAATGATGGTTATATAAACCATGACAGTACAATGGTTGAAGCAAGCCAGTTAATTTATCATTCTCAAAAAATTATTTTCAAATATTATCTTCAGACTTTCACATGTAAGTTATGATCCCAGCCACCCCAATAATATCTTCTGTAAATCTAGGAACCTAGCTAGTCTTGTGAAATTAACGTCTTTCTCATCTTGCTTACCTTCCACAGTATGGGTAGGCAATATGATGCCCACACACACCTCTTTTGGTTCAGACCAGGTTCCCTGCCCTTCTTAAAGATTCTCCCTCTTAAAAAAATAAAAGTGCTGCAATGAAGAGCACCAGTCTCTTAGCATCAGAATCATCTGCAGCAATACTTATGGATCCCACACGTTCCATGGAATGGCAGAGACCATCTCTGAGGGCAAGTTTGCCTTCTGGTAAATGAGCATTTTGTGACTGGCTCTGACCAATATTTTGTAAAAGCACCTAGTGCAGGTCTCAAAATCCCAAATTTGCCCCTGCTCTGAAAAGATTGCCTGTCCCACAGTATTATAGAATTCATGTTCCATAGTATTATCCTGCAGAGAAATTGCCAATGATGCCTGATATTTAGCAGCAAAGTCCCCAATCATGCAAGCAGATTAAACTATATGTTTTGAATTACTGTATGTTCTTTCTGAGTCCAGTGAACTAATTTACTTCTTTGAAACAACACTGGTTTAGACCTGTTTTTAACAGGAAGATTGCTTTTTGCTACAACGCCCAAAGGTGGGATGATGAAAATCAGAATTCTGCAGTTTCTCCTTTCTTATTTTAGCCAAGTGAATGAGGGTACGGTTCTACTTCCTCTCCCAGTTAGTAACTTAACAAATTCCACTTGGCAAATTCTACAAAATACAAAAGCTGGCATGCAAGTGTTGGGCAAAACATGAAGTATTTTGAGCTTAAAACATGCTGTTTCCGAATTCCAGAACAGAATGTTATGACTTTATCTGAAGTATTCCAATGCCGATCCAATCATTCCAGAAGTGTTCTGAGCTCAAATGGGCCTCTATGGAGCTTAGAGCACTTTTGGAGTGGTCAGAAAACTTCTGGCAAAGTTGGAAGAACTTGTCTTAAATGCAAAGAACCTGTTTTGAATTAAAAAACACAGTTGCAGCTTGAACTATTTCAAACTTTGAAATTTTTGGCATTCTCCTAATAGCAGCCTGCCTCACTTTTCTTTAATGGCAAGATTTATGACTAAATGTCCAGGTGGAAATTAAAGATAAAATATTAGTATATGCCATAATATTAACTCAGTCTATGCCTCATTTAAATGGAAATAATAAACCCTTAAAACAACAATCAGCCCTTTAAATCACTGTGCCTGATAGAAGAATATCTGTGAAAGACGAACAGTTGAGTAGTACAGATTTTTTTAAAAAGTCAGTGATGCAATTTGCCACACAAACTAATAAGAACAACATTTTCAGAGAGCACTTCATTATCATGATGAAAAACATACTTGCACTGTGCATGGAAATACTTGATCAGGTTTTGAAGCAAGTCAACTCCTTTCTTAATCTTGATTTCATTGACTTTCAGCAGGTACTGTTGACAAAGCACACAAAAAGAATATTTACTGTTTTGGAATTAGAGTCACTGAGCAAGTAATATTGAAATATTTTAAATCAGTTCAAACAACATAGCACTGTACAGTATATGCTGCCTGAGAAGGTTCCCTTAGTCATTAAGCTTCATGAATAAGCTTAAGAGTAAATAATAATTTAATAATAAATTATTAATGATGTCTTAATTAATAAAATAAACAAAGGAGGCTATGGGCTACGTCCTATTGTACAGTTCTATGTATTTAAGGCTTCATTAAAAAGCAGCACTGTTGAAACAAAGGAGTTCTTCTAAACATTACCCTTCAGTAGTACCATCTCCTTAGAGCACTAGGAACATTTCCTAAGTAGAAACAAATGGTGTTGCTTGAGACAGCAATCTAAAATATGGTTGCTTGGAAATTAGGCCACTTGATTTATATGAGATTCACACGTAAATTATCGTGAATCCCATTATTTCCCTTCCTCAGCCCCACAAACATACACATATTGTATGTGACTGCTTAGCAGAATGCAATATAGTAATGCTGCTAGTCAATTTCTTTAAATAATACAAAATCGACTCGGTGTCCAAAAACTGAAATATATTTTCTATATGCAAGCCACTCCAGAACAGCTCTCCCCACTTAAAAACTATTACTCAGTGGACAAATATATGTTTTATACAAGCTACACATAAAATAGAACAAATAATTGATCATAAACACCTAGCATTGTTATCTCTGCTCAGATGAACAAAAACCAATTTCTTTTTGCTAAATTAATCTTGGAACCTAACTGAAAAAACGCCAGCAGAAAGCACACACATGGATACAATAAACTTATTATGACCATATCCCCTTATGTCGTTAATGAGAAGATCCCTCTAATGGGTATTTTAAGAATGAAGTTATTTATCCTTTTATTATTGTGAAGAATGAGACACAACAGGGGAAAAATAACAGAAGAATCCCAAAGCACACACTGGAGTAGAGAAATCATCCTTTTCCACACAGTTACAGAGACATCTTTTGTTTTATTTATACCATTCTCAAAGTCCTTTTTGCCATAATTCCCCAGTTTGCTACTCTATTCCTATTCATATCTGATTTAGACATGATGCCATATTCTCATGTAAGTAGTAGAGAGGTGTGGGAAGACAAAAGGCATGGAAGAAGAGAGAAGCAGAGAGTTGCCCACCAGATTTCCAATCTCTTCCCCAAATGTAATTTCAAGAAGGTGAGTTACCATTGTATAAGACCAAAGAACAACCAAGTTGAAAACTAAAATTAGCACACTGAATTGCTGCAGAACAATCTATAGGCTGAAGAATCATTACAACTCTTCAAGGCATCAGCAGTGTTTTCTCAACAGCTGTTAAACATCCCAGCTTAACTAAATCAACTGACATTTTCATTTTCTAACACTACTGTGCAGCAGATGGTAACATAAATGCGCAAAAGAGACAATCCTCTCAGCCTAGGATGGAACAGTTATATAAAGGGTCTGATTAAGGGGGCTGGTTTATTATCTGCAAATCTGTTGATTTATAATGGATAAAATGTAAAGTAATTGTGCCAACAGAAGAAATACCCTGAAATAAAAATCAGTAGAATCAAAATTCTCTTCAGACAGTTCTCCTGCAGAACCTGTATAACATGATTCATTTGTGTTAGGGAAGAATGAAAATTGCTCCTTGTATACTCTTACCTCACACATCTGCAACTGGAAGAATCTTCGCTCTTTTTCCATCTCTTCTGCTATTTCAGCGCCACTAATTTCTGTGCGAATCATTCCATGTAATTTAGCGTGTTCTTTTTTCTCTTTTTCTATTTTTGTCCTATATGGAAGAAAATAAATAAAATTATGCTTTACCCTAAGCTTCATTTGTTAATTGTTGTTGTTTCAGAACAGTACTACCCATTTTAAACTGAAGTACAAAGCATCACCAAG
Source organism: Python bivittatus (assembly GCF_059951505.1). NCBI lineage: Eukaryota > Metazoa > Chordata > Lepidosauria > Squamata > Pythonidae > Python > Python bivittatus. The sequence continues at coordinate 27,263,488 of NW_028277030.1, forward strand.
GTTAGTGAGGCAATACTGTTGTCTATAACTTTGGATCAACAACACTGTATCCTTAAACAAGAATAACTCAGGACCGACCAAGATCTGCTAGATCAGGGATGGCCAAAATATTTTGAGTTGCATGGCTCAGACACAAGCAGCCACTCTGAAGGATTTAGGTTTGTGGAGTCCTTGGGGTTCTCTGAGCTTGGTTCTTTTCTTGCAAATGTTTCATTACCCGGCTAGGTAACATCTTCAGTGCACAGAGCCAAAGAACCAAGCTCAGAGAACCCCAAGGACTCCACAGTTCAACCCTGAGCTACACATATTCGCCTCTATTGGAATTTAGGTTTCCTACAAATTTATTCATTTGTAACAGTGATACAGCTATATAGAAAAAAATCAGAAAATGAAATAATGATAAAAATTGACCTTTAAAAGGATACCACAGGGAAAAAATGTGAATTTTTAAGGCACTGAAAGCAAGTTTTGATTACTCAGGAAAATCCTTGCAAATGAAGCTTATTGCTCTCAGGTATCAACACTGATGCATGAAGGACAATGCAAGCCCACATGCAAACCCAGATTTCAAAATATTATTCCCACTTTTTAATGCTGGAGAAGCATCATGCAACAGTATTGCATTTATAATTCATGCAGTATTGAGAAAGAATGAATGTTACAGATGGATTTCTTTTTCTCTTGCTTCCCCAAATCTTGATATATTTTTTTTGAGAACTAAGAAAGGGAACCCAAAAGTTCATCCAGTTCCGGTTCAGCACTTCTGCATTAATCAAATGCTAAGATGCAGCACTTGCACTAGACCTTTCTGAACAAGCTCTCAGAAGCTCCATATGGTGTCCAGACTTCCCCGTAATAACTTAAAAGTCCAAGAAGAAATTGTATTATGGAGACCCTTTCCATGATCTACAGGAAGGTGACATGTGTTACTGAAATGTCCCCATAACTTGGCCTACTTTTACTACATCCTCAGTATCATATGCCATCATTCCATAATCAGCATTCTATCAAGCTGTGAGCTTTACACAGCTTTTCCTTGTCACAGAGCACTTTACCTTCACCCCAATCAGTCCAGACCACAGCTGTCACCTCTTCCTGTTCCTGAGCCAAGTGGTGCTGTAAATGCAAGCCAGAAGGCAGGACTAAAGGCTTCCAGGTCTTAGCAAACTAGCTGCTCAGACTACCCCATTTATGTTATCCCATTTATGTTAAGTACAGGCAGCAGTCAAACACCGGACAAAATCTGAACATGAAACCTACAAGGCAGAAATAAATTAAGGGAATGAAAAGAGTCACTCAGATTTGTGCTAGATTATTGTTCTTAAAAATGAGTAAATCACCTCTCAAAAAAAAGAAAACCTGTATCATATATTTATAACACATTTATCTGGCTTGTTAGCCAAAAGTGCTCTCATACACTCAATTAAAAAAAATACACAAAGACCTACTTACAGACTTGTAATCCAAACATCATGGTCAGGGGATGGAGAGGGAAGAACAAAACCATGCTCAGGCGCCAATTCTTAAATAATGAACAAACTGATACAACTCAGAGAGATGTTACTTCCCTTGCCATTTTCCTCAGTCGTAATCTGATGAATGACTACCACTGGACTCTTTTTCAAATTATTCACATGCAGAAATGTAGCATCCTTAGAAAACATTCAGAAGCAGATTCCCATGGAGGAAGAGAGACTGTGCAGAGCAGGAGGAGCAAATTGTGCTTCTGAGAAGTGACTTACTGACTGGGCTGCCTTATAGGTCAGACACTACAGACCAGCAATATCCCAACTTGGTATGACCTCCAAGTATTTTCAGCCAGCACGTTGTAAGAAAATTTTAGGAGTTGTTCTCCTAACACATTTGGAGGGACTTCCAAGTCTTATACCAGATAATCAGCCTTCCAATACATGTAAAATCATACAGCACATTTGAATAAGAGAATGCTGAGACACCTTCTTTATTCAGAGGATGTAGACTACATGCATCATTTTGAATTTATTAAGAACTTCCATAACAACAAACATTATGATTAATAGCACATCCTGCCTATTATCATGTTCCCACCAGTGCCTCAACTGGATGGTTCAGTGTTTTAATAACACAAGGCACTAAGGAAATTATTCTATTTCTTATCATACATTCTCAATTCTGGCAATATAACTTTTTTCTCAATTCTGGCAATATAACTTTTTATAAAATACAGTAATGATGCACAATTATTTCTCCCCTCTGTTTCCTCCGTAATGCCAAGCCACTATAATTTGACATCTGGAGCTATAGTTTAGGCTGGCTATGACCAGCACTAACATCAGTGCTGATGCCACACTAATCATAGTTTTAGTCATGAAACTTAGATGGAGAGGGCAATATTCATCCCTTTGGGATACGATGGTTGCACATACTTGAAAGATACTCCTGAATATTAGTACCAAAATAGAAGATTGGGTGTTACTTCTGGACCTGATCTTATAAATAGCTTGTTCTCTGAAAGATGCCAAAAGAGGCAATAGCGGTGATGCTTGAGATACGTTTTTTCTGATGATAGGGGAAACAATGATCATCAAATTAATATTTCCTGTTACCTAGGGAAGCTGAGCTAAATTAGTAGAGGCATTTAATTGGTTCACTGCTTACTGGGATTAAAGAATACAGAATAAATACAGCTGTAACACAAGCCCACAGGCAAACTAATAGAGAATGAACATTAAAGGGATGTTTGGAGACAATCTAATTTGTATCACAGAACTAATGCTTTTCTTTCTCTCTAGAAATAATTTGGAAAGAAAAGGATGCACACTTATGAAAGTAGCATATACCATTTGAAGACTTTTGGAATTCTAATCCTGTTAATTACAAGTGTTGTACATATACATTCATTGCAACTTACTTTTCATGATGTGTTGCCAGAGTGACATTGAGTCCAGTAGTTACAGTGGCACTGTAACTCAAACTGTATATTCTGAAATCTGTACCACCTTTGATATTGCAAACAAGTTGAAAACCTGAGGTCATAATGACTCAAGAGCTTATTACCGGCATTGCATACTGAAAATTCATCTGATCGGGTTGTCAGGCTTAATGACTGGGTGTGATTCAGAAAATATGGGAAACTGCCTTAGACCAAGCCAGACCATTGGCCCACACAACTCAGCATTCTCTCCATTTGACTGTCAGCATCTTCCCAGGACTTCAAAACAAAGCATTCCCAAGCCCTATTAGAGATGCCAGAGATTGAACCTGGGAACTTCATGGGCAAACCTCAAGCTCTGTCACTGACTCTACAGCTTGTACCTAAGTAACTTCACTCCTGTGCCTGAAGACTAAAACTGGAGAGGGATGTTCAAGTGCTCTCACAAACACTACCTAAATATTCCTTCCTTTCATGATTCTTCATCATGTGGCAATTACATCTACAGTCCTCATGTTCAGGCCAAAGCAAATAACCGCCTCATTCAGCTGGCTTGCCTATATCCCATTCAGTAAATGCCTGACTCAGACTACCTTCTCTACCATAAGAATCTTTCTCCATCACAGCCATTTCTTCCAAATATGCTATTACTAGCTATTAATGTTTAAGTGTATAAATAAAGGCTTAAAAGAACAAAACCAAAGCCAGACCTCAGATCAGGCCAATATAACCACAGGCCCACATTCAACTAGTGGAATTTTTACAACTACTAGAATTTTTACCACAACTAAAGGGTATTATATAATATATGCTATAATGCTTTATATAATTTATTTAATATATATAATATAATATTATATTATATAATTATACTATAACAATGCTATATTAAACACTGCACAGATACTGTCACTGTGGACAAATGCATCCGGATCTATCCCAACCAGAAGCCCTGGATGACTAAGGGAGTCCAGGGTCTCCTGCATGACAGGAACAATGCCTTCAGGTCCGGTGATGGGGCAAAATACAGTGCTGCTAGAGCCAGTCTGAAGAGAGGCATTTGGCAGGCCAAGACAGATTATAAGAGGAAGATTGAGGAACATTTTCATGGCAACAATACGAGGCAGGTGTGGCAGGGGATTCAACAAATTACCAACAATAGACCGAATAATGTCATTTCTGCTGACGGGGATGCTTCATTGGTAGAGAAGCTGAATCATTTTTTTGCCCGTTTTGAAGTGGAGTCATCAGAGGCAGCTAGAGTACAGCCATTAGTCCAATATAGCCCCTGCCTCACTGTGGAGGAGCACGAGGTGAGGATATTTTGAGGGCTGCGGACCCTAGAAAGGCTGCCGGACCTGATGGCATCTCTGGCCGGGTGCTTAAAGACTGTGCTGACCAGTTGGCTGGGGTTTTCACCAAGATCTTTAATCGGTCTTTATCCCAGTCCACTATTCCATCCTGTCTGAAGGCTTCCATCATTGTTCCACTGCCAAAGAAGTTCCCTATTAACAACCTCAGCGACTACAGACCAGTGGCACTCACGCCTATCATCATGAAGTGCTTTGAAAAATTGGTCTGTAGGCACATCATTTCCTGTCTTCCGCATACATTTGATAAACATCAGTTTGCATATAGAACTAATAGATCCACAGAGGACGCTATAGCCATCACTCTCCACACTGCTCTGACTCATCTGGAACAGCGGGGGACCTATGTGAGGATGCTTTTTGTAGACTTTAGTTCTGCATTTAATACAATCCTTCCACATAGACTGGTGTCTAAACTTATGGATCTTGAGCTTCCATATTCAATCTGTTCTTGGATTTTGGACTTCCTGTCTGGCCGCTCCCAGAGGGTTAGATTAGGCAATTATATCTCCTCAGCTCTTACTCTCAACACTGGTTCACCACAGGGCTGCATGTTGAGTCCCTTACTTTACACTCTTTATACATATGAATGTACCCCCACTCACTTTAGCAATATTATCATTAAATTCGCAGATGATACAACAGTGGTGGGGCTTATCTCCAAAGGAGATGAGTCTGCCTACCGGGATGAAGTGGACCGGCTGCTTTCGTGGTGCGGAGACAATAATTTGGCTCTTAATATCAATAAGACCAAGGAGTTTATAGTGGACTATAGGAGGAATAGGTTAGATGTCCAGCCCCTGGTTATCAATGGAGACCGAGTGGAGCGGGTGGCCAGTTTTAAGTTTCTGGGTGTTATTATAAAGGAGGACTTGACCTGGGGCGCTCATATTGCAGCCTTGGTTAAGAGGGCCCAGCAGAGATTATACTACCTGAGACTTCTCAGGAAACACCAACTGAACGAAAAACTGCTGGTGACCTTCTACCGCTGTACCATTGAGAGCATTTTAACCTACTGCACCTGTGTATGGTTTGCTAACTGCACAGTGGCAGATAGGAAAGCACTCCAGAGGGTTACCACCACTGCCCAGAGGATCATTGGTTGCCCTCTCCCCTCTTTGGAAGAACTTTATAGTTCCCGCTGCCTTAAGAAGGCTCAAAATATTCTTAAGGATCCATCCCACCTGGGACATTCTTTTTTTGAAGTATTACCATCTGGCAGACGGTACAGGATAATGAAAACAAGGACCGATAGGCTGAAGAATAGCTTCTGTCTTAGAGCTGCAACTATACTGAATTCTATCGTATGGTGCAGTATTAACGCAGCATCAGGGGTTGTGCAATATGGAATGTGAAGGTTGTGTTATATGTGTTTTATGTGTGTTATGGTTTTTATATTTTTAAAGCTGCACTGGGGTGGCATTAATTTCGTTGTACAAGTTGTACAATGACAATAAAGATTTCTATTCTATTTGGTTACCACAAATCAGACCTTACCAGAAACAGTATAAATAAAGCAGTACAGAAAACGCTATCATTCATTCAACAGTGCCCATGTAATACAAGGTAAAGTGAAATTACTTTTTTGGTTATTTGGGTTAAAAAGATGTGTTGGGGACATCATAGGAGCACAGAGATTTGGGGTGGGTGGCAAGAAAACTTTGGTTTCCATATAAAGAGATGGTCATTTATTTAACAGGATTTTGATGAGAAATGAGAACCATAAGCAATACTCCAAAAGCAATAATAGTTTTTCAATAGTTTTTCAATTAGAGGTTCTGATTTATGATCAGAGTGAAATTGAGTCTAGAGGTTCTTTTAAGTAAAATATTCTTATTATTCTGACTCTGCAGTGAAGAAATGGATACCGGGAAGTTTTCAGCTCAAGAATCTAAGCTTCTATATTTATTTGTTACATTTACATCCAATCAGGGCTTCCACAGAGGGACTCCTTGTGACTTCATCTCAGTGCTCACTAAAGTTAGGACAAGTTCTTAAAGCAAAGCAAAACTTATTTGGATTTTTGAAAGCTATGACTGTGGGGTGATTTTTAACTAGGCATATTTACTGCTGCCTTATAAACTTTATTTCACTACATATAATTTGGAACTAGATCTATACAATTTTTTTGAAGTGTTTTTATAAGCTACACTTAATTACTCCAGAGAACAGCTTCTCTGCTGAAAAAACTGAGTGAACAGAATTTAATTTGTGTGTGTTTTCAGGCTTCCTCGTTTCTTCACTGCCTACACTGGTGCCATCCTTCTACAGGAAAAGGATGCAGTTTTATTACCTGATATACAGGCCTCCAGTGTATTCATGCAAGTTTAACATATGCACATACAAAGAGTGTCCTAAGTATGAGCAATCTTCAAAATATTTCAATAGAGTGATTAACTGAGTATTAAATTATACTAATCTCAATGGGACAAATATCTGTCTCATCGAAGAACTGCATGCTTATACAAACAGAGATAGGATTTTGGTATCAAGTGATATCACCTCCTGCAAGATAGACTTTTTAACCAAGGGAGTTCACACAGGTTGTTGTAAGCTATTATCCAATATGCAAGTAGTCCTCGCTTAACAACCATTCGTTCAGTGGCCATTCAAAATTATGAGAGTGCTGAAAAAATGGACTTACGACCCGTGCCCGAAGATACTGCCGTTGCAGCACCCCCATGGTCACATGATCAAAATTTGGGTGCTTGGCAGCCTGCCCGCACTTACGACCACAGGGGTGCTGCAACTCCCCCCACCTGCCTATCTTCCTCCCATCTCCCTTTTGGCCACCTTGCACAGCGGCACTCGATAGTGGCAATGCCAGGGCTGGGCCTGAAGTAGAGTCCCGAGGCCTTCAGCAGTCATAGTCAGCTGCCACTGCCCCTAGGCCTTGACTTCAGCCCCAGCGCCACTGCTGCCACTGAGAAATGCTGCCTCAAGCTCCACACCACTTCGCCGCCTCATGTCATTCCCCAAGCCACACCTTGTTTCTTCCCCAAACCGACATCCTGATCCTTCCCCAAGATGGCACCTCTCATTCCTTCTGCAAGCCATGTGTCCCATGCCTTCTGCAAGATGGCATCCCATTCTCGCGATCCTTTGGAAACCTTCCGGTCTTGCAAGAATGGGATGCCATTCCTTCTCCAAATTGCAAAGGTTTCTGAAGGATCACAAGAATGGGATGCTACCCTGGGGAAGGAACAAGAGGCACCAGCTTGGGGAAGGATTGAGAGGCACCGGCTTAGAGAATGGTGCGAGGTGGCAAAGGCCAGCAGTGTGGAGCTTGAGGCAGCATTTCTCAGTGGCAGCTGTGGCGCTGGGGCTAAAGTTGAGGCCTGTGGGTGGTGGCAGCTTGCTGAGACTGCTGAAGGCCTCAGGCCTCTACTTCAGCCCCAGCCCTGGCACTGCTGCTGCCAAGTGCCGCTGTACAGGGTGGCCAAAAAGGCATAGATGGGGGGGGAGAGAGGTGGGTGGAGGGGCTTTGCAGTGCCCCTGCAGTAGTAAGTGCTGCTGGGCTGGCTAAGGCTTCCAACTCATGTGTGGCCTGTGCCAGGCCTCCCAGAGCCTCCCCCACCCGAGGCATCCCTACACTCCTTACCTGGTACTCCGTCTGCTTAACGACCCACAATTCTCACTTAACGATGGCAGGCAGTGCTGGGATTGCGGTCACTAAGCAAAGTGGTCACATGACATCTTGCTTAACAACCACATTGCTTAGCGACCTAAGTTGTAATCATTAAGCAAGGACTACCTGTACTGTACACCTAACCATAGCAAATCAGCCTCAGGCAGATAGACTGGAACTAAACAGGTAAAGGTGAAGTCTTTTTTTAAAGTGAGTCTGAATCTTGGTGATTATACAGATACAGTTTTCTGGGCAACAGTACAGAAGTGGTTTGTCACTGTCTTCTTCCAGTTTTCCCCAGTAATCTTCCATCCAAGTACTTACTAGATCCAATCCAAGCTAGACTAGGTGAGCAACAAATCCTGCATGGAACAAGCGTAATCCAGTGTATCCAGTGAACTCAGTGACCCTTACTTTTGGATGAACAAGCACGGAAAGAGACAATGTATTATACATTTGCTATATATCAGAAAGGAAGTACGTACACTTTGGTTTCATAGTCTTTCCATGCTTTATCAAAAGGCTTCTTCAAATCCTGCAGAAGTGAGAAGAAAACCACGTTAAACAGGCAAGTGACTATTTGTGCTGAAACTTTTTGTCTTTCTAATCACTTAGATTAAATGCTGGTGAAGTATTTTTGGAATAAATGCCCCAGCTTTAATTAGCTTCTTTAGTTTTTCTCAAATTAAAGTCTATACATTCGGAAGTCCAAGTATCCTGGAGGAAGGCTCAGCACTAAAGCTGTGCAAAGCCTTCAAAGGAAAACCTTGACAAACCATGCGTGTGAGAGTAAAACCTCTCCATGATGTGTTAATTGAAACAGCTACTTCCTTTAGAAGGCTTGCACTACTGCTCTAAAGGCTGCCCTGCACGTATGTCCACAGCCACAGACTGCATCTAGACCACCAGGATAGGCTTCAAAACAGTTGTGTGAACCTTCCAGAAATGGCAGCTTTATTGCTTCAAGGAATGGGAACTTACTCCTACTAAGATACTTCTTTCAAAAGTTTTGCATAGACTGACTCAATATTCTCACATTTAACATTAACGTGAATTTCTAGGTGCCTCAAGTTATACTAGAACTAACCAGAGATCTGTTCATGCAATAGTTGCTTATTTGGTCCACATTAAAAGACTAGATTTTGTAACCCACCAAAACGAATACAGCCCATCCATACAGACAATAACCCCCTGGGACTAATAAACCAAGTGACATTCCTTTTTCTTGCTATAGCCTTCCAATGAGTTGAAGTTAGCAACAAAAATATAAGGCTGGAAGAGTGTTTTCGGTTGGATTTACACATTTGATGCCAAAACCAAAATGTCTACACAACAGTTTAGTGTGATGTATGAACCCAACCTTTTTCCCATAAGACTTTCGTGTGAACCAAATAAATTGATGTGACAAGCTAATGGAGAACTTTTTTTCTAGATGGCCTCCTCTATGTGCATCTCTGATTTAAGGAGCAACACAGAATGTCCTATCTCCTGCTTATCTGTCTGGCATCTCTCTGAGTCACAACCCCTCTTGCTGTCTAGTGCAAAATTAAACTAAGCCCTGACTTGACAGTGGGTGTAACTGCATTACACAATAAGCCTAACTTAGCACCAGTCTTGTATAAGTTATTACTTATGGGTGCTGCACCATATGATGTCGGAAACCAAAGTCTGCCATGGTTTGCTGATTGGCCTCTCTGTTACTAACCCAGCCAGCTCTGCAGTTCATGGTCAGGTAACATTTTTTGCCTTTTATTTTTTGTTAAAAATGTTTTTTTAAAGCATAATCCAGTTGGGGTCAAGAGACACAAGTTGAGGAAAAACTGAACTGTACTTTCATGAAACTTTATTTCAACATTTTTGGATGGGAACGAAAGTGAAAAAATATCTTCAGCTTCCCATTCCTATTACTGGAGGGCAGATCACTATCACAATCCCTCAGTGAATAAATGAACAAGTATAACTCATTTGTTTAATTGGGTTCTCTTTATCTAGTTTTTGGACTTGTGTGGAGAACAGATGTTTTAGATCATATTTCTGCAGAAGTATTTAAAATTTGAAAGGGTTTACAAACCTTTAAATATCACTGTATATTAGTTCTAAAATAAACCACTACATCTAAAATGAAAAATAGTCCACCTAGAAGGATGAGGCAGTTGGAAGTGATAGCAAAGAAGTATGTTTTTCTCCAGCACAAATTATAACATGTACTTATGCTAATAATTAAATAACAACTTTAAAAAATAGAAACACGTAACATACCCCTTTTACTCCTTTTAGATCGCCCTTTAACAAACTGTCCAGTGGAAACGTGATTATATTGTTCATGTTCTGGATCTATAACAAAAAAAAAATGTTTTCATCTACAAAACATTTAAATATTTCTAAATGAATACCTAGTTAGCTTTCCATGAAAGAGATACAAGATACCCATTTGTGTAGAAAGGGAAAAGGATAATGAAGAGTGCACTTCCCACATTTTTGTTGGATTTAGGAATGCTTCATTTCCCCAATCAGTTATAGTAATAATGTTGAGATTATTACTCTCATTCTGACTGGGAATTATGTACAATTTAATCTGAACACATCTAGAAATCACCAGGTTGGAGGAGACTGAATACTTGATTATTAAGTCACACAGCTCAAATTTTAACTTGAGGCAAGAGGCATAACAGATGAAACAATATGTTTGTGTACAAGTTGCAAGCAATATACATGTAAACAAATTACTGACCCATATCTTGGATAGTAGCTTATTAATCAACAGAGGCAAAACGTAAAAGCAAAAAGTTGTTCATTTAATATTCCTTCTTGACTGCAGCAATTTCAGAGATGTAACTTTCCAAAGGATCCTTAATTGTCCCTTTGTGTGGCTGTTTACACCCATTGTCTCTTCCCATCTCTCACCCTTCATTCCTTCAGTGATCCCAACCAGAGCATATATGAAAGCCACAATATCATGCAGCTATCAATATTTAGCAATGCGACAATCTTTTATTTGTCAAATAATTAGTCCTAACAGTTGATCTTGCTTTCCCAGAGTTCTCAAAAATTAAATCCTTAGAAGCAGTGTTTTTCAACTTGATCGAGATTCTTGTGAAATGGGTCTCCTTTGGCTCACCCCAATTTCAAACTGAACTTGATCATACAACTCATCAACCTCCTCTTCTGCATCAGTGATTGGAGCATAAACTTGAACGATGTTCATATTAAAGGATTGCCTACAAAGTCTAACTGATATTATTTGGTCATTGATTGTGTTGTAGTCAAGTAGTGTTTTTGCTATACACTTGCTAAGTATAAAAGCAAGTTCCTTCTTTGTATTTCATGTCCTGATTAATAAGCAGTGTGATCTTTTAACTGAAAGTGTCCAATCTCAGTCCACCTCAATTCACTGATGCCTAAAATGTCAATCTGTAGTCATCTCATCTTTCACTGTGTTGAGCTTTCCTGTGCTCATGCTTCTTATGTTCTATGTTCTTGTCTACCTGGCATGGTACTCCAGGCAGGAAGCATGACCAGATGGACTAATTCTATTGTAAGGCTACATTAACAGAATTTTGCAAGTCTGAAAGTACATCTCTCCCCCCACCTCCCGTTGCCTTTACAGTCCAAGAAACTAGGGAGGGTCCCTTCTGAGATGTTTGCCATGCCCACATTCCTGCTGCGGGCTAAGCTGCCTCTTGTCTGACTGTTCCCCTGGCTGTGGCTCTTCCCCGTCTCCCAAGGTCATTCCCACATGCCATTAAAGTTCCTGCTTTAATCCTGTCTTTGCTGCTTTGGATTTTATTTTCCAATATGGCAGCATCAGCAATTAGATATCCTGAAGGCTTTAATCTAGCCATGTCATAAACACCATTAGTACTTCAAAAGACCTCCAGCTCTTCCTCAGCAGCACGCTGAGTGCCATCCGACCTGAGACGGCCTGCAGGTAGGCTTTGTTGGTGCTGCACACACTTCCACCCCTCGCTGGAGCCTGCAGGCCGGTTCTCCAGGAGCGCTTCTAACGTAAGCTGCAGAGCACGTGTTGCATCTCTGGGAAGCCCCTGTCCCTCTGCTTCCTCACCACCCTGCACAGCGTCTCCCGCACAGCTGCCACCTTCACCTGGGGAACTGCCTCTGCGTCCCCTTTTTTTAAAAATAATTTTTATTAAAAGATTTTTTAACAATAATAAAAGACAAACATACAGTATAAATTTATAAAAAAGAAAAGGATGAAGATATAAAACAGTGAAAAAAGGAAGTAAATAGCGAAAAGAAAAGAAAAAAATATATAAAGAAGCGGATTCTGATCTTTTTTACAGCAATTACAAATGAATTTATGATCTATCCTCCCTCTTTAAGATTACATCATAATTCTCTTCTTCCCACATTCTGCCCTTTTTAATCATCAAATCCATAAGTCACCAGTTCATTTTATTTTCTTTACAGTAAAACGTCCATAAAGGGTTTCCAATCACTAATAAATGTACTTGTTGTCTTCTCTCTAATCAAACAAGTCAATTTTGCCATTTCTGGAAATTCCGTCATCTTCCGTCACCAGCCATTCCTCCATCGTTAGTATTTCAGAATCTTTCCATCTTTGTGCATATAATCATCTTGATCTTGCTCCACCTCTGCTTCTCCTGCGGGCCATTGCTTCCTGCACCGGTGGCAGAAGATAGAGGTCCTCTGCCTGCACCGCTGCTGGCTCCATCCTGCTGCCTTCTCCCTGGCTGGGCCTGGCAAGCTCCCTTTGGCAGACAAGGCTCCACTCCACTGCCATGCGTGTCCCAGGGCTGCGCCCTCACCCAGCGCTTGGATCCCAGGCCAGCAGAGGAAGAAGATGGTGAAGGTCAGCTGGGGCAGTGGCAGCAGCGGGGGTAGGCGGCGGACTACAGGGCAGTCAAAAGGACAGAGATGGGGGAGATAGGCGGGTGGCAGGAGTTGAAGCAGAGGCAGTTTGCACAGGGCAAAAGTGTGAGCTCCTTGCCTAACAACCACAATCTGGACTGCCATCACTAAGTGGCGCAGTCATGATGTTTTGCTTAATGACCGCTTCACTTAGTGACCGAAATTCTGGTCCCAATTAGGGTCGTAACACAAGAACTACCTGTAATGCTACAGCTCCTATACTTCCCAGTTAGATAGGCTTTGGAAGAAAACAGGCTGGGAAAGGTTGTTCTAAATCCTGAAGTCAGCTAAAACCTGCTTGATTTTAAAAAGTGGGGCTACATAAAATGTGGCACTTTTTAATCTGTTTTCTTTGCTGGTCATATGGCTTCTTTCCTCTTCTTACCTTATTGAAGACTGTTAGGTGGAAATGGATTGCCAAAGGGTTTATGAGTAACATTTCTATTAAACTGTGAACAACCGATATTGAATTAGATGCTGAAGCACTGAAGTGTAAGAGCTGTAAATGCAATTATTTAGGTGATTTTTTTCTCCAAGGGCAACTTTCCTGTATGTAGAACACATTTAACAGTTTTAGTTTGCATTTAACTATTAGTTATATTTTGTAGGCAGAAAATAAGCTTGTGAACATTTCTCAGTTCCTAAATCCATTGTTAGCAAAAGTTTTACCTACTTAATTTCTATATCTGAACCTGCTGAATCTGAATCAATTGTGATCAGCTTTGATGTTTGAATTAATGTTAAATCAGCAGGAGAACACTTCAAAACATTTAATGTTAGAGCAGAGGCAGTTCTAAGCATATAAGGGAGCCCACTTGTTTTTTTAAGAGAAGGAGAAATTCATCAAAGGCTTTGCTTCTTCTGTTCCCATTTATTAACATTTGTTAAAACATTAGACTACTGACTTGTTTGAAATTGGGTACAACTTCCATATTAACAATATTTATCTTAGATTCTTCAGTGGTTATAACTGAATGCGATGATTTAGCCACTAAAAAACTTTTTCTAATATAAGAATTGTTGAGGTTTCTAGGCTTCAGTTCCCAGTGAGAAGATAACAAACATTTTAACTGGATATATTACCATTCTCCTATTTTAGGCAGATTATATATACATCTCAGAAGTTTTAAAAATATAATAAATTATAGGCTGATCTACACTATTCATACCCATTTCACATCATACTTTTTTAAAAAAACATTCTATTATGCACCATTTTAAATAATAATTATCCCAGAGAGTTTTTCACAAGGACAATGATCAAACTCAAATCTCCTTCCTAATAACCTTCAAAAGTGTTTTGCTGCCTTTAATGCTGGGAATATAAATACATTCTGACTAAAATTAGAACCAAGCACCTACCAGGATTTCAAAGAAGCCAAATAATAACTCTCTAGTTGTTCCCACATTAGTTCACATTCAACTCATTTACATTTAAAAACCCTCAAAGTTAATCTATTTGAATCTAATAGACTGTGAGAGAAAAACAATAGCATTGCTTGGTTTCTTTTATACACACACACAAAATAATATTGTGAATTTCCTGATGGCTTGTGCTCCCAACTCCTCTGAGAAACCGAAAAAGTATTAGACCATTTTGGGGGGTGGGGGGGTGTCAGTGTGCAGTCTTCCAGTACAGCTATTCTGAGAGACCTATGCTAAGTTTCCTACTCCTTCCAGAATACCGTCATCAAATACTACAGGTGAAACCTTCACAAATTTTCACCTTGTAATTTGACAACTAAAGAGCACAGTTGCTAGCATTTGGGGGAATGGGGCAAAATGCTGTTTGGTACTTCTAGTCATTGTTCTTTGTTATTGAATCTCACTGCTCCTTTAGTGCAATAACTGACCTCCCTCATCAAGGTAACCTGGAGTAGCTTGCATATGGCTGAGCAGTACTTTGTATAAATTTTTTATTAAGGATTTTGATCACAATAGTAAAAACTGATACAAACTAAACTTAAAGAAAAAAGAATAGTAAGAAAGAATAAGAAGTGCAAGGAAAAGGCACAAAAGAGGAAAGAAAGGAATATAATAAAGAAAAAGAAAAGAAATATATAAAGAGGTGACTTCCAACCTACATTACACGTATAGACAAATTAGTAATTCTTCACCCCCTATATGGTTACAAACAGATATCCCTTCATCCCTTATCCTATCCCTTATCTATAAGCAAATCCATAAAACATCAACTTTTCAATGCTGGTGTCAGCAAAAAATTAATAAAGGGTTGCCAAAACTTTGCAAAAAAATGTCTTATTTTAACCTTGATAAAATAAACCATTATATTCCTACTTTTTACTTCTAACAGTCTAAATCTTTAGTCCATTCAAATATTGTCATATGATCAATTTTTCTTTATCCCATTGCAGAGACTCCTTCAAGGGTTTAACAAGCCTCTTTTGTAGATCTGTTAAGAAAACATTTTCCAGGTCATTCTCTCGGTTCATCATTTGTATTTCTCCTTTAACTTTTTAAACTTTAGCCAGTTTTTTTGTATATCCAATGATGCATCCTTTTCCAAATCGTCCTCTTGGCCCATCATTTGTAGTTCCGCTTTCGGTACTTTCTCTTTCTTGTCAGGCAAAATTTGCTCCACGTTTGTCGTTTCCTCATTAACATCTTTTGGACATAATCTATCCATAGTCAGACATCATTACTGACACTGTTGATATTATAGCTACTAATTTCTGGCTCCATTCTTCAAAGATCTTTCATATTTCCAATGTTATAATGTTTTGTGTCATTTTGTAAATCCCAGTACTAACCAGAAGTAGACTTATTTTTTTTCCCTTCTACTTAGAATTGTTAGGCCCCTCTAGTGTCCAATTTCTAAAATCATAAAGTTGCTTATCTTTGTTCTGAGCCAAGATAGCCAATTAATTCTGGTTCTCATGAGAAAGAAGTTTATTTTATTATGTTAATTCCAAAATCTTACAGTAAAAATCAATATTCCAAATTTAACTGGACCTTTAATCCATTTGTAACTTTCTTAGATCAAAATCTTATTTAGCTTTTTGCTGTTTATTTCAAATTCTTTAAGTTCTTAAGCTTGTAATTAATTTTTCTTTTGTTCAGAGTTGAAGCTAAACTCACCCGATGACTTTTCAAACTTGTCGTTCTGAAGGACTCTAATGGGTTTATGACGGTTAATAGGCAATTTCGGAAAGTGATTAGAAAGTAAGGCTTGCAAACTTATCATCCTTTAAAAGGCTCTGCCGCGGTTGTGAGCGAGATGGCTAATACCTTCGTCTCCTGGCACTCAAACCTGCAGAAGACCGCTATCCTGCAGTCTTCTTGCAAAGACCAGCCATCCAGGACATATGTGGACAATCTCCTGTCCTCTCCTTATCTGGAGAGGTTCTGAAGAACCGGTCTAATCACTGGTTCTTTGGTCTTTGTTGTGGTCATCAGCTCCGCTTTCATGGAGATGTCTTCAGTTCACTATACCTCCTCCATAACTGCTGAGCAGTACTTTGGATTCCAAAGCAGGCAGAAATGAATGAATGAATGAATGAATGAATGAATGAATGAATGAATACTTGCCTGTAACTCTTCTAAAACAAATGAGTCTTTTTGGAGAATGGAGAACATGTGGCTCGTGTCCTCCAAAGCATCCTTTGTGTCTTAGAATCCAAATTGCTGCACATCCTGGTGCATGAAAAATCTCTTGGCAGTATTAGTGTTTGAACATTTAGGCTGTGTTTGCATAACATAGAAGAATAAGGTGATTGGCTAGTTTGTGGTTCAGTGTGTTATCCAAACTGAGCTGACTAGCTTGTGATTGTATTGCATGAAGCCATGTAGTTGGGTTAATCCAGTAAATCATGGTTTAGTTAACCATGGATTTAGTGTGTTGTGGAAACACAGCCTTACAAAATTCATTTTATATTTAATAGCTTTAATACAAGATAAATACAAATATGTAACATAATTTCAAAGGGGGAGGAGAGATATCAAGATTGCTTGTACCTGCTGTAAAGATCAGAAGTCACTTCTTTAAATATATTTTTCTTCTTGTCTTTTTTCTTTTCCTTTTATTTTATTTTCTGCACTGTATCTTTCCTTTATATTTCTTTTTCCTCTGTTTTTCTTTCTCTCTTTAACTTCATTTTGTATTAGCTTTTATAACTGTTAAAAATCTTTAATAAAAATCATTTTTTAAAAAAGGAAAGAGATATGGAAAAGCAAAGGAACTTTTCCAAAAGATTTCTGAACTCAGAAGGAGGTTTCAACTTCAAATTGGTATACCAAAGGATGCCAATAGACAAATAGTAACTGATTCAAAGAAGATCAAACAAAGATGGAAGGAGTATACTGAAACACCAAACAATAGATATGTCAATATCCAAGATACCTTAGAAGATACTCCCTACTTAGAAGACACTCTAGTACTAGAAGATGAAGTTAGAGAAGTACTCTGGTCATTACTAAGTCGTAAGTTTACAGAAACTGATAGAATGCCCACAGAAATATGGCAAGAAACAGAAGAAGAACCAATCATAGTTCTAACCAAGCTGTGCCGGAAATCTGGAGAACAACACAGTAGCCAACAGTTTGGAAGAGATCAATCTACGTTCCAATCCCTCCCCCAAAAAAGAGAGACTTAGCAAAGTGTGTAAACTAATTTCAAATGCTATGAAAATAATACTTAGGATTATCAAACACAGGTTAGAACCTTACATGGAAAAAGAGATACCAGATTTATTATTTGGTTATTTAAATTTATTGACCGCCCATCTCCAGTGGACTCTTTAGATGTTGAAACTGGCTTTAGAAAGGGCCAAGGAACATGAAACATAATTGCTGATGCATGCCGGAAAATTGAGAAAGGCAAAGTATACCAAAAATAATTCTGTATGTACTTCTTTGATTATAGAAATTGATCAATTGTGTCAATCACATCAAGCTGTGGAATGTGCTTACAAAAATGGGAATCCAAGAACATCTCATTGTTCTCATGAACAAAGGATGTCTGACAAGTAAATAGTTAGCATTAAGTTAACCTGTCTCATATCTGTACAAAATACTTTGAAAAATCTGAAGCCATCTTCACACACATCTTAAATAAAGCTGGAGGCTGTTGATACTACTGTATTAAAACACCATGTGCCAGATAAACCAACAGACGTTTTGGTAAGGAAAAACAATATGAATTGTCAAGGACCATGTTAACTTACTATTTTTGAAAGGTGCCCCAGGCATCAATTTCAAATAAAACAATGCAAAAGTCTTTTCTACTACAAAGGAAGTGGGAAATGCGAGCCCAACGTACAAAGAGAGAAGTCAAATATCACCTAGAAAGTGTGAAAAAATAATGTACCGTATTTTTCCAACAATAAGACGCCCCCATGTACAAGACAACCCCCACTTTTCCAACCCAAAATTAAAAAATCAGTATTTTAAAGATAGTGCAGCACATTTTTATTTAGTAATTAGTTAACATTGACCTGATACACTCGGTGGGAGGAGGTCCAAACCGTCTCTCTGCAGCTCTATTTCCAGGCTCTTTTGCATAACTGATTACATTCAAGCACGAGTGAAACTGCCGATAGCTTGTCTCTGCAAACAGCCTTCCTCTAATTGGTTTGTTCAGCATCAGCTGACGTCAGTTACATCAGGCTCGTAATTGGAGGAAGTCCGTTTGGGAGACAAGCTATTTCACTCGGGATTGGAGGCTAGCAATAGGAGGAAGCCTCTCTGCAGAAACAAAGTTTGGCAGTTTTGCAACCGCGATTCTCAGCTGACTTCCTTGAATAAGACGCCCTTCAGTTTTTAGGGTAAGGATTTTAGAAAAAAGTATCGTCTTATAGTTGGAAAAATACAGTATCTGTTTGATTTTACACATATACCCTAATGTATTTATAATTTATTTTCATGCACAGACTGTAAAACAGAACAAGAGTTAAGAAACATGGTTAAAGTATTTAAATAATAAAGCCTTGTGTTACAATTTTTAACACAATGAAAGCTAAGACTCTTATTCTTTTTTCAAGATGTGGGATTTCAGAATCTGTTTAACAGTTTTGTAACTTTACTAATATCACACTCCTCATTGGTAGGACTTACTCCGAGGCTACATTTGTTTACTTTCAATCTTAATTATCATTAAAAAAAAATAAAGCAAACAGAGAGAAGGACGGAAAAGATACCTATAAGTTTAGGATATTAAAATATGCGTTTTCACCAATCCATGTGATAATTTAACTCTGGAGGTATAATATGCCTTTAAAAAAGTACTAAATATACTTGCATATAAGCCCATCCGTGGATAAGCAGACCCTCAATTGTTTAACTAAAATACCATGAAAAATGCACCACCCCCAGATAACCCAACCCTTGAAATGTGTGTATGTTTTAATTTTCACAATTGGCTTATCCACAGGTGACACATTTTTTAGGGTATTTTGGTTAAAAATCTGAGGGTCTGCTTATCCACGGATGGGCTTATCCACAAGTATATACGACGGGTACTTTAAAAAAGTATTACCATATATACTCATGGATAAGCCCGTCTGTGGATAAGCCAAACTCAATTTTAGGGGGTTATTTTGGCACCTAAAATTCTTGGCTTATCCGTGAGTATATACGGTAAATATTTTAAATGAGTTTAAAGCCAGGCTAAGCTTCTACAAAGAGCAAAAAACTAATTTACAAATTGTGCCCTGTTTTAGTTTTAGTATAGCAAGTGGAATGATTTAACTGAAATAAACAGCACCCAGGACAATGCTAACTAGGTCAAGTGGTGTTTAAGTGGTTCTTATATTAATGCAATTCTTTATTTGATACTCCAATCATCTGATTAAAGCAGACCTCTTATGACTGTGTTTAGATGCTAGGTATTTACATGTTTGAAGCAAGTGTCCAGGATAGGATATATTTGCTAATGCCTTATCCCAGTGCTTCAGTCGGGCAGAAATGTTAGATTAGCACTATAAGGAGTTCACTATAATTTAACCATATTCAGATATTACAGGAAAAGGTGTTTTTTCAGCCATTATACAGTTTAAAAAGTTATACAGCAATGCTGGAGAAAGGACCCCAATTCACCAGACATTAAGTAGTATTTGATAAAGTAATAAATAAAGTATTATTTAACTGCTGTAATAAAGGGAAGGGATGACAGCTTCTCAAAAGCACAGCTAATATCTTTTTGAGGCATCCTCTCCGCCTTCAGGTCAAACACAATCAACATTATCCCATGCTATGCTGTGTCACCCCTTCATGGATCACTGCCTTGTCGTGGCGAAGGGGCTTGCGTAACTCAGTGAAGCCATGAGCTATACCGTGCAGGGCCACCCAAGACGGACAGGTCATGACAGAGAGTTCTGACAAAATGTGGTCCACTGGAGAAGGAAATGGCAACCCACTCCAGTATCCTTGCCAAGAAAACCCCATGGACAATGTTAAAAGGCTAAAAGATATGACGCCGGAAGATGAGCCCCTCAGGTCGGAAGGTGTCCAATATGCTACTGGGGAAGAGCGGAGGGCAATTCCAAGTAGCTCCAGAAAGAGTAAAGCGGCTGGGCCAAAGCCGAAAGGACGTTCAGCTGTGGATGTATCTGGAAGTGAAAAGAAGGTCCGATGCTGTAAAGAACAATATTGTATAGGTACCTGGAATGTAAGATCTATGAACCAAGGCAAGCTGGATGTGGTCAAACATGAGATGACAAGACTGAACATCGACATCTTGGGAATCAGCGAACTGAAATGGACGGGAATGGGTGAATTTAATTCAGATGACCATTATATCTACTACTGTGGCCAAGAAACCCTTAGAAGAAATGGAGTTGCACTCATAGTCAATAAGAAAGTCGGAAAGGCAGTAATGGGGTACAACCTCAAAAACGACAGAATGATCTCAGTGCATATCCAAGGCAAACCATTCAATATCACAGTAATCCAAGTCTATGCCCCAACCACTGATGCTGAAGAAGCTGAGGTTGACCAGTTCTATGAAGACCTACAACATCTTCTAGAACTAGCACCAAAAAAAGATGTCCTTTTCATCATAGGGGATTGGAATGCTAAAGTAGGAAGTCAAGGAGTAATCGGAATAACAGGCAAGTTTGGCCTTGGAGTACAAAATGAAGCAGGGCAAAAGCTAATAGAGTTCTGTCAAGAGAACAAGCTAGTCATAGCAAACACTCTTTTCCAACAACACAAGAGACGACTCTACACATGGACATCACCAGATGGTCAATACCGAAACCAGATTGATTATATACTTTGCAGCCAAAGATGGAGAAGCTCTATACAGACAGCAAAAACAAGACCGGGAGCTGACTGTGGCTCAGATCATGAGCTTCTTACTGCAAAATTTAGGCTTAAATTGAAGAATGTAGGGAAAACCACTAGACCACTCAGGTATGACTTAGATCATATTCCTTGTGAGTACACAGTGAAGGTGATGAATAGATTCAGAGGATTAGATTTGGTAGACAGAGTGCCTGAAGAACTATGGACGGAGGTCCGTAACATTGTACAGGAGGCAGCAACTAAAACCATCCCAAAGAAAAAGAAATGCAAGAAAGCAAAATGGCTGTCTGATGAGGCTTTACAAATAGCTGTGGAAAGAAGGAATGCGAAAAGCAAGGGTGAAAGGGAAAGATATAAGCAACTGAATGCAGATTTCCAGAGAATAGCAAGGAGAGATAAGAAGGCCTTCTTAAATGGACAATGCAAAGAATCGAGGAAAACAATAGAATGGGGAAGACTAGAGATCTCTTCAAGAAAATTGGAGATATGAAAGGAACGTTTAGTGCAAAGATGGGCATGATAAAGGACAAAAAAGGCAGGGACCTAACAGAAGCAGAAGAGATTAAGAAGAGGTGGCAAGAATACACAGAAGAACTATACAAGAAAGATCTGGTGTGATCACTGACCTTGAGCCAGACATCCTAGAGAGTGAAGTCAAGTGGGCCTTAGGAAGCATTGCTAACAACAAAGCTAGTGGAGATGACAGTATTCCAGCTGAGTTATTTAAAATACTAAAAGACGATGGTGTTAAAGTGCTGCACTCAATATGCCAGCAAGTTTGGAAAACGCAACAGTGGCCACGGGATTGGAAAAGGTCAGTTTATGTTCCAATTCCAAAGAAGGGCAGTGCCAAAGAATGCTCAAACTATCGCACAATTGCACTCATTTCACATGCTAGCAAGGTTATGCTCAAAATCCTACAAGCTAGGCTTCAGCAATACATGAACCGAGAACTACCGGATGTACAAGCTGGGTTTCGAAGAGGCAGAGGAACTAGAGATCAGATCGCCAACATTCGCTGGATCATGGAGAAAGCACGAGAGTTCCAGAAAAATATCTACTTCTGCTTCATTGACTATGCAAAAGCCTTTGATTGTGTGGATCACAACAAACTGTGGCAAATTCTTAAAGAGATGGGAGTACCAGACCACTTTACCTGTCTCCTGAGAAATCTGTATGCGGGCCAAGAAGCAACAGTTAGAACCGGTCATGGAACAACCGATTGGTTCAAAATAGGGAAAGGTGTACGACAAGGCTGTATACTGTCACCCTGCTTATTTAACCTATATGCAGAGTACATCATGAGAAATGCCAGGCTGGAAGAATCACAAGCCGGAATTAAGATTGCAGGGAGAATCATCAACAACCTCAGATATGCAGACGATACCACCCTAATGGCAGAAAGTGAAGAAGAACTAAAGAGCCTCTTGATGAGGGTGAAAGAGGAGAGTGCGAAAGCTGGCTTGAAACTCAACATAAAAAAAACTAAGATCATGGCATCTGGACCCATCAATTCCTGGCAAATAGAAGGGGTAGAAATGGAAGCAGTAACAGACTTCATTTATTTGGGCTCCAAGATCACCGCAGACGGAGACTGCAGCCATGAAATTAAAAGACGCTTGCTCCTTGGGAGGAAAGCCATGGCAAGCCTAGATAGCATATTAAAAAGCAGAGACGTCACCTTGCCGACAAAGATCCGCATAGTCAAAGCTATGGTTTTTCCAGTAGTAATGTATGGCTGTGAGAGCTGGACCATAAAGAAGGCGGAGCGCCGAAGAATTGATGCCTTTGAACTGTGGTGCTGGAGAAGACTCTTGAGAGTCCCCTGGACTGCTAGGAGGTCAAGCCAGTCAATCTTAAAGGAAATCAACCCTGATTGCTCATTGGAAGGATTGATAATGAAGCTCAAGCTCAGATATTTTGGTCACCTAATGCGAAGAGAGATCTCTTTGGAGAAGACCCTGATGCTGGGAAAGATTGAAGGCAAAAGGAGAAGAGGACGGCAGAGGATGAGATGGTTAGATAGCATCACTGAAGCAATGAGCATGAAACTGAGCAAACTCAGGGAGGCAGTGAAGGACCGGAAGGCCTGGCGCAATATGGTTCATGGGGTCACGAAGAGTCGGACATGACTTAACGACTAAACAACAACAAATGCTGTGTCAGGTCAAAATGAGTCAACCTCTCCTCACTGTCATTCCCAGCTCCCATGCCAGGGCTGAGTTAAAGAAAAGCAATTACAGGGAGTCCCCAAGTTAAAAACGCCCTGTTTACAGACAACCCAGAGTTAAGAACAGAGCTTACTGTAGCAAAATTCAAGTTAAATACACAATAGTTCAAGTTCATTGCACAATATTACTTATACAGTATTATACAATAATACTGTTCCGGCTTACATACAAATTCAACTTAAGGACAGACCTTGGGAATAGAACTCGTTCTTAAACTGGAGACTACCTGTGATGTTATAAAGCTTTAGAAAGAAACCAATTATAAGATGCTTCAAGCCCTTCCTTGAGAGAGCTAGATAACAAAGATGTCCTGGGCAATAATTTACAATATTCACAGGATGCATACACAAAAGATTCCCACACAGTATCTGATTTCAACTCTAAACAGTCACAATTTAAATCTCTGTTAGATAAGCTTCAGAAGCAGGTATTCAGTTCTTTTTCCTCACCAGAGAACAGCTAAGCTTAGTGTCTGTCAAACCTTTGACTTTGTAGGATATCAAGCTTTTATATTTATATATTTCAGATTAAACTTAAAGCTACACTATACAGTTTCAATTCTGTAGTACATACTTTCATTGTTTCTTACCAAGTTTTTGAAGAGTGCCGTCAATTCCTTTGTGAATACAGCAAATTTTAAAAATGCTGTTCCTAAATCTGGATCATCCCTACAGACGCAGTTGCCTCCAAATTTCTCCAAAGCTTGAGTATACTGCTCTTCATTTTCCACATGAGCTTCAAAGAGAACAAAAAGGATGCTAATTCCAGTAACTACCAACAGGTTCTCCACTGAAGAAAAAATGCAAGTATTTACAAATGCACTTGAATACATTCATTTAATTCACGTATTTTTATAGTTTTAAATTTCAAAACAATATGACAGTCTATAGTGTGCAACAGATTTTTTAAAAATAAACTTATCTAAATAGAGAAAAGCAAGAGGATTAGATTGTCACATGTTCAAAAACCCTAAATTGATTCCAGTTAAATAACTCAAAATATAGGGAAAAAAGATCCAGTCCAAAGAGTAAATAATACAGATGGTAAATCATCATCACCATTATCATCATCATCTCTAAATTTATCTCACATTTAATAAATGCAGCTTAGTATACCATGATTATTATGTTCCACATTTCCTCATGAACAGATACAGTCCTCCCTTGTGGGCACTCTAGCATTTATACAAAATTGCAGCCCCATGACCTGCTAACAAACTCTTGTCCATTCATTTCAATGGAACTACATCTGTGTCAGAAAATGAACAAAGAGGCCTGCAAGGTATTTCAGTGCTCCACTCAGTTCCATGAAGCAAGGTCACAAATATCAAATGTTACATGAAAAAGAAAATAACAAATTATTAAAGAGATCAAATACAAATAAGAGAAAGGAAAATCAAAACATGCAAGGATATGAGAAAATAGAGTGCAAGCAGTTAGGATCCTTGGCAATATCTTATATTAGCATTTATAAAATATGATGCGTATTAATGTATACAAACTATGACACTTTACCATCCCCAGATAGTACTGTTACACTGGATAGGGATAGTGGGAGTGCTATACATATTTGAGGAGCACTGAATTGGTAAAGATGTTAGCCATGTTTTTAAACAAGTGTGCTTATTCCAGGCCTCTTTATTTTAAAGAAAAAAACAATGGAAATAGGATCAGATCCCGACTGAGTCCTGTGCTGATATTTTGCTGAAAAGTACATCTGGGAGTTATTTTATATAGGCTCGTAATGATTAGAGACAGGCAATTTCACAGAAATGCTTATCTTCTCAATGACATTTGAAATCATTGGAAGTAGTTTCCAAAGGCCCGTTAAGGCAGTCTTAGACCTAATTATAACCTGTCCTGTTCAACTGTCGCAGAAAACTATGAATAGAAGAAAACAGGAAAACAAGACAGAAAGACAAGAGGAGGAAGAAATACCAAAACCTGTGATACATCCCTAATCCCCCCCAAACCAAGCCTTGAAATTGTACAACATGACATCTGAAATGAACACAAAGCAAGCATTTGCAGCTAACTGCAGATATACTGTACGGGTGGTCTTCGGGTTACAATAGCAATTGGGACTAGAATTACTGTCACTAAGCAATGTGGTTGTGAAGTATGACGTCACATGACTGTGTCACTTAGTGACAGCAATTCCCGCAGTCCTGGTTGCCATCATAACCCGAGGACCACATGGGTTATTAAGCAAGGACTTCACGTGATTGTGAGTTCCAACTTCCTGCTGGTTTCCTCATTGACTTTGCTTGTGGGAAGCCAGCAGGGAGCATCGGTAATCACAATCACGTGACCACGGGGATGCTGCAACAGCTGGAATTCCAAGGGCCAATCATAAGTACCATTCATTCAGCACTATCGTAACTTTTAATGGTTGCTGAATGAATGGTCCTAACCCAAGGACTACCTATATGCTGCTATGGTATACCACTACGTTGGTACCATGTGACTATAACTATGATAAAATTTGCTGCAAGGGCTTTCTGTCCATATCACCATGGCCTCTATAGAACTTTAGGCAATGCAATAATTATCCTACCAACAGGGATATAGGTATCAGTTTTCCTCAACAGTATAGTGGTATTTCTTTAAGGTAGGGGCCTGGCTTAAATATAATTTGCTTTGGTTGTTTGTGGCTTCACAAAAGATGCAAACTCAAACAGTACTTTGCAAACAATGACATATGGTTTAAAGTACTGTATGAACAAAAACAGTTGTAGCCTATTTAGTAACAAACCATGATTTAGCTTGTAAGAACCCAATTTCAACTAGAGATATATAAAATATTTTGACCTTGCCAAAAATGTTTCAAACGTTCAGAATATTCCAATTATTTCAAACGTAAAACAAGACAATTTCAAGGGAGGAACAGTTCCATAGGCCTCCCAGGGGAGTAAGCAGGATCAAATGCTGACATGCACACAATAACGCCACCGCACAAATGATGTAACTTACATACCTGTATCAGGTATCATGATGTGACTGACACAAATTATATAATCATGGTACCTATGCAGTATCATGAGGCACATATAATTATTTTGATGTCACTGTGGCTTATAATAGTTGCCTATAAAATGTTCTAGTAAGGTCAGTCCATATCAAAACATTTCCAGAGAAGTTGGAATATTTGAACAGGACATTTCTTGACAGAAGACTAGACAGACAAATTTCATACGTGTTTAAATTCAACTGTTTCACAGTAATAGTTAATTTGTTATTGTAATTATTGTTAGCAATTACTTATCCTATTTATTTTCAAGTATTTGACCAACTTTATTTTCCAATTATAGCAAGGATAATACTACTGTATATGGATATCCAGTAGCACGTTATAATGGTTCTACAGATATATCATCAGGTATAATACTGAGAACCATACAGAAGGGTTACTTTCAGATCAGTGCAAAGAAAGATTGGGATCACACGCCAACTATGACGTGGTTTGCTTGACCATACTTTGTTACCTAAGCTATAATAGCTGGCTTTTCATAAACTCTAAGACAAAGTTGGTGGCAATGAAATTGGAATCTATTCTTGTGAACGCAAGCTAAAGTAGTCTAGAGTACATTAATCAATTTCAAATTCATGCATGGCCCTCTCCATTCTTCCACCAACGCAGTTTTAATGAGAAGATGAGAAATTTCATTTTCCGTCAGCTATAGTTTATTGATACATCTGAACCATAAAAATGTAAGATATCTTAATTACGTTCCACAGAAGGAAAGGGAATCTACGACTCTCCAGAAGTTGCTAGTAGACTATAATTCCCATCACCCCAGACACTTGGCTGCGCTCCTGGGGCTAATGGGACCTGACATTTGTTGACATCTAGGGCAATAAGTGCCCCACCTTTGGCTCAGAGAAACAAATGAACCTTGTAAGTCACAGTTTGAAATGCATTTGTCTTCCTAATGCAAGATGGGAAACCTTTTCAGCCCTATGGCCACATTTCCTGTTACAACAGATGTGTGTATACACACATACAACTCATCCCCTCCTTTCAGCAATCTTGCTGCAGACAGTTACTTCTGCACTACCTTTAGCTACAGAGAAACAATAGGGTAGGGACCTTGCTTCTCCTGTTTTATCTACAGCACGAAAGCAGCAAGCTATTCTGCTACCAGATGCAGCCTGAACTGCATGATGAAAAAATTGCACAGGATCCTGGGACACTAACTGAGGGCCACAGATTGATTGTGGACTATTCCCTAAATAACTATTCCCTAAATAACTATTCCCTAAATAACTAGGTTCAGTCATAACCAATGTTACCTCTGATTTCTGACATGCTGTGTACAGGGGAAAAAAAAAGTTTTGTGTAGCTTTTCCCAAACCAAGTACAAATTTGTGGACCACAAGATGAGTACATGAGCAAACTGCAAATACATGTAATGGCGATATGTTACAATGTTTACATATTTCTTAATTAAAGTATAGAAGCTAGAAAGTATAATAGCATGTCACATACATGCTTAAAAGTTGTGCCTTTAAGTCATTTTTGACTCCTGGGGACTGCCCCCTGTAGTTTTCTTGGCAGCATTTTCCAGAACTGGTGAGCCATTTCCTTCTTCCCAAGGCTGAGAGAAGTGCCTGGCCCAAGGTCATGCACCTGGCTTCAAGCCTAAGGCAGGACTACAGCACACAGTCTCCTGCCTTCTAACTTGGCGCCTTTAATCACTACACCAAATTGGCTCTACACATATTAACTTAGAAATTATAATATAAACTCAACATAATATAATATAAACTCATCTTTTTTCTGGAATTTGATATTGTAATGAAAGAAAAATAAAATAAAAAGGCATTATACAAAAAGCATTTAGGCAGCCCCTCTTTCATGTTTTCCTATTCTTTCCTTTTTCTCTGGATGTATTCCAAACTTACTTAAACTTAATAATTATTCACCATTAAATTAAATTAATTATTATTAAATAATTATTATTATTCAATTATTATTAATCCAAAATTAAATTTTTTATAAAGTTAACAGAGATCATGGACCTTCTGCAGCCCCAAACTCAACAGATTTTTATTCAACTTTTTTGGGAGGGAGGAGGGAAATGAATTCAACTTTCTTTGGAGGGAAGAGGGAAATTAAAACCTTTTTTGAGGGGGGGAGGGAATGAAAACTTCTTTGGAGAGAAGGAGAAAGCAATAAACCTTTTTTGAAAGGAGAAGGGAAATGAATCAAATCTTTTTAGTGGGAAATGCTCCTTCATGCCAGGGGGCTCTAGGGTCCAGAACAGGTCAGCTACAACTGCAAGGCTAGAAAAGGACTGCCTGCTTGTTGTCCTGGGCAAAAAACCCATGACCCATGCCACAGACTGAGCGGGAGCTCATGAGGCAGAGGTGAACTTGCGAGTCCAGAGTTTTATGGTGATGGGTGATGATGATGATGATGATTTCCTTTTGCATGTGCTTGACTTTTCCTGAGTTGTGTATGCGTGTGCATGCCTTACAGGGAACATAGTAACGCTATAAACAGTGGCTATTCAAAAACAGAAGTGAAAATCTCATTGGGGGAGGTCTGCTTATGAACCAACTGATCACATAATGAGGAATCAAGATTTATTCCTGCATCTGAATAAAACAATTCCTATCTTTCCTCACTCCAGAATTATTCTCTTCCCTATCAATATTAACTATGGTTTCATCTTACTAACTATTAAAGCAAAAATTACTCTTAAAAATCTATGTTCGACCATATTTTCGATTTCTGACTTAAAAGGGAAGTGTAGCTTTTGTTAAATTTAGTTAACTTCAATTAACATTTAACAAGAAATCATTAGCACCAGGAAGGAAAAGGGTCTCAAAAGAAGGAATGAGCACTCCTTTGTAACTATCGTTGACCTGACCAGAATCTGCATCATGTCTATATATGGCATATTGTCTATGGCTTTTTCTTAGATGGTAACCAGTGAATATTTGATAAGCACTGTATATTTCAATGTGTATTTTAGAAATATAGACCATCAATAAGCAAACTTTACATACCCAAACCAGAAACATTTATGGCTTTTACAGATTTCTTCATCTTATAAAGAACAGTTCGGTCAACATCCAGGGCCTAAAAATGAAAGCAAAAAAGGTCAGGTAATATTTATTAATTATGTAAACTCAGCAGCATACAAAGCAATATACTGGTCCAAACTACTTGACTACTGAAAATGCTATATATTGTTTTAATAGAAAATTTTCTACTATTTTATTATTATCTTCAGAAAAAAACGATGTAGCAACCTCAGTGTCTTCAGCCTACAAAGAAAATACTTGATTGTTAATATTAGCTTATTGTCAACAATTTAATTAGTATTCATATATTACTGAATTAGGATTGAAATTTCCAATAAAACATGGGCTTCCGTGCTGCTGACAGAGAGTATTAAGTCACTGTTTTAAGAGCAGCACTAATGACTGTGTTTCATTCGATTTACGTATTCAGGGGATATTTTTAATTAGCACACCTGACCATGTTAATTTGTTGTCTGCTGTGATCCAAGTAGCCTGAGGCAGCTTTCAGCAATGCAGGGTTTTTCACTAATAACATCCAAATGATACTCACAAGCTTCCAAGAGCATCTTGAATGCCCTCTTGAAGAAATTAAACGATGCTGTAATGATCATGCCACCATGCATGGATAGCGAAATAGAACAAGCCCACATTAGGTACAGAGAAGAAAATCCATTGCAAGACGCCACTTAAAACAGAGAGGAATCATGCGCACCTTCTGGAAAACTGACATGCTAAATGCACAATGTGCTATACACACAAAATACTAAATATCCAGTAGACTACAAACAATGCCAATGTGAAGTTCACAAAAGGGGTTTAGACTGTTGTCAAGGAAGACAGTAGCCTAGATAGCCTAGGTGGCATTCTATTTTCTTTATCTCAAATTCAGAGTAATTTATGAAAAATCAAGTTGCTCATTAACTATGAAAGATACTACCAGTGAGCTGCTCCAACATAAAATTTTGCATGACTTCTATTATTTAAATAGTTATCAGAAACCTCTCAAAAACTACGATCCTAGCAAGAATATATTACTTACAAATTAAAAAAAATAAAACATTTACAGTCTAACATTACAAAACTCAAAATATTGCAGGAAACAATGCATGTAACTGTGCATGAGCCCAATAATTTAATATTCAACATAAAGCAATCTACCAATGTTATTCTCAACATTTACCCTGTTTAACAAGATTTGTGTCATACAGTCACAAATGACAACACTGTACATGCTTTTTTATTTTACCCAGGATGTGCTAAGCATTTAAATCATGCCCAAACCCTGCTGGTTATGTTATTTCAGTATCTTGAGTAAATTATTCATTACAAAACAGGATGAAACAAACAAAAGCAATAAAATAACAAAACCCTGGAGTTTTCAACAAAGCCATCATGGCCGCTTTGTAAAGCATGCCTTATGTTTTTGGGTATCGGTTTTTAGTAATTTCTCTTAATACATTTTAAAAAATAATAGTTTCAGCGGAATTCTTTGTTTGTGGTGCCATTAAGGTAATTGAGTGGTTAATAAGATCAGCTTTTACAAGTCTTAATGGGCCTTGCTGTTTGTGTTTCTCTGCTCTTGTGTGAAAAGCACTCCTTTTTAATGCTTTCTACGGTCCTCTTCTATCAGTTTCAAGGAAGCGCATGCATTTGTCTCAAGCTTAATTTTGTAACCATATGGATACTTTAGCATATTCATAAACAGATACTAAATGCTTTCAATTTAATATTCTTCTCAATTCACTTTTTGCTTTCTACCAAGTGTCAATGAAACTTAGAATGTCAGAAATCATTATATATTCTGGCACTAATCTCTGCTCACCAATGTGTTTATTTAAGGTTCACCACAACTCTTGATCTGGGAAGAAGATAAAATAGCATTGTTTTGTACGTGTGTGTATTTCTGAGTGCCCAAATGTCACATCAAGCTTTACTATGAGATACAGAATCTGCATTTTTTACAAAATGAAAATAAGACTATCTACATCTGTTTTAAGCAGATTGGTTATACTTCCTGGTCATATAACTATGAAGCATTTTAAAACTAAAAAGACAGCATTTCAATTTTGTGCAAACAACACTTTAGTATCCTTCCCTGCCTGTCACAAAATAGTATTTTTAACTCATTTTAAGTCTAATTTATAAAAAGTTTGAGCAGAATGGCTGTAGACCTACACAACCTATAAACTGCAAGTATTGTGCATCCTACTGAATTTAGAAAGACTTCCACTGAAACTGTCATCACCGTTATTACAATTGTTGACTAGAAATAAAAGGCACGCTAATTTTATTTACCCTACAAAGTAAAGTCCAGTATAGATCAACATGCCCTCACTTGACATATATAGCATGCTCTAGTACAAAATTTGTTTCTATGTAGATTGACAGGTTAACTGATCTACAGCAGGTCATATTTGAAGCTTTCCATTTATCTAACCTTAGAAAAGCTCAAGATCTTTAGATTGAATGTTACTCATTATTGCAAACAATTAATGGCAACCCAATCATTCTTAAATCAACGATCAACACTAGGAAAATCAAGCTTTTTAAAAAAAAATCACATTGCAGTTTTTAATCAAACCCAGTACCAAAATTCAAATCTAGTTACATGCTAATGACATAATTCAATCCCACCCACTATGAACTCACAGATATATGAGAACATACACCTTACTTTACTACCCAGTTAGCACCCCATTTTCCCAGAGATGTGGGAATGGAGATTTCTCATTGAAAGAGCATTAAGAAATATCCATTCCAGTCACACTGGTATCTTGAAAATGCAATACTACCATTAAAAGTGAGTGCGCCTTAGAAAATATAATTTTTCAGAATATTAAATTCTTTACTATAAATATGGTAGTCTGGAAGCAATAATACGGTAGGACTGAACATGTTCAAAAAAGCACCACAGGCATTTGGGTCATAAATGGTAGTGTAAATAAAAGCCAGACATCCTAAAAACATGAATGTCTCAAAGGTCTTTAAAGAAACCAAAACATTCTCCAGGATATCTATCAATCAGAAAACTGTTGCTCCAGCGTTCAGTAAACTAGAAGGCAAAAATTCTTAATCAAAGAGCAATGGAATTGAATATATTCAACTATACAATCTGGACAAATTGTTATAATAGGTTGATAGGCCTGAATTTTGGCAACCTACTTAGATTGAAAAAGAGTCTTCACCCACTAATTCAACCCTTCCTAAATTTGTGCCCTATTATGAGTTTATCCTTGGCCATGGGGGGGGGGGTATATTTCGAGGGTTTGTTTTTAATTTGTAAGCCACCCAGAGTCACTTGTGTAAGATGGGTGAGTGTGTGTGTATATATGCATTGAGACTGCATCTTCCAGATTTCCTAGTCAGCATGGTCTTTGGCTTTTAGCCATACTTCCTAGAAATACTAGGAGTTAGTCTCAACACATCTGAAAACACACAGTTGGGGAAACCCATCTGAAGGAATGAGACAGGAGATAACATGGAATGACCATCTATAACAAAGATGTATTGTATTTTAGAATGGCTCCCTGAGATTTTTCCAAACTTAATTGATGAGGAAAAAGCTTTAATACATCCATTTTTACATTTCCTAAATGAATACAAATAGATTACATTGGTGAATCACAAGATGGAGCTACTGAAGAAATATGGTTCATCAGTTGCGCTAGGAAACTATAAAACACATAAAAAATGCCCATCAAACTGTTCCATCTCTCCTGTCATACAGACCATACACGACACAACTGACCTGATGATCTCCTTCCCAGTCAATTCACCCATCTAAACATGGGCTGGGTTGGTCAACAGCAATATTTTTAGTTCTCTGAACAACCACAGTGGATGATTGTTCCCTGTCCCTTTCCTCACTTCTTGCCTTTTTATTGTTTGTCTCTTAGGAGTAGGAAAAAAACTAAAAATCAATGGTATGACAGAGTCAGAATCACTATGGACAAACTCAGAGGAGATTCAGCCACCTGCACCAGTTCTGTCCCTTTTTCATTGCTTGCATGACCATGGGGAGATATAACCTAAGGAAACCGGAGACAGAGTACCTAGATAAGCTCTATTTTTACAGGTGCTCTTAGACTTCATCTTGATCATGGTCACTGAAAGTGACAGCTAGCCATCAGATAATTAACATGCCAGTGGAGGACCAGGTCTGTGGATCCATTCTCTACTAACTACTGTGGTGTTAGTTTCTGTGAAACATTTCAAACAAATCTAGAAAATAATCATTAAACTACAGTAAACCAGACAGACTGACATATGCAGGTGTAGTAGGTTATTTCTAGCTGCCAATTTAAGTACAACAATACTCCTGTAAGCTGTTCTGGTTAATTAGCCATAATTAGAAGTTATAGTCTCCACAGTAACCTTAGCTCTGACAAAGATGTTTTAAGTTATAGACCGAACAGCTATTCCAGTGTAAAAGCCTTGAATTTCAAACTCAATAGTAATAAGCACAACATATAATCCATAAATTGTTCATTCCAGACAAGAAATTTAGAGTTACAATGTCATTTGCCACCAAATTAAATTGGATATCTGAACAGATATTCAGGAGACTGTATTATTATTTTGAGTATGACAAAGGCAAACCTAATTTCTATGCTTTCTAGCCTACAGAATTCTTACCTCCACATTCACAACTCTTGTTTTATCTAAAAAAGAAAGCATTTTTCATGAGAAAAAATACCTTCAATCCATAATCAAGTAATACCTTTATAAAGACTAACCAAAATAACAAAACAAGTATGCATTTTTTTTCCCCACAGGCAACCAGGCAGCACTTATGTGGTTCCCCTCCCTCAGGTATAGGAAAGTATCTTCACACCTTACATGCACGGGTGAGAGGTGGGAAGTTTCAAAGGACACAATGAAAGCTTTATGCTTTGCAGATTCTTCTGACCTGCTCAGGCTAGTTAGATTATTTGCAATTGCAAGGACAGAGGCACTGTTGTAAAATACAGTCTGAATTCAAAGGAAGTACAGTTCTTACCAGTAGTGAAAGCTGACCTGCAAGGCAGTGTTCATCTTCCAGTTTCTGAGCAACCTTTGTGTCAGGGATTAGATAAAACAAAAGGTAGCTACAACTCCAACACAACATACCAGAGGCTGGGCTATCATGGAGAATTGTTCCAATGCCAGACTGCTCTAAGACAGGACCTTAAATACAACCAGCTCTAAGTTTCTTTATGAGGTTGAACACCGCTGGAATTGACTGACTCCCAGCTCCAGCCTGCTCCCAAGTAGCCTTGCCTGTACCAGATGATTCTCTGTGCAGGTCACTATTCTTCTTCCTCCCTGCTTTCTGACTTGTCACATGGAGATGGCAGTACAGTGGTACCTCGGGATACGAACTTAATCCGTTCCATGACTCTGGTTGCAAGTCGAGTTGGTCTCAAGTCGAGGTAAAGTTTCCCATAGGGTTCAATGTAAATCCGGTTAATCCGTTCCGCCCTCTGAATTTGGTCGCAACCCGAGGCAATTTTCTCTTCAGAGCCTGACTCCCGCCAAGCCTGCTCTGCATTATCTTTGGAGCCATGCTAACACGCACACCAAAAACCTTCGCAAAACACCGCAAAACACACCACAAGCCTCACTGAACGTCTCCTAGCTACCGCGACCTCGCCCACAGGAAGCCGCGACCGTGTGGCAGCAGGGAAAATGGCCGCAGATCCGGTTCGTAAGTAGAGGCAAGTTTGTATCCTGAGGTAAAATTTTCCTGCCGAAGCTGGTCGTAACCCGAAATGTTCGTTAGTAGAGGCATTCGTATCCCGAGGTACCACTGTATTCTTGTAGACTAAGAGAATGGGTGATCTGAATCACAAGAGCTAAGAACAACTGGATCTTGATGCCATCTCCTCTTACTAGGAGGAGATAGCATCTCCTAGGGCCTTAACTCTCTGTGTCTGATTCCCTCAATCCTTCTTCTCATATGAAGAATACTCTTTGGCCATGGACTTGATCCTGTTTCTCACCAATTAGTGTTGAAATTCCATATACAAGCAAGTATAAATCAACCATAGCCTGCTACTGACTACACACTGCTCCCTATGTGAGCAATATTTTAATAGTAACAGCTCTAAACATCCAGGACAAATCTGACAATAGTTTCTCCACATATATTCTTTTTCGTCATCAATCTACAGCCTCCATATTTTACTGATTTCCTGCTCTCTTCCACCAGGTAGCAATGACATCTGAAACCCTGTACAGTGTAAGATTTAAGACATAAAAGTCCAATTCTTCATTGCTATCCTGAGATTAAGGGCAAGCAAAGTAACCATATTGCTCACCTTGACTATTAAGGGTATTTATTGCTTCAAAATGTGCAAATGTTCTCAGTCTAAGCAAGCAGAAAATAGAAGTTGGACAGGGAATGCCATATATGTAAAAAGTAAGTTTGTTACTCATTTCTAAATACTTTTCATGACAAGCTATCTTCATTGGTGGCTTTATAAGGTTTAATAAGAATTACTTGAACAGTATGAAAAAATTGCAAACCGACTGAAATTTACAAAATCATTGTTGATAATCATTTTACTGGAGGAACCTGACAGAAATTTACTTTATTTCCATGGACTAGCCAAATGGATTTGAAGGGGAAAAGAGTTAAAAATGTTTTATTTAGTCCAAGAAGCACCATCTTTAATAAGTATAAAAGTTAATTTTACTTGTAGCATGCCTCAGAATGAGAGCAAAATCTACAAAAGAAAGGCGGACTGCCTACACAGCTCTTTAGCCACATAATTGATTAGGACTGTCTTCTGATTCAGAATCTGTGGTCAGGTCAAGAACAACAGAGATAACCAACTAAGTTATCTGATGACTTAAACCTCAGATGTTGCTCCTAATCCTAAATCTAACCCAGAAAAATATATTTCAAGCTTTGTTTTTTTCCCTCTACTATTGGTTATATATGGTATTCTCATCCTATTTTTTGTCTTGAGAACTAAGTGTCCAATTCACAAATTTTTCTCTGACAAGAGTCTTATATTGCTATACCTTATCAAAAAGAAAAGGGAAATGCTAGAAAGCTACAAGAGTTGGAAAGCAGCAATTGATTAAGGGAAATTTCCACCTGGCAATTATATTAAGAGGAAGAAAAAAACAAAAAACACAGTATGGATGTGCAAACTGTTCTGCACACAAATCATTCCATACGTGGAACAGCTGCTTTCGAAAGGTCCATGGCTGAACTGAAACATATGTGTTTTGGATTTTAGGGTCTGTGCCTGGAATGAAATATGGCTATCTTATTCCAGGCACAGACCGAAATACATTTGTTCTGAGCACAATTAATGGGGGAAGAGAAGGAAAGTCAAGCACGTTGGCAGCTGAGGGGAGGGAGGGAAGAGAAGGCACTGGGAAAATCAGAGGAGAAGAAGTCTGGTCCGATCTAATGGATTATGTGAGGCTGGAAGGGTGCTGACATCATCACAGAAAGGAACAGTTGCACAGGCTAGTATGATGGCACCTGCCGAGGAGAGAGGAAAGAGAAAGTGCTGGGAAGAGCAGGGTGGGAGTAAGTGGGCTGCTGGGATAAGCCACACTGGGACATTGGTTATGGGGAGGGAAGGCCTTGGGACTATCATGGGGGAGGTGGGCCAGTGAAATTACTGCACTGGGACCTCCTGAAAGGAGAGAACAGGTAATGAGTACCAGTTTTCCCTACTCACTTTGTGAATTACTCTGGGTTTCCTCTTAATTTTGTTTCAAACTTGGTTTTGTTTCTGCCAAACTCCAGCTGATCTGAAATGGTTTGGCATAACTTCCAGAGCACAATGATTTGTTCAAAGTTCAAAAACAAAAGATTTTTCTATTTCATGTATACCCCTGCCACACAGAATAGCAAATCAGGTCACTGGCTATCTAGTCTACACTGAACAGCAACAGCTTTACAAGGATTCAGTTGAGGAACTTCCCAGCCTGACACCAGGAATTGAACTTAAAATGTTTAGAAAGTAAAGCATGTACTTTACCACTGAGCTAAGATGGTTTTTGGCAGCTGAGAATGATGGCAACAGACAATGTTAGATAAAGTCATTTGTAAAAGGACTGAAATTTTAACAGACTGCAGTTGAAAATTATTTGCACTATCAACAGTTGTCCTGTATCATAAAGCAACATTTCTGAAAACATTTCTTGAATTTTGAGAAAATCAGAATTGTTATAAAACAACTTCATAATAACTTGGAGAGTATTTCAAACTATTACTATATTGTTTCAGGAAATCCACTGCACTGAATATAATTTTCAATATTAATTATCATCATCATCATACATACCTAGAAACCCATAATGCTATTCTCTTTCAAGTAAGCAACATTATGCAAAACACAGAAAGGGAGTAAGAACTAATAAATAAATAATAAAGCCAAATAAATTAAAAGCATGAATTAAAAAAAAAAGCTGAAGGAAATATTTCGTAAATCTAGTTTACACTAACACCATTTATCATACCTCTCCATATTTTTTTAGATCATCCTTGCTTCTATCACATCCATACAATGTGCAATGTTTTCATGAACTGCTGAAAACCAGCTGTACAGGCAGTCCCCAGGTTAAGAATGAGTATTCCTAAGTCTGTCTTTAACTCAAATTTGTATGTAAGTCAGAACTCATACTTACTGAAAACCACTGAAAACAGGCTGTATATTAAAAATGCGCAGCTTCAGCAGTTCATGAAAATATTGCGCGGCTTCAGCAGTTTGTCAGCTTGATGAAGGAGAACGCCATCCACCATCTTCAGTAATAAGCAGCCTGTTTGTAAGTATGAGTTGTCCATAAGTTGGATGTTCTTAATCCAGGGACTGCCTGTACTAGAACAGTTTATTGTTCTAGTTTTTTTTTGCTGTTGAATACTTTCCCTGACAAACACAACTACCTTGATCTTTGATACATTAGTTTTCAGATCCATATCCCTTGTTGCATCATACAATCAATTTAACATGAGCTGCAAATTATTCACATTGCCAACTAGCACACCTCTAATACCACATCTATTCTTTATCCATATATCCATTAATACATTCTTGTCTTACTTCCTGCCATTCATCAAGCACTCCATTTGTTTTCATGCATGCTTAACTTCCATCATATACCACTCTTACTACATTCAGCAACCAATCTTCAACAATATACAGGTAGCACTCAGGTTACAACCCTAACTGGGACCAGAATTTCCACTGAAGACGACAATGAAGGTCAGCTTGGCCTGGTGGGAAGCAGGGGCAGTAGTGGGTAGGCAGCAGAATACAGCAACCTCTTCATCTTGGCCATGCTGCGCAGCGTGGCCAAAAGGGCAGAGATGGGGGGGAATAGGTGGGTGGGGGGAGTTGAAGCAGAGGTAGTTCACACAGGGCAGGAGAATGTGACTGCAGGATGCTGTGACGGCTGTATATGCAGGCCAGTGACCAAGTGCCTGAATTTTAATCATGTGACCAAAGGGACATTGCGACAGTTTTTAATGCAAAGACTGGTCGTAAGTCCATTTTTTCAGCGCCGTCAAAACTCTGAACAGTTGCCAGATGAATGGGCATAACCCAAGGACTACCTGTAGTGAAGTCGAAGCAAAATGTTCCATAATTCAAGCCTATTCACTTTAACATACATTTTATCAAAATCAATGAAATATAATAAAGTCGTTCACATGCCTGTACTTCTCAATGACCTGAAGACCAAAAATCCAGCCAGTACACTTTCTGCCTGATATAAAGCAGCACTGCACTTCCCAAATTTGATTACTGTCATATCTCATACCTTTTCAGTCAGAATTCTGCCAAGAACTTTCTCAGAAACATCTAATGATCTAACCCTCCCCCTCTACAATTTTGCATTCACTCTTGCTTCCTTTCCCTTTACATAAGGAAACAACAATGGTATGGCATTCTTCCAACTGCCAGGTATACTTATCACACAAAAATTAAATAAGACATACAGGCACTCCGTAAGTAAACCATTTCCATATTTTCACATTTCTCCTTTAACACTATCTACACCTTATCATTTTTCAACATTCTCATAGCATTTATGACTTTCATCAACTAACATAGCATTTGTTTCTATTCCATTCTTCAAAATATCACTATTGGTCCCATTCCATTCTTCAAAATATCACTATCATTTCCATATAAATCTCTAAAATATTACTACTTCCTCACTTCAGTT
The DNA here is from genome assembly GCF_059951505.1 of Python bivittatus. Classification (NCBI taxonomy): domain Eukaryota; kingdom Metazoa; phylum Chordata; class Lepidosauria; order Squamata; family Pythonidae; genus Python; species Python bivittatus. The sequence goes on from NW_028277030.1 coordinate 27,302,985, forward strand.
TCATCCAAAGTAATTTCATCACTCTTACTTTAATGCAATTTACTCTGTTGGAGGTTCTTTGTTTAGCCCTCTCCACCCACTTCAAAAACAATATTTTATTTCTATCAAAATCACTCTACATTTTCTCTGCCTTTTTAAATCTTAGCTGTTCCTTGCTCTTTTGGACTACATTCTTTGCAACTTTTCCTCATCATACACTTTATACAACATTTTTCTCTCAATCTCGTTTTTTTTCCAGCACTCTCATATCTGCATTTTTTAAAATCTATAGCTTTTTCACTCTGTTCCACGCAGCTTTCACATCCTCTTTCCTTATGTCCACTTTCCATTCATTCTGTTGGAAAATTAATCTAGCTATCTTCTACTTACATACTTTTTCATATAGGACTCACACTTTCTCTTCCTGCAGTTGCTGTTCTTTCACTCTAGTTTCTTCCACTTTTTTTTATATCAATTTTTTCTCAAGATCTACTCTTGACACCACCAAAAAAGAAATCATTCAGCACTGTGGATCATGTATTATTTATTTATTTATTTAGAAGATTTATATAGCACCCCAAATTGCATAATTGTGACATAAGGCGGTATGTATCAAATAAAAACTAAACAAAAAACAATAATTAGAGGTAACCATAAAAAATAAAATAAACCAAAATCCACACCCAACATATAAAACAACGTATTCCTGGAGGGTCAACTAGACATGCACTCCCAGAAGATGCGCTCATCTATTGTCCTGGTCCAATACCTAGGGGAAAAGTAGGATTTTGGTGCTTTCTAGAAGGCTAACAGGTTTATCCTTTTATCCTCTCAATATTTAATCATAAACAATCAAATCAATCATGCTTTTAGAGTTATATTCATTTCTTTGCTGTGAATAAACCAAGTATTTGAAACAAACCTTTTTTAAAGCAGATATTCACCAGTCACTATTCTCATTCATTCCTGAATTTCTGAATAGCTCAATCGCTTTTTCTGTACTTTCCTATCATTTCACATTACAGAGTATTTTCCCCTGGATTGCATTCCCCTAGAATTTATATCTGTGTCTTCCATTATCACTATTCACTGGAGTGAATATGCTATCCTAATATCATTAACCTGCGGGTTTCTGTTTTCTTTTCTTTCTTTTTTTAATAATTTTTATTAAATAAGTTTTCAACAGAATAAAAACAGTACACATTTTGAATTGAAGAGAATAGGGAAAAGTAATAAGTGAAAAAGAAATAAAGAGAAAGAGAAAGAGAAAGAGAAAGAGAAAGAGAAAGAGAAAGAGAAAGAGAAAGAGAAAGAAAAGGTAATTAAAATGTAGCTTCCAATTTTCTTAACAGTAGTTATAAGTACATTTATATTTTACCCTCTCTAAGGTTACATCAAAATTTCCTTCTTTCCATAATCTACCCTAATAATCAAATCCATAAATCACCAGTTCATTTTTTTCTTTGTTCAGTAAAAACCCCATAAGGGGTTTCCAGTCACTAATAAATGTAGTTGTTGATCTTTCTCTGAGCAAACAAATTAATTTTGCCATCTCTACCCATTCTGTCATCTTCACCAACCATTCCTCTGTTGTGGGTATTTCAGTCTTTCCATTTTTGCACACATAATAGTCTCACAGCAATGAACTAACCTGTGGATTTCTATTTTCATACACATAACCTACGTGACACTAAGTCATATTTCTGATATACATTTTAGCTCTTTCATTCTTAATTCAACAATCACTGAATTTCAGGAATTGTTCAAATCTTACTCTACACTTTGTAAGCCACCAATGAATGTAACTCATACATTCATCAATCCAACTGAACAAGATCACAACTCCATCATTCAGATCTATTACATCCTTCCCCTTTCTATTAGTTTGACAGACATCCAACATACTATTGTCATTTCATTCATTAACTTAAATTTATTCCTCTTACATTCCAAGTAGTAATCTTCTATATGACATTCACATGACCTCCACTGGCCATCATAGCTACGGTCAACTGAGGCTTTCATATAATGCTTTTTAATAATATGGAAACAAATTTATCTTACTGCAAAGGAGAGATGAACTAAAGATTTTTGCTTTTGAACATTATCTTCCATTACTAAAGAGGTCAGTCCCATACAAATTAAAAGGGATTTGAAAACTCTAATTGGAGTTGTCTTTTGTGTACTATGAATCTTCATGTTCATGAAATAAAGTTATATCAAATAATAGTTTGGTAGTATTCTATATTGTAATTCAGGGAAGAGAACCAAAAGATTGATGTACACATTGTAATGAAATGTTCAGTCTTCCGCTTTTGTTCAAATAATAATCCTGTCTGACTGATAGGGATTAAAATGATTAGTGAATGTATGCTGCTTCCTATTCTTCAAAATAGATTTCACTAGAGCTATTCAAAGAAAACAAAAAATCCCTCAAAACAGCCAACAGTTTTCATGGAAAATGAATCACTGCAAATAACGCTTAATAAAGTTCACTTTGCTTTCATGCTCCCATAACCTATGTTCTGATTTGGTGAGGGGGAGGGGGGTTGCTATAAGGCCAGATATGAACACTGAAGATGCAGCTGTAAGAACTGACATTAAAGAAACATGATTGCATAGAAGAAGACACATAACATTTGCACAAATGCACTAGAAAATTTTAGGAAAATTTCTTATTCATCCATTAAAAACTGTACCCTAACCCTTCCAAAATACCAATGAATACACTTTCAACTATGATGCTGTATTACATATCTCTAGCTCATCTTGTAAATTAGAGATTTCCCAAGCCAATTCCTACCCACAGCTTATTAATTTTTAATACAGCTTTCTAGCCAAATAAATGAACTCTGCTGTTTAATAATGACATCATATCAAATAAGTAGATGCAAACCCTATCTACCCTGTCTCGCTATTATTAACAGCATCCTACCAAATCACTTCAGATTAGACAATGGGTCAGTGACAGAACACATAGCTCCACCAGCAATGAGTTCTGTTACAGCATTCATTTTGGGCAGTTTGCAATGATGCATAGGCTACAATCAGCTGAAGGGCACTATAACTATTTATCTATTTTTCTTTGCTGCACGGGAGTTAATTCCTTAACAAAACATAGGGAGGGATTAAACTTCTGCAAACCAAAGCAAGTGGTGAAGAAAGACAGACTACTTTCATATATAACACTAGCTAGGATTTTTAAACAACCATTTGTTGAACAAGATATCACAGCCTGGTTTGCACATGCTACACTATCAGTTGACTGGTTGGTTTGACATGTGTGAACCATTCACAGTAACAGAAGTGGGATGTAAGCCTACAGAAATAGCTTCATTTTCAAACTGAAGTGGGTTGTGGAGGAGAAGCTTTTTTAATGTAAAAACAGCATCTTGATCACCCATCTGTTTTGGAAAACTATCAATATACTAAAAATATTTATGAATATGGCAGTTGTGTTTAAAGTCAGCATGAAATTGACTTTTGAATATAATCTACCGTAGTTTATTGTGAGCAGACATATTACTATGCCAAATCATAGTTGAAACTGCAAGCCTGCCATATATACTACTACTATAAACTGTACTCTAAATTGTTCATGTTACCCTTGTCATTAGATAGCATGTTATACCATCGTTACATACAATTCCTAGCAATTAAAATAGCTCACACTTTTATACTTGCCCCTAAGTTAAGTAACTATAACTGATCCTGAAGAACTTGTACCAATGCAAAACAATCCTGAACTTGCATATAACACCATATTGTAACCTTTTAAGAAATAAAAGTATTAGAAGCAAATTCTTACGTACAAAGTCTGATACTAGCCAGGTTTCTGTGCCATTCTAAACCAGTTTGTTTGAGCTAACATTTACTAAGGAATCTCAAGACCATGTGGAGAAATCTGGAGCGTGTAAGGGCTGCAGGGAGGAAAGAAAATTTGAGTATCTTGTTATATGACTAGAAGTCCACTTATGATAGTGGCCACTATGTCATCCATCAAAAATCATGAGTCTAGATTCTTCTTGGCTGGGAAAAAAAAAATCGAGTTTTGCTATTTTAGGATTTGCCTCAGGCAAAAGAGATTACTGCATTTTTCTCTTTTCTACAACTGCTAATACTATTTGGAAGCAACACCAGTTTCTCAAATTTTAATAGAATGCTGCACTGTTGACCTTTTAGTATGCTAAATATAAATACTAAAATCTACCCCTTCAATCATCACCATTAACAGAAAATCCAATCAACACTAGCTTAAGCATTTTCACATTATTTCTCTTTTTCCCATAACTGCTCACAGAAGATATAAGCATACTTAAGATCATTTCTACTTTCCCTATCTCGATACCCTCCAAATATAATACACTACAGCCAGTGTTTGTGTTAGGGATATTGGGAGATACGTATGTAGCGGATTATAGGGGTTATAGTCCTAGAGACTATCACATTGGGGAGAGATTACATAATTATTTCCACAAATGGGATGAGCAGGATGTATTTCTCGTGAAAAGAAGTAAAAATAAAATACTAACATACAATTTCATGAGTATATTTAAGCAAAAAACAAAAGATGATGAAATAGTCATAACTTTCAAAGACAGCATGTTGTGATTATATGGTTTTACTTATTTTAGTACATTATTCTGTAACTATCTCTATTTGGTTTAAGTCAAATAAAATTTTTCTGAACTGTAATGATTCATAAAAATATAGTTTAAAAGTTTGACAAAGATTAAAAATGTCATTAATTTTATGGAAACTAATAACAATTACTATGGATTTTTGTAAACAGTAGCTGTTGCTACCAACAGGTTTTTACTTAGGATTATACAGATCTATTTAGGAATCTAGGTGAAATTTTAATACAAGAAAATACAGTAAGGGAAAAGGAGACAGAATACTACAAAACATTTAAAACTTCAGATCTTAATTGCATAGATGTTTTTTTACAATAACAAACCCATGTAAAAATATCTCTCTCCCCACTAGACACAAATATTAAAGCCTTTCATTTGAGACATAAGATTATTTTATTTGATATGGCCCCATTTGGTGTCTGGAAGAATACTATCCTATTCCTGAGGTCACTTTCTAGCCTGATTTTGATATGATCCTTCAAAAATAAGACTTATGTCCATCTGTTTATTTTGCTGGTGCTCATATGCTATTCCAATCCAGCAGGGCTCAAATTAATTAGATTACATAAATTTTCTACTCATACTTCCAGGTAACAAATTAACCATTAAATATCCATCACTTTAAAAAATGACTAAATTCAGATTTCCCACTGCCTACCACGCATATAATTGACGGGCCAATATTCTAATAAACCAACTCTACTGCTATATAGCTGTATCACATTTGCAAACATCCCAACACACAAAATTCAGAAATCGTATCTGTAAAATAGTGTTGCAGATTAAACAGAGTTGATCAGTGCTACAACCACTTCTCTCGGTCTGGATAACTTGATCAACAGGTTTTTCTTTTACATTCAGCAAAATCTTAACTGATCACCTCATCTAGGATCAGAAAGGAATCTCCTTCAGGACAAATGCATTCTTACCTATTGTAAATATGCTCTAATGGTTTGGGTTTGATTTACTAACTTTATTATTTGAAATAGAAAAAACTTGGTTTTTCTTTTTTTAAAATAATAATTTTATTAATTTTTTAAAAAAAGAACAGTAAAAACTAACAAAAATATTAAGAAAAAGAAAATTGGAAAAAAGAAAATAGTAAAGATTAAAAGTGGAGAAAAGATGAGAAACAACAAAAGAAAGAATTGACTTCCAACCCCACTCTTGCTCTAAATTTACAACGTAACTTCCATTATTTCTATTAACCCATATTATTTCTAATCATCAAATCCATACAACAAAATTTCATTTTTTTCTGTTTCCCGCAAAAAGTCCAAAAAAGGTTTCCAGTTAGCATTAAAATTACACAATGTCTTATCTCAAATCAAAGCTGTCAATTTTGCCATCTCAGCCAACTCCATCAACTTCACCATCCATTTTTCCACTATAGGTAATGTCTTATCTTTCCACCTCTGTGCATATAAAAGCCTTGCTGCTGTTATCATATATAAAAACAAAGTCCCATGAGGTTTTTTTCCAACTGTTTATCCATCAAGCCCAAAAGGAAAGTCTCTGGTTTTGATTGAATATTAATCTTTAAAAACTTCTGTATATAAATCTTCCCTTTTCACTGTAAGTTACTTTTAAGTCTCCTTTAAATTCCAATTTTCATCCAGCTTGTTGCGAATTAACCAGATTCAAATTAAAGCTCTATTTTTTCTCTTAAAAATATAGTCCCAAAAATAAGGATAAGCCCCAAGAGAATTAGTTATCTGTTGCGAAGGAAAGTCTCTCTTAAGGTGAAAAATAATTATAATTCAAAGTGTTTAGAAATGAGGTTCGGTGGGCTCTAGTGTCCATAAAAGGCTGCACCGCAGCTGTGAACAGAGATGGATCCCCTACCTCCTAGCCACTCAACTTGAAAGCCATTTGCAGAGGCTTTTCTCTCCACAATTAGCTTTTAAGGAACAGCTGTCCAGACAGCAAATGGGTTGATTTCTTGCTTCCTCCTTGATCCAGAGCAAGTTGAACGGCTAGCTCTTGCTGCCAGCCACCAATCAGCTGTGGTGCCATCTCCACTATTTCAAAGCCACTAAAGCCACCATTAGTCCCCACCAGAAGCCCCGGAGAAAACTTGGTTTTTCCTGTACTTCATTCACTACACAATATACTTTTCATAATGAAGTGAGACAATGAAAAATGTTTCATAAAGAAGTTTTCTTTCTCTTTTTTGGTTTAACAAACTACACTATGTAGGATTTCTGCTCACTAAGTATAGTTATTCCATAAATATATTTAAGAAATTGTTCATTTTTTAGTTAGAGCAAGTCGTGAAAGAAGAATCATTTTAAAGCAATTTTAGAGCTCTTTCAAATTTGAAACCGGTATTTTGAACTCAAAACACTCCCAGAATGATTGAAACAGTCTACAAACCTGAAACAACCATTTTGTACTTGAACCAGAATGTTTTATACTCAAAACATTTACAATTCAAAGCATTTGCATACCTCTTCTCCAGAACATGTTCAAAATTTAGTAAATTCAATAAAATCTTATGATTATCCATCAATTTATACAAAAGTTAATATTACTATCTATTACAGCAACAGGTTTTTACTAATTTTTTACTATTTTACAGTATTCAACACATTTATATGGCCGCCCTTTGCATGTTTTTATAATACTGAAATACTGAAAAAAAGTACAAAACAAAATTTAGTCAAATTATTTCTCTGTGTAAACACACCATAATAGTCAGATTAGTCAGAATGACTGCCAAAGCAATTTTAGAAAGGAAACAAAACTGAAGTTATAATATTCTCAAATCATTAACACTGAAGCAATTAAATAGGAGATCAAATTCCCTTCACTATTGTACAGTTCATCAGTGTCCAATACAGTATCAACACACAAGACCCTCGTTTGAACTAACCCCACTTGTAAAAAATAGACCTTCAATCTTCAGACGTACTACCTAAAGTTTCTATTATTCCAGTGAGTCATCCCATGCTGTAGTCTAATTACTATTTTACTTGAAGTTAGTAGTCAGACTGGCAAGTCCTTGTTGTGTACATGCTCATCACAATACACAAACAAGCATCATGCAGAATTAGGTGCAGGTAATTCTTATTAGACTAATACTTCCTTTTCACAACTGGGGGAATGACAGCCATTTCTGATGACATTTCCACAGGCTTTATTTAAAGAGGATTAGTGCTGTAGATGCTGCAAATGGTAAATTTTATCCTAGAAAAACCTGGGGGGCGGGGAGGAACCATAATCCACTTTTAAAACAATAGCAATATAGATACTTGATTTTGAATGTAAATACATTCAGTTTAATGCAGCCATTTCAGAACTTCTTTACAATCACTTCTGAATAGGTGGTCTTCATAGTAAAGAAATTAATACTTAGCAGATAAAGAGCGATACTGTCATCCCACTTTATGAAATTTAGCATACTCTGAATAATTCTTAGTGAGCAATTCTTAGCAGATTACTGAAATATTGATAGTGTTATCATCCTCCATTATTATGTCAGAGATGGTCTGCAATGTATAACAAGTAACTATTTTTCTCTATCCAATATCCAAAGTCTAGAGAAGATTTGAGATAAGAAACTCTGGCCCTGCTTTGAAATCCACTTTCAGCCCTATGTTTGACCTGTAAGAAACAGCTGATAGATAAAGAATCAAGTATATTTCAGTATTTATTTTTGCTTTTTTGCTTGCTTGTTTAAATAGTCAGTTATAATTACAAACAGTTTTTAGCATTTTTAAAGCAATCACAACTACACTAAGCATTCACATTTACCCACCAGAACTGTGAATGACACTCATTCACAAATCAGGATGTACCGGTGTCTGACTCATGAGATTAAAAAAAGAAATCCCATGATTGAAGTGGCAATTCAAATGCATTTCTTCTCTGCCTCCTAATATTTTCATCCTTTATTGTTTAAGCCATGAAGAAGCTATTGCTGCTAAGGGTATGAACGTTAATGTAACTATGATTCCCCTTAAACATCATTTCTGTATTTCCAGTTTTAGACAATATTCTAGAACATATACCCAAAATTTTGATAGCATACACAGGAGCTATTTTGTGGAAATATAACTTTGTCATGTGTGAAAGAATGAAAGGCAGATAGTACTTCTAAAATAAAAAGCATAAATGCTATAAACTTTTAAAATTAAAGTATTGTTGTTCTGTGAAAAGCTCAAAATACAGGAAATTTTAGTGAACAGCATAAGAGTTATTTATGGAATTGATACATGAAAGATTCTGTCATAAGTATAAAAGATTGTTTAAAAATTATCTTTGGATGTTCTCCAACACTGTGCTTCAATGCTCACCAGAAACTTCCATGGATTCAGAAGAAACTGAATGCTTGTTTACATAGGCTTAAGCAGGAAATGGACTACAGAGCATGTTGGCTACTCCAAGTATTTCCTCCATCACATAGCTATTCACCTTCAGTCAGTCAACCTGAGAGAAAGAGGTAATGGATATCTGCAGAGGGAGGGGGACTTTCAAATACTATGTTGCTAACCTTTGCTTCACAGCACAATCCTATGCATGTCTACTTAAAAATAACTTTCACTGTATTCCATGCAGATTTACTTAAGAGAAAGAAAGTTCCACTCACTGCAGCCTCAGACTGAAAGCTCCTATTAATTTTTAAATGGTAGAGGCCAACTTTTCCTAAAGACTGCTTTGTATTTCTTAAGATCTTAACAACATGCACACTGAAAAAAGCTGAAGAACTAATTAGGGTACAGTGGTTGAAGAGGTAATTTGTGGGGACAGGAGAATTACTTTAATAGCAAAACAGTAATTCTTCAAGTATCATATGCACAAACTAGTTTGTTTTAAAGTGGCAGGCGCAACCATCTGAGCCCACCATAACAAAGCAAGATAAATGGCACACCAGTTTACAATATAATGAACACTGATAAAACAAGCTTGGAAAGACCAGTATTCAGTTAAAAAAATGCAAAATAACTTCATATTTTATATATGTCAATGAGATGCAACTAAATAACATTTGGATAAGTTTCAAAATTCACAGGGGAGGTAGTATTGTGTTAATCCAAGCAGTTAGGGGGAAGCTTGCAACCTGCGTATAATGTTGAAAATAATATCTGATTTTTTTTTAATCCTGACAAAGGCGCACAAAGAATTCCCAACCAAGATTTAAAATTTTCTACACTGAAATAAAGCAGATGCACTTTTTGTGAGGGCTGGTGTGAACAAAAGCAGAGTTCTGAATCAAATCCCTTTGCCTTTAAGAACACTTATGCATGCAATATCTACCTTTTCTTTTGTCTGAAGAGAAGACTTAAGAAGACCAGTGGTCTCCCAACTTACTAAAAGAAGAAGGGTGTAGATTTTGTGGTGTCAGCAAAAGAGAAGCCTCAAAGAACAGTTGTTGCTTTGGTAAAAATAAGCCCCAAAGCTGATGTTAGTGGTCAGGGGCTCAGGCCCTTTGTTTTACAAATAGATGCATTTCAATTCCTGAAGGAAGGGTGCCACTCACAGATAATAGGGCTTAACAAGAGAGGAATGAACACTTACAGGGTGGGACATAGATACAGCCCCTACAGTCTGGAAACGTTTACTTTATTATATTCTTTTGGACCTCTTAATCCTCCAACTGGGAGTAAATATCAGTGCACAGCTTCAGGCAGTGCACGTTTGCTCAAAAATAAGCCCCATTCGATTCAGTGGGGCTTCCTCCCAAAAGAATGAGGCACAGGGTGGCAGCTCTGAGAGCACCCCACTGCAGAAAGTATATCCTGCTGCACAACTCCTAAATCTCACAATGGTGGGACTCCATCCAGAACACAAGAACTGTACCGAAGAAAGGAAAGTAACTATGGACTGGTTATTTCGTCAGCGGCTCTTCCCGCCCCCGCCCGCAAAAAAGCTGCAATCCATTAGGAATAGTTAAGGTGCCTCCGATCGCTTTATGGCCCGAAAATGTATCCCGCCCGTTGGAGAAGGCAGGTTGAAATGGTCGGGAAAAGATGTGCCAGTACAGGTGGTTCCACACCGCCCCCTCCCTGAAAGGCCGAGGGAAGCCCAGCCATTGTGGCAGAAGTAGAAGGAGCATCGTGATCAGCAACAGGGATACGAATCTTGCCGATGGGAAGGAAGCGCCAGAGAGAGGGACTCCGCGCCACAGACAAAAATGAAAAAGGCGGGCAAAAGGGGAGCAGGAGAAAGCCGCGCGACGCTTCTGCCACGCCGGGCACGATCCCCGAGGCTTCGAGGGGCTGAGCTGGGCACGAAGCCCCCTTTGTGCCAGAGAGACGCAGGTCTGAAGAGAGGGAAGGGAAGGGAAGGGAGGGAGCCCGGGCACGGCTCGAGGCTCCGCTCCTCCATCTTCCAGCCAGCCTCCCGCCAGACCGACCCACACACAAGCCTGGAGCTGCCTCGGGTGGCCAGAGGCGGGCGGGGAAGCCGCCTTCTGCAGGCCAGGCGGAGGGGCTGGGCTGGGCAGGGCTCGGCTCTGCCCCCTCTCGCTGCTCCCGCTCACCTCCTCGATGGCCGCCACGGTGTTCCGGCACTGTACCATCCGGGTGGTGAAGTTGGAGGCGGTGGGCGACTTGTAATCCTCATTGGTCTCGGACACGAATTCCGACACGGAGATCTGGTCCGGCATGGCGGGGAGGGAGGGAAGGAAGGAAGGGAAGGAAGGAAGGGAAGACTGAGGAGAGCGGCGGGGCGGGCGGGCGGCTCCGGGAGAGGAGGGGACGGGGAAGAGGGATTGGAAAGCGAGCGAGCGAGAGGCAGGCGAGGGGGAGTCTCCCCGCCTTACATCGTTCAATAGCCCGCGGCTGCTGCAGGGCTTTCTCCTTGCAAGCCCAGCAGCTAGGAAGCGTTAAGGGGGGCTATTATTGTGACACACGCAGATACACACAGGCAGGCACCAACACACACGCACGGAAATGCCCTACTTTTGGGAAGCAAAGGGAGAGAGAACGAGCCGCACCGCCCTGCCTCCCAATCACGCACACGCGGGGGGAGGGGGGCAGCCGAACCAGACACTCCTCCCACAATCACGCATTGGGGGAGAACCCAGCGCAGCGCCCGCCCCTCCGAAGGCCGAAGGAGGCAGGGCGCCCTGCTCGGCGCCCGGCGCCGCCGTGGGGAGCCGAGCGGGGGCGAAAACCGGGGAGGGGTAGCCGGGCTCCCGGGCCCTGGCACTCTGGCAATGCGGCGGCGTGGCTCTCGCCCGTTTCATTTTCAAAACAACCTTGTGAGGTAGGGAAGGCTGGAAGGGAGCGCCCCTCGAGATCACGCTGCAACTGGATAGCGAAACTGGAGGGGGGAGGGGCTCACCTGAACCTCAGTCCAAGCAGGTGCTCCTGAATGTTTTACGCAGACAGTAGGACATACTCCTTTGTGAGTGTGATTTGTGGAGGGAGCCTGCTTACTGACCCCTGAGGGTGGGCTTGTGTACGGACTTCCAGTTTCTTGCATGTGTGAGTTTTGACCTTTAATGAAACCACACCCCGTGTAATTTTTCTGAGGAGTCAGTTCACACAGCCCTGAACCCCAAACTACAGGATAGTAGTCAGTCACAGGGTTTTGTGTGAATCCAGTCTGCATGATTAATAGCATAGTGTGTCATCAGGTTAATTTCCAAACTGTGGGTGTGTTGTGTGAACACAGGCAGTTGCTAATCACCAAGTATAAATGAGTTGAATTATGTACATAAGTGTATGAATAATTCTATAAATGTCACCTTATATTTTGCTGTACTTTTGAAAACGTGAATGAACAACATTATGAAAATAATGTCTTGCACAAGATGTTGATGAAAGAGTGAAATTATCGGAAAAAGTTTGAAATAGGTTGAAATTATATTTGTAGTAATTTATTCACCCATGCAGTTTAATAAACCTTTGATATTGCCATCAATAAATGATGAATAACCCATTCAACTGGAAAAAAATACTTTGTAATAGTATATTAGTAAGCAGTCAGTTTGGCAGAAGCCATCTACCTTGTTTCCCCATCAGTCTCTGAAGTAAAACATTCTTGATCCATGGGAAAAGGTGTATAATCCTTTGGATCTGGGACCAGTGTTATGATAAAAGGTACACTCTTCTGTGCGTGGAGCTGGACAAACCCTATATTGACTAAATTTTAATTAATACTAAAGTAACAAAAAGTAGTTAATATGATTATTCCCAATGTATTTAATAATGTTCTCCTTCTGTCAGTCAAAACATTGCTGTTTAATAATAGCATTTGCAGGGAGGGTGAAGGTGACAGCAGAATCTTAACACCTTGGGACCATTGATTCAATGGAAGAATGTTCATGTGGCAGCATCTCCCAAAGAATTAAAAAGGCAAGTATTATTTTCCTTTGAAAGGTAGGAAGAGACCTTATATTGGTTGTGTTTACTTGACACATTGCCATAAAATAGTTAACTGTCTTCTAGCCCATGGTATTACAAACTCATTGTGATTAGTATGTGGGTAAGTTGACCCTTCTCAGTATCATGCCCCCTTTGTGAAGCTTTCCCATTTCATTTCTATCTTTTTGATGCCAAAGAGATTTGTATTTATGGGGCTTTTAAATGATTTTATTGTATTTATTTATTTATCATATTTATATAGCTGCCCATCTCACACAAGGTGACTCTGGGCGGCATACAATAATTAAAAAAATAAATACATAAAAACAACATATAAAAAACTATAAAAACACACAAAACAGGAGGGGATAAAAATTGTTCTTTATTACTACATTATTTTATTTTTATAATTATTTTATTTTTTATTTCATTTAATTATTATAATTTGTTTTTGAATGTCCTCATGTTTTAGTAAACTACTCTTGGGAAGTTCTGTAAAGGGTGGTATAACATATCTTTAATTAAGATATAATAAATCCATATTAAAGCAATATATTGAATTGGATCAGAGCTAGAACACATTCATTTCATTTGTAAAGTTTTATTGTTACATCATTGTTTCTGTGAAGGGAGCCCAGAAGGTAACTTAATTCAATACTTTCAGTTCCACAGAAGGCTGGGAAAGTTTCACCCCAGAAATGCTAGAGAACCACTATGAGTCATTGGCTGTGTTCCCACTACACTACAGTTTGGCGTAGCATGTACAAATATACCATGCAAACACAGTTCATGTTAGGTCTGGTTGAGGAATGGAGACAATCCACTAAATTTCCCCATTCACATAATTCCACTTAGGCTGGGCACACACCACATTGTGTGTGTGTGTGTGTGTGTGCAAATCAGCAAAAAAAAAATAATCAGCAAAAAAACACCCCAAATGAAACAAACCCTGGAGGACCATTAGATTGCAGCAAAGAGATATGGAAAATGTTAACCCTTTGCTGCCACCCAGTGGGAATTTGGATTTTGCCCTAGTTTATAGTCCAATGTCTCATAGTTCCTTGTGTCATGTAAAACAGAATGTTGAGAAAAACATGGTTAATAGTGAATAAATATGTCATGCAAACCTAGCCAATATATCCCCCATGGTGAACGGGCCTGTAATGCAGGCTAGTTGTAAAAACCAATAGTCTCTCTTAAGGAGACAAAAGGGCTCAAGCTTATGAGCCACAAAGCAGCAGTCCCCAGTCTAGACAGAACTGTTACATAAATGTTGAACAAGTGTCTCCCACTCTCAGGATCAGGAACAGAATGACCACAATTCCATTGACTCAAAAAGATCTAGAATTTAAACTCTGAAGCAGAGAGAGAAAATATCAGAGAGAAAGACTGGGATTACTGTGTTCTGCAGTAGGCAGATCTGTGTACATATGGCTCTGTCTTGTCTACATAAAGTACCTTCTCTAGCCATTTCATGTATGTGAGCTTCTCTTGCAGGTAAGTTCCTAAACAGGCACTGCTGCGGTGTCTGGTGTATCACGCTTTATCGCTACGCCCAGCATGAGGTCTGGCAGCTAATTACTGATTACAAAAGCAACATCGGAAAAACATGCAGAGTTTCTGGAATTCTTTCCACTCCCTTAGTAGGAGCTCCTGTCTGGGTCACATGAGCAGGAGGAGGGGACTTTAAGAAAGGAGCAGTCAGCAACTGTCTCAGCCATTGCCCAACAGCTTCTGCCTCGGGGTGCCTTGGGGGGGTTTCTTCTAAATTTCTTTCCTCTGCAGCCCCTGGATATATTTAGCCCATTTTCAGACTCAGTCTCTGTTTTTGTGGCTTTTCCTCAACACCAAATTTGGTCCAATTCTATTTAGGTTCTAGAGAATTATCCTACTGATGGATGGATAGATGGATTCTCCCGTCCCTTGACATAATTTTCTTCCAACAATCCATTAGTTTGGGAAGAAAAAAGAAAACATGCTGTTTTCCCCATAGTATTTTCTGTGACATATTTACATGTAACAAGCAATGCAAAGGAACATGTGCTGCCCAAAATATGACCAAGCTGTTTCCATTCTTGCAATGTTATACTCTTATGGCTTGCACAGGGTACCTGTAAAACTCCCTTCTCCAACTGAAATCAACCTGTGCATCGCAGGCAAAACTGTTGGTGATTCTCCATTTCTGTAAGGTACATTTGGGGAGGGGTGGAAATTGGAGGCTCTTAGTGCTGCTTTGCTGCAGCAGCATATGTTTTATGGAGCATCCTCCCCTTAGAAATTAGGCTGGTCCCCACTGCCCTAGCCTTGTGGAAACTCCTGAAAACTGAGTTATTCTAGAGGTCTAAGATGTTTTGCTGCTGAAGTTACACTCTTATTGGAGATATTTTAGTAAGTCTTGTTAACATATTCAGACAACAGTTCCAGCCTTCATCTATCCTTATTTCTCATAAGCTGGGCCTGGCCCCATGTGTTCATCCCATCTGCCCTTCCCCTACTAGATCCCAACTTATCCTGAAGGGGAGCTGTACAGTACTCAGATTTGCTTGAACACAAATTCAGTTCTGCATCTTATGCAGGACCCTGCTTTATCAAGGTCCCGGATTGCACAGAGAACTGTAGTTGTATTAAGTGAACTCTTTGAGACCACTGAATGCAAGGAGATTGGGGATAAAGGGGCAGAGCCCATGCACGTGGCCCTTCAAGCATTGATTAAGAATGCCCAAAGAAAACTATTATATAGTGCTATCTGCCTAAAAACGAGTTACTCCACCTTGCACTGCAAGGCTGACCCTACATAAGAGTTTTAATCCCACGTGACCTGCTGCTCATTAAAAAAGATAAAGATGTTGTAGAGTTGACTTTACATAGTGACTGCATCCATGTAGTTTTCTTCGCAGAGCAAAGTGGTTTGCCACTGCTTTCTTCCAAGATTTTTTTTTTCAACCTCTCTATCAACCCTACAGCTCTGGAATTCCCTGGAGATCTCCCATCAAAGTACTAACCAGGCCCAATGCTCCTTACCTTCCATACAGTTACAAGGTCGGCCAGGTGCTGCCACCTGCTACAAAATTCTTTGGCTCAGTAAAACAAATGTAACGCCATGCTGTGGTTCTGGATTTTGTGGTTCAAGTTAATGAACCACAAACTAACAACATAGTTTATGGAGCTGCACAACATTATCCAACCTGGTGGAATGGGCATGTACCCCCAGGGAAAAGAGTCCCACAAATTACCTGGTCCTGTGTCATGTAGAGCTTGAAGGAGATAAACAGCACCTCAAATTGGATCCAGAAAAAAATTGGGAGCCAGTGCAGCTTGTTCAACAGCAGTGTAATATGGGCGAACAGTGTAATATGAATGCACTGCTGCAGTCTAGACCATTTGTAACTTCCAGGAGGTCTTCAAGGGCAGCCCCAAGTAGAGTGTGTTATAGTAGTCTGATTGGGAAATGACCAAGGCATCAGTGGCCAAGAGGAAGATCTCCTGGTTCAGAAATGGGCACAATCTGTACAAAGGCCCCTGCCACCGCTCTACCTGCCTCCGGCAAAGTTGTTTGATCTAAGGGAATACATTCAACAGATTATTTACATGCAATCTCATTAGTCTCACTGATTTTCCCCAGCATTTTTGAGAGAATGTTTTACTCAAACAAGGCTGGCCTCTTTCCCAGGTAATTGTAATATGGCATAACATACCATAATTAATTCATCTGTCCTTCTTGGAGTGATTAGAAGATGGGAGGTGATGGATAGCAGAATATGCATCTTCTATCAATCAATTATATGAATGAACCAATACTCCTTGCATTAAGCTGTCAATACAGTCTTGAGATGATGTTGCACTGAATACATATTTCTAGTGGAATCCACAGAATAGTACTGTATGTACATTTTGTGACTTGCAAGACCACTAAGGCAATGTAACTAACTACCAGTAGATGTTAAAATACTCAACAACATAGATTAGCATGAGGTAAATCATTAAGGGTTGTAGGCTCATATATGGAATCTGCATAAAAATAATAAAACATATGCATATTTGAAATTACCTGATTGTGCGAGCATCATAAGACACTAGGATTAGCCACAGTCAACCACTTATGCTAAATGAAGCATTCTGTTAATATGGGACAGGAAAGCTAACCTAAGCAAGTTATAAAATATGTAAATTTTTGGACATAAAGAACTAAATGCCTTTTTAATATCCAAATTACCCACTGTTGAAGTCATAAAAGTTGTCAGAAATGAAGACGTATATACTTCCTGCAAGACAGGAAATCCTTAATTCTATTTTTTCCACATATGTTAAATATAGAGTATGGCTGATATCATTTTCCTGCTTTGTTAAATTCCATACAGTAATAGTTATCTTTGTTAACAATTATACCAAATAATAAACTGAACAGTAATAAAACACATGTGCGCACATACATATATGCACACATTCACTCCCTTTTAGTCCTTGGTAGTCACATGTGCTAAATGCCTACAACATACTGCCCACTCAAGTATTAGCAACAGGCAACTTTGTACCCACCAGATGTTTTGGATTTCAGTTCTCTAGCCAGTTTGGTCAATGACAAGGGATTTGAAGAGATGCAGCTCCATTCTCAGCTGTTTACCTTTAGCATATATTATTCTAATTCTTATCAATGTCAATAAGACATAAATTTTGAACATGAAATGACTTTCCATTAACTATGCTGATTCTGCATACTATTAATATAGTGGCACACTTTTCATTCCTCTTTTGGAGCACACAGGATAAGAGGAACTAAGGAGGAGGGACTTGTAAATTCCAAGTAGGAGAACAGCAGACAATATGATGGTCAAGGCATCCTTGTAAATATTCATTAAAGCTTGTATAACATGGAAAATTGCAGTATTATAACTAATGTCACTAATTTTCTATGTGAGGCTTGTACCACCATATAAGAGTAAGACATGCAAGGATACACTGATTATCTTTGTCACTGTTAAAAAAAAATCAATATTTTTATTAATTTTTCACTCTAATTGGTGGCACATGCTAACTCTACAATCCAAGTAACAAAACAGCAATTCCACTGGAAAGCATAATTGCTAGTTTCTAGGATTTATTTCTTCCCCATTTTTAAATCATTTCAAGACTTCCTGTTGATTATTCCAGTCAGAAATCATTGTAATTGCACTTTCAGGATTTATTTTTTCCTTCTGGATTCTTAATGAAAAATTGTAGCCATGACACCTGTTACAGCAAAGACAAGATTAACATAGTAATTCTGGGGCATTTTTGGATTTAGTCCCACAATAATCTTTTATATGTCTTTGTACTCCTTTTTGCTTTTAGACAAAAAGTATAGTTTTTACAATAAATGTTACTGTGAACTACATTAACCTTTCATATGCACAAATGTTTATTAAGAATTGTCAAGAATATATCTTCAATCCATTCCTCATAAAAAGAAAGGGAAAAAAATGGAAAGAAAAGCAGTCCCAATGAAAGAAGACATACTATATGACACATCCTCCTGCCAAAATTAATAATTATTCAGCCTTTTGATTTATAAACCATTAGCTTTGACTATACAAAATAGTATTCGGTAGTGTTTCCATTGCATCAATAAAGTGCCAGTGCATACATGAAAACTGAGCACATCTTTATAATCCAAGACTTTATGCCTGGAATAATCCTGAGCAGATATATCCATAGTTCTTCTTAAGATATGATTCTAAAATGTTGATATGCAAGTCAAAAAACACATTCAGGTATTTCAAACACATGATCTTTGTAACTTTGTATTACTGCCAGGATTTTGTGAGTTTAGAACCAAAATGGCACATGACTTGAAGAACCCCATGGAAAGGGGATCTTTTTTAAAGTAATTAATACTTTGGGGGAGGTAGAATTTGGCACATCAGTGCAATGTGTTGGATTTTTCTCCCTCCCAGTGGTCTTCAGACCCAAGAAAGTATTATAGGTGCTCTGTGTGGACTTTGTTGTAGACTCAAGTGATTGCTTTGTTGTTGAGCCTTTCCTCCCCTTCGTGAGCTGTTCCAAAATGTAAGCAATATAAGGGACGGGTGATCCTGCCTATATGGATGCTTGAGGGCTGATCATAGTGGAGTGTTGTCACCCTGTTGCATCTAGTCCTACTGTGATGCAGAGTGAGATGATTGCTTCAGGCTTAAGATTTTGAATATCATGGAAGTGCAGCAAATTAGTCATTTAACAGGTATGGGGGAAAAGAGTGACTGTGAGATTGTCTGTCCAATCTGTGAAAATCATTTGGGTGGTTTGAGATAGAATACATTTTACATGGATAGTAGGGAGATACCATGCATTGCTTTGCTCTCAACACAATGCAGAGGTGGGCAACCTTTTGGGGGCAAAGGGTCACAGTTACCTTTTTTGTGGAAGGTTAAGACATTGGGTGGCCCCCATTATATATATGGTGGGACTAGGTTTGAAGGGAGGTTTTCTTTGTTCGTTATACAATATGCCTATATTAATGTTCACTACCATTTCCATGGGGTTCTCACCAACACATAGTCATGGTCAAAGATGGCTCCAAAGGCTGCAGAAAGGGGGCTCAGGTCCTCTTTCTCTGTGTCTGGAACAATGGCGGGGCTGGGACTATACTACCAAAGGATGTGGAGTAGAAACTCTTGGATGTTACTTTGTGTGTTGTCGTATACCCTCTTCCCCCAAACTGTGTTGCGGTTAACTGTTATATCCTTAAGGCATAACTCTGCTGACTTGAGTTCATTGGCGCTCGCCATGTGTGAGCAGCATATGGATGGCATCACTATCACAGCCCCTAACTAATGGTGACAATTTGTCCATGGATATTGAAGGCAGTATGCCATTTTTTGCCAAAATGGGCTTATCCAAATGATCTGGTTTTTTTTTTCTCCTGGGCTACATATATATTGGATAGGTGGCCATGCCTTCAACGTAGTAGTGGTTTAACTGAAATATAGAATTGCTTTGTCCATTAAGAAACCTATATCTGATTATATATTCAAGAATGCTCCTCGGAAGCAATCAAATATCTTTAGGGATAGGTTGCAAATAAACTAATTACTATAATGTCTAAATGGAATTGCTGAGAGTGTTGTTCCACTGTGATCCAAAGCATTTATTTCTATGAGATTGTCTAGCAGCAACTGAAATTTATTGACCTTGAATTCTAGCAGTGTTTTCTCCAAAGAATCATTTTTTCTTTTCTGTATCCCAGAGGCAGATTTTTATGTGACTTCCAAGCTAAATGAGCACCTAGACTCAAACCAATCATTTTTTGCTTTCATAAACAGACAATGAATTTGGGTGCAAGTATTCTTAGGAATTTCCAAACTCCAGTGGCCGAAGAGATTAGTAGGAAGGGAAGCAATACCCACAATAGGAATATCCCATAAGGCAAAGCGACTATTTTTTAACTAGACCCAGAAAGCTGATTCTCATTAAGGCAGACATGAGCAATCTGGGATTGAATGTCATGTGCTTGATTATTCCAATATTTTGCAAAGGTAGCCAAGCTGAAAACAAACAAACAAACATACATACATACATATATATATATATATATATATCCAGAAGGAGCTGTAGTTCAGTGGTAGATCATATGCTTTGCAAGCAAAAAGTCCTACAGTCAGGTCCAGAAATATTGGGACATCGACACAATTCTAACATCTTTGGCTCTATACACCACCACAATGGATTTGGAATGAAACAAACACAATGTGCCTTAACTGCAGACTGTCAGCTTTAATTTGAGGGTATGTACATCCAACTCAGGTGAACGGTGTAGGAATTACAACAGTTTGCATATGTGCCTCCAGCTTGGTAAGGGACCAAAAGTAATGGGACAATTGGCTTCTCAGCTGTTCCATGGCCAGGTGTGTGATATCCCCTCAGTACCCCAATTACAATGTGCAGATAAAAGGCCCAGAGTTCATTTCAAGTGTGCTATTTGCATGTGGAATCTGTTGCTGTCAACTCTCAAGATGAGATCCAAAGAGCTGTCACTATCAGTGAAGCAAGCCATCATGAGGCTGAAGAAACAAAACAAACCCATCAGAGAGATAGCAAGAACATTAGGCGTGGTCAAAACAACTGTTTGGAACATTCTCAAAAAGAAGGAACGCACCGGTGAGCTCAGCAACACCAAAAGACCCGGGAGACAATGGAAAACAACTGTGGTGGATGACCGAAGAATTCGTTCCCTGGTGAAGAAAACACCCTTCACAACAGTTGGCCAGATCAAGAACACTCTCCAGGAGGTAGGTGTATGTGTGTCAAAGTCACAATCAAAAGAAGACTTCACCAGAGTGAATACAGAGGGTTCACCACAAGATGTAAACCATTGGTGAGCCTCAAAAACAGGAAGGCCAGATTAGAGTTTGCCAAACGACATCTAAAAACGCCTTCACAGTTCTGGAACAACATCTTATGGACAGATGAGACCAAGATCAACTTACACCAGAGTGATGGGAAGAGTATGGAGAAGGAAAGGAACTGCTCATGATCCTAAGCATACCACCTCATCAGTGAAGCATGGTGGTGGTAGTGTCATGGCGTGGACATGTATGGCTGCCAATGGAACTGGTTCTCTTGTATTTATTGATGATGTGACTGCTGACAAAAGCAGCAGGATGAATTCTGCAGTGTTTCGGGCAATATTATCTGCTCACATTCAGCCAAATGCTGCAGAACTCATTGGACGGCGCTTCATAGTACAGATGGACAATGACCCAAAGCATACTGCAAAAGCAACCAAAGAGTTTTTGAAGGGACAGAAGTGGAATGTTATGCAATGGCCAAGTCAGTCACCTGACCTGAATCCCATTGAGCATGCATTTCACTTGCTGAAGACAAAACTGAAGGGAAAATGCCCCAAGAACAAGCAGGAACTGAAGACAGTTGCAGTAGAGGCCTGGCAGAGCATCACCAGGGATGAAACCCAGCGTCTGGTGATGTCTATGCATTCCAGACTTCAGGCTGTGATTGACTGCAACGGATTTGCAACCAAGTATTAAAAAGGGAAAGTTTGATGTATGATTATTATTCTGTCCCATTACTTTTGGTCCCTTAACAAGTGGGAGGCACATATGCAAACTGTTGTAATTCCTACACTGTTCACCTGAGTTGGATGTACATACCCTCAAATTAAAGCTGACAGTCTGCAGTTAAGGCACATTGTGTTTGTTTCATTCCAAATCCATTGTGGTGGTGTATAGAGCCAAAGATGTTAGAATTGTGTCGATGTCCCAATATTTCTGGACCTGACTGTAGTTTCAGTCCTCAGTATCTTCAAGTAGAGTTTGAAGAACTAACTTAAACACTGGAGTGCTACTGCAGTCATGATGTCTGTTGATCACCTAGTAGCTGTGTTCATACAACTTTCTTATCCATGATTAACTTCAGCAGTCTATCAAATCCAGTTGTGTTCACATGATACACTAAACTATAAACAAACAATATGGGCTGTATTCACACAACATGGTAGGCTAAAATATGGATGGTTAGTATATAGCTTACTATGTACGGCAAACCCAAGCAGTGACTGGGCTCTCGGATGGCATGAAGCCACAATTAGCTTAGCCATGGTTTATTTAATCACAATTGGCATGGCTCACACATGTTAAGATAAGCCATGCCGTGCAAACCATATATATAGCTTCACACAACCCATTAAAACAAAGCCAAGAACACTATATTATGGTTTATCATGTGTGTATGCCCAACTAATATACAACAGCTTCCTAGATTGGTATCCAGTGATGATTTTCTGCTAGGTGAAAGCATTTTTGCTCTTGTAAATTGGGATACCTGCTCTGCACCAAAGCACCTGCCACTGCACTCCCATATTCCCCAGACATCAGGACCAGTTTTATTGGAGGCAGGAAGAACTGAAATTAGATAATGCAGGCCCATGAAAAAGGATGCCCCACCTTGTACGAGCAGACATTCAAACACACTGCTTGATCAACAAAGTGTTATACGCTTCACCCAGCTGGTGGTTGTCTTACAAAGCAAGCCTGCTTCGAAGATGCCTTGAGCAAAATACCCGCTAAGAGTCCACCTCATAACAATGGATTTAGCTGGTCCAGTAGCAGAAATGACAAGAGAAGCCATTTTACCTCTGGCCAGGTTCAAAGACATGGTGGTAAGTTGAAATATTGATTCAGACAAAAGCTTCAGAGCAACAGTGTTGGCTCTATGTTTGCGGGGCAGACATCAGGGCAGCAGTGCACGTTGCCAGAGTGCCAGGGACCAGTGGCATCATATATTTTACCTGTAGTCTGCTGCTGTGTCCATTCTATATGCAGAACTCTTTCTCTCTAGACATCCTGTTTATTCAGGGGTCCGTAATAAGAAGGTAGTTTCAGGTGGGAGTCGGCCAATAAATCCTAGCTGTTGCATATTTCTTTAATAGAGTGATCTGATGAGAAACATGTTCTTTCCTAGAGGATAGATACCCATATTGTATTGAAAGAAGATGAGAGCTGTTTTCTGCAATATCCTCTTCTCACCTGCTTATATAGAGTCCTAATTTGAAAGCTTAGATCATTTAGCTCCATTGTGTCCCCCAAGCCAATGAAAACTGAAATGAAATAACTTCAAGAGAAAATGAAGTTATTTACTGTGTGATGCAGGAAGCTGAAAAGGATGACAAGCCAAAGCAGTGGATCTTGAACTGAATGGATCTTCAAAGTGGATCCCCAGAATTCCTTATGCCACCCTTGCAGCTAGTATGGGATTCGATTAACAAAAGAAACATATCAGTACAGAGAGGCATGCACAAATAAATGGAGGACAATATATCTCAAAATAAATTCCAGTGTGAGAGAGAGATGTGTGCAGAATTTCTAGTTGAAAACACGAGGGGTAAATCTATATTTTTAAATCACGACTGCAATTGCCAGAAAGGCATCCAGTTCCCTGAGGGACTTGAGTTTGTTTATTATCCAGCTCCATCTCTGAATTAAGTCACTTTATGTTTCATGACATTTGGCAATACAAAAAGAATGTTATGAACATTTTCAGTCTTTTTTGTCTCTGGGGACTAAGCTTTGCTTGACTCATGCTCTGTTGCAGCTGCATAAACTTTGGCAGAATGGCCTGAGAACAAGGTTGTGGCTCTTCAGATCAAAAAAGACCATACAATTTAAACAAGGACAAGGTTGCTAATGGATGATATCTTAGTAGAGCATAAAATGGGCAGGGGGAAATGAACTTAAAAGGGCTTTCTAAAATAAGCCATTCCTAAGTGCTAAGTGCTCCAGCAGGGGTCCCTTCAGTTGTAAGCCAAAATGTTTGGAAGGGCCCAGGTTGGGGCAAGATGACTAGATTATGCTGGATGACAGAAGAGAGAGGGTTTTTTAATTAAATGTTTGAAAGGGTGGGTGGGTGGGAAGGACAAAGAAGAGGAGGAGGAGGATATATTGGTAGTCCTTGCTTGCTGACTGCCTCGTCTAGTAACCGTTTGAAGTTATGACCATGTAAAAAAAAAAATGGTTTGCACCTGTCCTCACATTTACAACAGTTGCAGCATCCCATGGTCACATGACTGCCATTTGCGTGCCTCGCAACTGGCTTGCAACAAGCAGAATTAATAGAGAACATGGAAGTAAAATCATAAGTCGTGATCATGTGAGGTTTTGCTTAGTGACCACGGGGCTTCATGTAACAACTGAATGGGTAATAAGGTCATAAGCCAATCGCAGTCATATGATTTTCCACTTAGCGACCACAGCGCTTAGTGGTCAACTTGCCAGTCCCAATTGTGGTCACTAAACAAGGATTACCTGTAATTAGTAAACAAGAAATGTACAAACATTGTGAAATTGAATAAATTGAAGATTAGATAAGAACTTTCAGTGTAGCATTAGTTTCGTTTTGAGTAGCTTTATGTCATACTGTTTTAAAAACTGCAGGTCATTATTCAAGTCAAATTAATTACACAAATTACAAAAGCATCAATAATAGTAATCAACACAATGTAAAACATGAAGCAAAATAGTAAGCTACAGTGTAATGACCCTAACCCAATAAAAGATCTATCCCTATTTAACAGTTCATTGAAGTCTTAAATATTAAGGCCTTATGTTAAAAGAAACCGAAATTTCAGATGTGGTAGAAAGCCACGTATGAAATTATACTCTAAAAATGGTTTCCGTGTTGAACAAAATTCTGAATCAGTTGTGCTTTTCAAATACAAAGTTATATAAAATATTGAGGGATACTCACACAATGTGATTTGCTCTTCTCCTGCAGGGGAAATTGTACTAAGGGAACAGGACCCCCAGACAGTTTGCATAAATTTCTTTGAATTGATTCCAACAAATAGACAACTTATAAGAGATCATTCAGTAGTAAGCAGCATATTAAAAGTCTGGGAAAAACGTGGGAAAAGAGAGTCCAGATTTATCACCTCTAGCTTCATTTTAAAAACATTTATTTTCAAAAGAGGAAAGTGCAAAGAAATTTGCTCAGAGGAGAGAGAACAAACTGCATGGACTGCAAGATCTAATTAATAAGACAAAGATGAAGTCTTTTGAAGAGAGTTTTTTGGGGGGGGGCAGAGTTCTGGCTCTATTAACATAATAATGTGGGCATTAGCTGACTTCAGTAAGAAAATACAAACCCGCCTGGCACTTGCCATGGCCTCCAGTTTCGGTATATAGAGTTTTGTAAGTAAGTTGGGAGCCAGTCTGGTATGGTGGTTAAGGCCCCAGGCTGGAAACCCGGAGACTGTGAATTCTAGTTCTGCCTTGGGCACAAAGCCAGCTGGGTGACCTTGGGAGAGTCACTCTCCTTCAGTCCTAGGAAGGAGGCAAAGGCAAACCACTTCTGAAAAACCTTGCAAAGTCCAGGAAGTCGCCAGGAGTCACCACTGACTCAAAGGCACCAAAAAAGAAAAAAAAAGTTTAAGCCACTTCTGAGGTCCAAATAAATTGCTAAAAGATCTCTGATCAGGTGATCCCTCCTTTTTAAAGGGCCACTACAACTGCAGGACCCCCAATTTAGATCTGAGATAAAATGCTGGAAGAAGAGAATCTTCCTCTTTTTTCACTAGGTACCATTTTTCCAGTCTAAATGGTTCTTTCCTGTCTCATGAGCCAAAACCTACAGGTAATAGTAGGAAAAATGTTTGTTTTATATACACATACCTGTTTATTCTGTCTTCCTCTCAAGGAGTAATAATTTGTCCTGAAAGCTATATCATAAGATACATTAAATCAAGAAATAGAGATATGCCTTTATCATCTTACAATGGGACACCCATGAGAAATCACTTCCAAATAATTCAATGGGATGACTGTCAAGTTAGTGTGTTGAGAAGTATAGCCTTAGTTAAATGTTTATTAACTCCTTCAACTCAGAAAGGGCTCCCTGGAGGCAAAATATAGAATGATAAATAGGAAAACTATTAAAATATTAAATGCTGAGCAAATAATCATTTAATTCAAGGAAAACCAAAAATAAGATATAAAACATTAAGCCACAATGAATATTATGGGAGGATTTAGCTCTGTTTAAATATTTGTGTAATTGTCCAGAGTAAATAAAAAAGCTTTTGTGTGATGCCAAAAAGAGATGATGGTTAATCAACATTCCTAAGAAGTGAGGAAACACCATTTTTCGTGATTATTGCACTTGCTTAATTTGTATGGATAGGGGGACCTAGAGAAGGATCTCTGATTATAAATATAACATGATCAGACTGGAGAAGGTGGTGCTTACAGGCTCCATGTCTGAATCTGCTGGCAACTTTAAAGGTTACATTTAATATCTACTTATGCTGCTACGTCAATTAATAGAATTCTTCACATGAAAAGATGTCAGGGAAAATTATGTCTATTTAGTAGGCTATTTTTAGATATATTTATACCAATCTATTTAAAAGTATAACTCACCCTGTTTCTAAGTCTTGGTGAACATGAGAACATCCTGGATCAAGCTAAGGTCCATCTGTTTTTTTCCTCACAGTATCTAACTAGACATTTCTGGGGGCTCAGGAGCAGAATATATGGAGATATATATATTCTGCTCTTCCACTGTTTGTTCTGTTGCAACTGGTATTTGGAGGCATGGCGTCCCCAATCCAGGACTGGCATTCAGTCTTCAGGGGTTGTAGCCCTTTTTAGTGTCTGTTATGGCTCTGCCAGGGGACGGGTCTTCAGATGAGGAGAATGGAGAGAAAATGGAACCAGAACATTGGCAGCAGGCTTATTGCTGGCGATTCCCACAGTACTGGAACCAGTGACCCCAGTTTGACTTTGATGGAGGCTGCAAGTTCACTTATGTAAATCAATGGTGTGACCGCATCTGGAATATTGTGTACAGTTCTGGTTGTCACATCTCAAGAAGGATGTGGATCTAGAGAAGTTCAGAGGAGGGCAACTAAGATGATCAAAGGGCTGGAACAGCTTCCCTGTGAGGAAAGGTTGCAACATTTGTGCCTTTTTTGTCTAGAAAGGAGGCAATGAGAGGTCACATGATTGAGGCGTACAAAATGATGCATGGTGTGGATAAAGTGGACAGGAAGGTATTTTCTCCTTCTCCAGATTCTAGAACCAGAAGTCACCCAATGAAATTAAATCCTGGAAGAATCAGGATAGACATAAGGATTTTTTTTTTTACACATTTAAACTTTGATGAGGTTCAGAGCTGTCCATAATAACCAGACAAAAGGCATTGCAGTTACTGTATACTGAACAGCTTAGTGAAGATGTTGATTCAATATATAGCCCACATATTCTGTTATACCTACTATATCTATGTTTTTATTCCTAAACAAACACTCTAACTGCCTTATGTTGGTTTGGGAACTTCTATTATTAACATAGAAGTACTTTCATACCATGTCCCTTTTCAAGTATTTTTGGACTAAGACGTTTCCTTTCCTTTCCTTTCCTTTCCATCCCTCCCTCCCTCCCTCCCTCTTCTGACTGTCATGTCCACCCATTAACCAACTTCCAACACTGGCCACATCTCTTAGAATATTTTCAGAACCATCTATACCTTTCCAAGCTGGATGTGGCCCAGCACATATCTGTTTTCTCCCAAGGAACAGTTTAAAAGCTGTTCTGCCCCTTTTTTGAAGTTATGCACCAACAGTCTGATTCCATTTTAATTCAAGTGGAGCCCACATCTCTTATATAGGTTCAGCTTATTTTAAAAAGTTCCCCAGTGCTTAGCAAATCTAAACTTCAATAGCTGGCACTACTGCTAATCTATGTCCTGAGACTCTTGAGCTTTGTCTGTGCAGCTGGACTTGTGCAGTGGAATAAGTAGTATTTCTGAAAGCACTACCTTGACAGTCCTGGACTTCAGTCTGCTACATAGTAATCTAAACTGAGTTTCCAGAACTGGCCAAACTACATTTACCAATGTCACTGGTGCTAACGTGGACCACTGCCTTTGGATTCTCCATAGTACTATCCAGGACCTTATCTAAAAGCACATAAGATTGCAAGTTTTGCACCAGGCAGGCAAATCATGCAATTTACATGTCCATCACAAATCCATCTTTGTGCGTTAGATCAAATCACATACGATCA
This sequence comes from Python bivittatus, assembly GCF_059951505.1. Taxonomy (NCBI): domain Eukaryota; kingdom Metazoa; phylum Chordata; class Lepidosauria; order Squamata; family Pythonidae; genus Python; species Python bivittatus. Next base: position 27,331,464 of record NW_028277030.1, read on the forward strand.
AAAGTCTTGTGTCTCACTTCTGGGAAAAGTATTCTCAGTGCAAGTGGATGTGGGTTTGTCACCCAAGGATTCATCTCTTCCTATTTGAACATCTCCCTTGTCTTCAAAATGATGTCTTCTTTCCCAAGCCTCTCATTCTCCCTGACAGCAAGGGAGCTGTCATCCCTCATATTATACTTTTACGGAGTCTGCAGCCCTGGCTTCCTAGCAAAGTCACTAAACTCACCGGTATTACTTAGTCTCTGAAAGAGGAGAGGTCAATGTGATTCCCCCATCGCCTCCCTTGCAAAAGTTTCTGTTTGCCTTCCTGTTCACTCTGGTCATAATCTCCCAACAGCCTTTATAAAAGTTGCTGGCTGGGACTGAGCAGTTGTCTGAGAAATGTGACAGCACCCACTAGCTAATCACTTGTTCATGAGTCAGCTGTAGCTTCAGACTGTGTGCTCAGCAAGCAAGTAAGTATGCACACATCCTACATACCTAGGAAAAAACCCAACCAGCTCATAAACTTTCTGCTATTGCCTACTCAGTAGCCTGCCCACTGGCCAGCTGCAAAACACCACCAATGCTTCTTGCTGTGCTGAATGCTATTTAACTTTTCCACTATAGAGAGAGAGAGACAGAGAGAAAAAAAGGACCACAGACCTTTACAGGCACCCAAAGATCCCTCCTCAGTGTGAGGGACTGTGGGTGATGAGCCCCTGAAATTTCCAGGAGAACCTCTGGAAAAAAAGTATGCATAAATGTAAAGGTTAAAGCTGGTGAGGCCAGAGCATAGGTGTGCTGGAGCAGGTTGGAGAAGCTCCCATGAGCCATTTGGGGAAGTCTTGGGGGATTATCCAAGACCCTTGTTTTAAAAAAAATGATTACATTTAAAAGAAATCACCTTGGTATTGGTTTTGTAATATATTTTGTTAGCCCTTCTGAAAATGAAAAGGCAAAGGGGTTTTTGTTTTTTTTGTTTTTTGAAGTGAAACAAAACAAAATCAACCAATCTGTCACTGTAGAACAGATGGCTGGTCCATCAGTGGTGCCAAAGCAGAAGATTCGTACATTCCAACAATCAGCTCATGTGAAATTTCAGATTGTTGTCCCAAATGCAGATAAAATATTTCAGGAGAGAATATAAATGATTGTTTGTTAAAAATAAATATTTAGACTGAAATGTATTTTCAGGCATTCATGGTTTTAGTGCAGAAAACTCCAACGTATCTGTGTGTCTACTGTTTGGGGATTCAAATGGAAAATCTAAAAATATCAGCAGACACCTTTAAGGAAAAAGTGAAAAAAATTACATTGAAAGATGAAGAATATTTCAGAAAAATAAAAAAGACTTGTTCAGTCATTGATGACATTAATAGAAAAAACATGGATATTACAAATCATCCTCAAACTGCAAAAGAAAAATATATGCATTCATGAACCTCAGCAACTTGTTGCGGAATATATTTTGTTTCAAATAAGAAATTTATTCAGAAAAGTGATCAACAAAAATGCAAAGGTGTGCATCATAACTGATGAAGCATCAACCGTTAACAAATGTGCAGTAGTATTATATTTACGTTATGAAGTTGATTCAGCAACTGAACCAATAATTATTTTTATCATACTAATAGAACTTTCTTCTACAACAGATGAGAATGTAGTCAGGAGTTCCGCTGCATATCTAAAGCTGCATGGTTTCAATGAACAGTATTGGTAAAAAAAATCTCAGAGCATTTTGCCATGATCTATGCATCTATGTGTCAGTTATTGTTAAATAAAGTAGTGAGGACAAAAAAGATTGATGAAAATTTATGGAAGGGATTTATCTGTTCTCTTTCCTCCCTGCTTGTGTACCTGCTTTTTTGTTGAAGAAAAAGAATGGCCACTTGCCATTATCCATAGTTTCTGGTTCCTCTATTCCCTGTCCATTAGAGATTGCTACCCTCTCCCCGAATTTCAAGAATGGTTCCAGAAAGAACAGATATTCACCAAGCTGGATCTCACCAGAACTTATGATCTAATCTGTATCAGGAAGGGAGCATGAGTAAGTGACAGCCTTTCTCTGTTGTTACAGGATTTCTGAATATACAATAATGCCTTTTGGACTGTCAGATAGAACCTCAGTCTTCAGATGATTTATGAATCATATTTTACATGATGTTGGTCAGTATCTTATTTATAGGAATCCTTGGCAAGATCCACTATTCCTTGAGAAGTCCTTGTGGTGCTTCAAATTCCTGGAAAGCAGGAGGCATTAGGTCAGGAGTATGAGTGATAGCTACTGTATATGAGTGAAGTGGTGACATACAAGTTGAACAATTTACTGAGTTATTGTAAGTGAATTCAGCCATATAGGAAAGATCAGGCCAATTGTCTTGCTGGTAGTTATATAGCAGCAAAGGTATTGGTCCAAAGTACCATCTGTTCTCTTGACTATTATATTGGATTGAGACTATTATATTCAATTGAGCTAGAAGAAAAATAGAGTTTAACATTCAAGAATTGAAAGACAGGTCTCAAAGACTTTTCTTTTGGGACTAATGGATAGGCAACTAGAAAAAAGTGATGGAATTTTGTTTTTATATATGACAACTGCAGCGAGACTATTACATACTCAAAAGGTTCGACGCTACCCACAATGGAGGAATGGTTGGTGAAGATGATGGAACTTGCACAAATAGCTAAATTAACTTCCTTGATCAGAGAAAAGACAATATTTATATTTATGGTTGACTGGAAATCCCTTATAGACTTTTTTGCGTGAAAGGGAAAAAAATGCACTTACAACTTTTGGGGTTTTTTAAATAATAATTTTTATTGAATTTTAAAATTCAAAGATAAAAATACAAAGATAATTTGTATTTTTGAATTTAAAAGTATGAAGATAAAAAACTAATACAAACTAAGAAAAATATACCAGAAATAACTCTCTCTCTCTCTCTCTCTCCCCCCCCTCTCTATATATAAACTTTAAACAAGTAAATCAATGTCATATTCCTTTCCTTTCCTTTACACAGTAACTTATCATTTTCTCTAAAAATACAACAACAGCAAAGTCTCTTCTTCCCATATTTTATCTTATATCTATAAACAAACCTTTAAAGCCTCGTCATTCAAACTTAATCAAGGAAAATTCCATTAAGAGCTACCAGAAATAACAACATATTGAAAATCTTAATCTTTAATCTCTTCAAATAGTATCCCATAAATTAATTTCTTATCATTTTCTCTTCATCTCCTCTTAGATATTCCTTCACAAGTTTAACACTTTCTTTCAGTTTTAAGATCATAACCCATCACTTTCTCTAAACGTACAACAAAAAATCTCTTCTTCCCATGTCTTATCTAAAAACAAATCTTTAGAGCCTCATCATTCAGTCCTGGTCAGGAAAAACCTATTAAAAGCTATTAGAAGAAAAACATATATATTTTAACCTTGATCGAACAAACCAACTTTATAATCCTTTTTTTTTGTTTTAAAAGCCACAATGTTTATTCCTTTTAAGTAGTGTCCCAAAAGCTGGTTTCTTTTTATTCTCTCTATCTTTTCTCAGGAACTCCTTCATAAATATAATATGTCTCTTTTGTAAGTCCAAGATAAGAAAGTTGTCCAAGTCACTCATATGAGTTGAAATCCACACATCCAAGTCACTTTTCTGATTTATTATTTGTGTGTCCCTTTTAGCTGTTAAAACATCAGCCGGTTTCATTTGTAAGTCCTGCATAGCATCTTTGTCAATATCATTCTTATATCCTGACATTTTAAAATCCATATTCAAAACAGCCTGATTCTCAGTTGTATCCTCTTTTATCTCCTCTTTAAAACCCATTTTTATAGTATCAGACAATCTTAAGAGAAAGTTCTGAGTACATTGTTGCCAAATACCCTTGAATTCTTCCAGAGTTAAAATACTTTTCTCCATTCTGTATTAGTAGGTCTTCTCCTTTTAATTATAATCTTTAGTTCTTTCTGGTTGCCTCTAGTAACCAGCCTTCAAGGTCTTCTCTTATCATGTTTTTCTCTCATCCATAACATTTTCCCATGGAAAGATTTCTTACACTTAACTCTAAGATCTTCATATATTTTAAATAGGATTTTAAATAAACCACAGGAAGGATTTTTATAATTAGTTTCAAAATCTTATTTCCAGTCAATCTAACCCTTTAGTCCACTTAAAGCTTTCCAAAATCAATGTTCTAAACACCCTTTTGCTGCTTATTTCCAAATAATTTTTTTTCTTTCAGTTCTTAAGCGTACATGAAACTTCTTTCATTGAGGATTGAAGGAGAATCAATGAAACCTGTCCTTCTGAAGGTTCTTAGTAAAAACAATTTACAAGCCATTTCCAGAAGTGATTAAGAGAGGAAGTGGGCGAACCAGGAAGGAATTTTGTGGTGCCGATCTGTTCATTGGCTCCTCATTCTGCTGCAGTCAACAGCTCCGCTGAAAGTGAAGCCGCCTTCAGTCTACCATTGCTTCCCTGGAAGTCCATGACTTGTGGTTTTGATGATTAGAAAAACATTGGATAATAGAACAAAAAAAATTTTTTTTTAGATCATAGAGTAAGAGATAGCTTTGTAATCATACTTATATTTACTGCAAAGGAAATCGGAAGTTTCTTTTTATTTCTTTTTATTCTCTCTTTTTGCACTTTTGCTTTTTCTCTTTTCTTTCCCTTTTTCTTTCTTTGTTCTCTTTATTCTGTATTAACTTGTGTTAGTTTTTATGTTTTCTTTAAAACTTTTAATTAAAAAAAAGAAAGGTCTCAAAGAATCAAATGCCCTTTCTGAAATCAGTGGATTGGGCATTCCTCAGTGCTGACAGAGATGGTTAATAAAGATATGGGCTGTCTCAGGAGTGGAAGAAGGCCTCAATGGGGATGAAATGAGCCATTTTAGAAAACAGATCAACTACAACCCAGATAGCTATTGACATCTGGTAGATCAATAATTGTAATGGTGTGTGGGAATGACCTTGGGAGACAGGGCAAAGAGATGCAACCAAGGGAATGGTCAGATAAAAGGCAGCTAAGCCCACAGCAGGAATGTAGACAGGGCAAGAGGCTCAGAAGAGACCCTTCCTAGTTTCTTGGGCTGTAAAGGAGAAGGGGGAGAATGTATTTTCAGACTTGCAAAATTATGTTAATGTAGCTTTACAACAAAATAGAATTAGCTCATCTGGTTGTGTTTCCTGTCTGGTCTGCCTCATAAGGCTGACAGTAATAAAGTCCCATAAAGCTATCCCTTGTGGCCCATGGAGTGTTAGCATATGTCTATAATATCTCATATACAAATTTCTTTGACAGAGGATCAATGGTCTGGGTTCTCAAGCTATTAACAAGATATGGCATCAGATCATCTCCAGGTATTTTATATTGGAAACCATGTCTTACTCAAAAATATCCCTGGCAGTAAGGCTCAGCTCTCTGAATTATGTCTGACAAGAGGTGCCACCAGGCCTCTCCCAGGTGCTTTATTATCTATATGCCCAGTGCCCAGAAAAAGTATTAAAAAGTAGCAAAAGACCCCAGATACTTTGAACCTTGGTGAAGATCTTAAAGATCTCGGGAAAGGTGCTACACAACTGTTAGCTGGCCAAAGGGGATACTGCCATTTCCTTGGGACTCTTGGCAAGCAAAAGGAATGTGGTTTGAGGTACCTTTTATTTTTCTCTGCAACTCTACTATTTATTAATAACATCCTTTTTGGCATTTCACTCTAGTTTGAGCCTACTGCCTTTGAAGCCTAAGAATCTATTGTTACCATGTCAACACAGCTGATCTGTTCTCTGATGTTTGGGAGGACTGAAGCTGTGGGTTGTTATATAATCATTATTTGAATCCTCATGATCTAAAAAATCAAACTTTACAAAACTCAGACAATCCAAAACAGGCAGATCAAAAGCTCATTTGTTCAGTTTATCATGCAAGCTGTTTTACTAATCTGTAACACAAATCAAACCTGGTCAAAGTAGGTAGTTGCATCTTCAGAAATAAATTAGCAAATCATCCAATACATTATCAAAGAGTTGTATAACTTGTCATGAAATATACCATTCATAAATTTCATTAATACTGATGGATAATTCACTAAACAATAGGACATTACTTTAAAACTTTCTATAATGAGTGTCAAACACATTTAAATATGCATGTGGAGTAGATTGTAGACCTCTATGCAATTTTGCTTGGGAAAAACCCATGTCTTCTATAGTTCTTCGAAATGAGTGGAAGAGAGTGATCCCTAACAGTTACAGAGTTAAAAGCAGATAATCATAAACAATATATAAAAATTATCTAGCTTTTTGAGAAAAAATCAGAAGTTCTAAGTAGTATCAATGAAGGGCAAATAAACTTTTTCTGAAAATTGTAATTGGCAAGGTAGTCTATCTTCTTAGTAGATACAGGATATTGGCATGGGTATAATACAGTCATAGAATTTTGATGGGGACCAACAGTTATGTCTCCCAGAATGTCAGTATAATCAGAATACATGGTAGGTAAGACAGAGAAAATGTACCTCTGATCCATGAAGAATGGGGGTCGGGTTTTCAAATCCTATAAACAATTAATTTAGCGTGCTTGAGAGTAAAATGCATTGCATTTTCAGCTCAAGTGAATATGTGGATTATGGATTTGAAGCCAAGCGATCCCCAATTCTAGAGGGAAATTCAAAGGAAAAGCCAAATAAAATTGCAGATATTCTTGATGGTCACCAGTAGTGAGGAGAAGGCATGTGCATTGAGCATTGGCTAAGAGCATAACAGTCTGCCCTCACTGGGGATTCTACAGACAAGACATGTTTGTGTCTATGAAATTGCTTGTGGAGCCAAAATCTGTTAGGACCTGAAGTTTTATTGCAGGGTCAGTCTGAGTGTGAAGAATAACAGGAAGAATCAAGTGTTGATGCTTAGTATAGTAGGAAGAAGTGCTGCAGTAAAAATGGGAGGTTCATTCTGGCCCATCTGCTGAGCTAGTTGCTTCATTCCCTTGCTCAGTTGATCTGTCTGGGCTGCTTCCTGATTCTGATGCCACATTGCTTGGTTCTGATACTGGGGAATAGTATTGGTGACTTGGCCCACTACTAGCAGAGTCGCAAGAATGTCAGTTCCCACGTTTTGAGTCTAGGAATTCAAAGTATTTTTTCCTACTGTAAAAGTGGGAGTAGGAGTGCTGGATTTGCTGTCAGGTTTCTTCCAACTGATACTGGAAATAGAAGTCTCTCACGCAGTGATTAAGAGAAACAGTTTTTTAAAAATATACTAGGTTTATTGCAAGAACCAGAAAAGCCACTGAAGGAGAAATCTAACGGCCACACAGTGTAAGATGCTATTTATTTATTTATTTATTTATTTATTTAATACATTTTATTAGAGTTAAAGACCTTTTTATTAGATTAAAAATCTCTCTCTCTCTTTCTCTTTCTCTCTCTCTCTCACACACACATAGACAACTATTCAAATTATATGCCTCTCTGTCCTCTGTGCTAGCTGACACAAAGCAAAAATCCAAGCAAATACAAGTTTGAAAAGCTTTACTGCCATTTCATAAACTTTCTGATACTAGCTGGGAATTGGGTAAGTAATTAGCCAGAGAGCACTTAAGATTTAGAAATGTCAATTCAGAGGATTTTAAGGTTCATTTTAGAGATTAATATACAATTGAGACCAGAGGTTTTTCTTTTGGATTGATAGACAAACAGCTGGAAAAAAGTCATGGAACTTTGTTTTTGTATATGATAACTGCAGCAAGATTATTGTATGCACAAAGATGGAAAGATTTGGCATTACCCACAGTGGAGGAATGGTTGGTGAAGATGATGGAATTTGCTGAGGTGGCCAAACTGACTTCTTTGATCAGAGAAAAGACAATATCTACATTTATTGTTGACTGGAAACCCCTTATAGACTTTTTGTGTAAAACAGAAAAAAGTGAACTTATGATTTATGATTTTGAGGATTAGACAGGATAGATTATAGAAAGAAGAAAGACAGATTGTAATTTAGAGTAAGAGGTAAATTTATAATTGTATTTATAACTGCTGTAAAGAAGATCAAAAGCCACTTCTTTGTATTTTTTTTCTTTCTTTTCTCTTTTTCTTACTTTTTTTCCCTTTCTTGAACTTTTAGCTTTTTTTCTGATTTCTTTCTCTTTCTTTTCTTCTTCTTACTTTATATTAGTTTGTATTAATTTTTATCTTCCTTTTTTAAACTTTTAATAAAATTATATTTTTTAAAAAATTAGAAAATTCAATTAACCCATACCTTGCCTTCTAACGTGTCATAGTGATCAGCTAATAGGAGATAGGCAGAGATCAAGACAGAAGAGTTTCCTGTAACAATCCAGGGTTTCAGTGCCAGAGAATTCCACAAACCTGCCCAGATGTCACACGCAGAGTCTGAATGAAGAGGAAGACGCAAGAGTGACAGGAATGCAGAGCCAGAGAGCTGTTTCCAACAGATAGCCTGGAGACTACTCTTATATAACCCAGGTTATGGCATGGCTTGATTAAAGGTGTTGCTGCTCTGTCCTCTCAAGGAGATGTGCTGATTGCCTTTGCTCAGTCCTTGCTAGCTGCCAGTGTGTTCTTTGACCCTGTTGGAATCTGGACCCTCATTATCTGAATCTGGACTTATTGCTCAGACTCATTCATGATCTCCTGAAGTTGTAGCATGCATCGGATCGCCTGTAGCTTATCAGGCTGATGGTCTCTCTAATATCCCATTTCTGCCTCTGATTCAGATGGGACCATAACATTCTCCCACCTGTGTGGCATAACAGGCTGAGAATTTTTCACGTTTGGGTAGGAGGAACAGTTGACACATGCATATTGTAATAACAATGGTTTGGTCTGGTCTGGTCTCAGAATCTTTGCTTCCAACCTTGCCCAAAGCAGCCCTCACAACCTTTGGAGAAGCACAGTAATTGTTACTGCCCTTAATTTTTATTTTAATTCAAAAAATGGTTTCCTCAGCTACTAATTGTAGTACCATTGAAACTTCTTATTGGCATTTGCTGAAATCTCATGACTTGTGTAGTTTTTTTCACATCCCTATGTAATATCTTTGTCATTTTTTGTGCATAAGATAGTTTGATTATTTAAGTGGGAAGAATAAGAGGTTATTTGGTATACTGGAAAAATGGTTCCATGTAAGCAATTCATATAAATAAGAATCAGCAAAAAATGTCATATAACCTACAAAGGGAGCTTTATTCTGTGCTTCAGATGGCTTTTGGAAAGCTGGGAATTATAGGAATTTAAGTCCAGCACATTTGGAGAGCACAAGGTTGGAAAAAGCTGATAAAGATAAATATTCCACTTTAACACAATTCAATATTGTTTCAGAAATCTGATAATCTGATTAGTAAAACAGAGGAAGAAATCTATTTCAGGATTTTCTTTCAAATTGAATCCTACCATCTTGTCATTTACCAACTGTTAAAATAAGGAGGAATAACATCAAGCAGAAGATGGATACAATTAATTTTACAACATAGCAATGTGGTTTTAGCTAACACTCTTGGGATATTTAAAAGGCTTACTAATGCAGTCTTCAAAACATCAGTTAATTAATACTGAAAACTCTTTAGTCCAAACTCTTTTTATTGACAAAGGCATAAATCTGTAAGATATCGAAGTTGAAAATGTACAGTTTATGATTCTGCCTTTCAAGAAATTCTACCTTGTAAAGATAATTTTAAAAATGGTATGGCTTGAAAAATGTATCCTTGAGTACTCATTTGTTTTATCTGTAACACAAACCTACATAAAATATTTGCTTCGATAGATTTTACACAACTAAATTAAACCAATTAAACTCTATCCTATCTGTTATGTGAGCATTCACTGCAGATTAATATGGTTCTCTAGATTAGTAGATATCATGACAACATTAAATGAATGTGCTATAGTCATCTCTCAAGAATAAATAAAAGTCTCCACGCATGTTTTAATGTAGACTTCTGATATGTATTAAGTTAATGGAGTTAATTAGAAATAACTTTTTTTCTGCTAAGGTTCAGCATCTATTACTAACCCCCGTTGTGGTTCTGTGACAATTTGTCTTGTTCAGCATTCCCAATCTGAGTACTATTGTTAGAGCTGATATTATCCATTTTTCAGTTTCATTATGGGTCAAGCTTCCAATAGCTTCAGCTTTACTTTTCCATCTGAGTCAGAAGCATTCAGTCAATTTTTTTTTTTATGAAAGCAATCTATTTATTTTTCAAAAAAATATATATATACACACATACACAATTAACAAAACAATCTTTAAGCTCAAAAAATCTTTTAAACAATTTAGAAAAGAGACAACTCCAAACAAACTAAAAATACGAACTAAGAAAGAAAATAAATTTAATTTTACTAGTTCTCTCACTCTCTTCTACTTTTAGTTTCCTGTTTCATCCTCCTCTTTATACAGGTTGGTTTGCCATTCTGTTCTGCAGTGCTGACTTTGCTTTGAACCATCAACACCCATGCGCAAGCAACTCCATGTGCTTCAAATATAGATTAATGCTCTTCTTAATGATCCCTTAAAAAACACTGCAGGTCTAGATAATATGTGCATGTTACACAAGCATGAATATACTTAGAAGCAGAAATCATTTATGATAATGTAAATACAAATAAATCTCACCATAGTTTGTGATAGGTAGCCTGTGTGTCTATTCAGTCTGCTATCTGAATGTTTAGTGGTGATGGGCTGTTTGAGGTTCAACTCACTCTTCTTAGAATTCTTAATCTTTAAAGCGGATATGAATGGGCTTAGATTGAAGTCCCCTTCAAAAAGAGGATTTTTCAGCTGCCATTGATATAGTGGTCAACTACTTATACAGTAGGAGACATTGCTACCCTAGCTATTTTCCACACATTTTTGTCAGATCATCTGTCTCTTTCAACAAGCAGCTGCCTTGATTTAAGGTGTGAGTTTAGACTCCCAGTGTGCAGCACTATGGCAGCCTTTAAAATCTATTAATTTGGAATTGGCTAGCTCCCATTGCCTGTCTCAACACATGGCAGCAGATGGCCAACCTTGCAGTTAAGCAAGAACAGGCCTTATTAAGTACTTAAGCAGACGGAGGTGGGAGATGACCAGGGAATTCCAAGACCATAGGCAAGACTGGAAAATCAAAAAGCATCCAGAAGGCAGCTGTCAGCCTTACGAGGTAGACCAGATAGGAAGCACGGCCAGATGAGCTAATTCTACTTAATTGTAAGATTACATTAACAGAACCTTGCAAATCTGAAAGTACTTCACTCCCCTTGTCCCCTTTACACCCTGAGAAACTAGGGAGGGCCTCTTCTGAGCCTCTTGTCCTGCTCACATTCCTGCTGAGGGCTAAGTTGGCTTTTATCTGACCATTCCCTTGGCTGCATCTTGTTGCCCTGTCTTCCAAGGTCATTCCCACATACCTTTACAGCAGCTAAGAAAACTACATGTTTGTACTGTATGGTCACCAGAAGTTGAGCTCAACCTAAGGGCACCTTTATGTTTTGCAGAGCATGGCAATGAGCTATGGATTTCTGTGGACTCCCACTGGAACCTAGGGTAGGGCAGCTGGATGCATATGCCCCAATTTAACCCCTGGGTACTGCACAAACATAAAACGTAGGGCCCATCCACAACTGGCATTCGCTCTCATCTTAGCTAACAGCCATATCTTAATGTACTACCATGTCTTTGGCTTCTACAGCTCTTCTTTAGCTAAGCCAGTTAACTTCCAGCTCAGTTTTGGGGAAGGAGACAACAGTTCTGTAGTTTTAATGCTGAAGCTACAAAGTGGGCATTTATTCATTGGGGAAAATGCTTCTCTTATCCTGCTTCCTGGTTCCTCGGTAATCCTGAAGGTGCCTACCCACCATTTCACCACGCTTTTTCACTGATTTCTCTCTCTCATGGTAAAAATAAATGCAGCAATGCAACAATGAGGAACTGGGGGAGGGAGTAGGATGCTGGTTGGAACCTGATTTTTGTACTCTTCCTTTGATCATCTCCTGATCACCTGATCATCTTGTGGAGATGATTGTACTAAGCATTGTGAAAATTCTTCTCCTCCTCCTTGCGGGCATTTGCCATCAGCATTAAAGTGGCAGGTGGTGCAGGTGCTGGTGTGGGAGTGGTGCTTGTAGAACGTGGCCATACCACTGTAGGCGTTTTTCCTGCCTTTTCTCTATTATTGGTACAATGCCCATCTGCTGCTGGACTGTATCATTGCTGATGTGGTTGAGAAAAGAAATGCCTAATGACCAACAGAGCATGCACATCTCCGTGGCATGTAAAGGGCGCTCTACACTTTTGGTGGTTGGCCAGCATGCCAAACCATACAGTGAGTGCTACTGGGTGGACCATCATTCTGTGCACTTTCAATTTCAGATGGACTGGCATGAACGTATCGCAGAATACTTCAGTGATCTTCTTCCACTGCAGCCATGTGAGAATACTTCTACAGTGGTGAAAAAAGCTTCTGGGAGTTTTAGGGTGAAATAATTGTTTGTATGTGAATATCCTATGTGCAGTTTGGCAAGGCAAGGGTTGAGCTATCTTAGTATGATGGATATAAGAATAATAAGCAAATAAGTTAGACAAAATCATATTCTTTACGAGAGCTCACACCAGTGAACACCCCTGAGTAAAGTTTAAATAGACCATCTCAAAAGTATCAGAGATATCATCACATAATTCTGTTCGGAATAGCAAACATTTTACTTTTTAACTATGTAAAGGAAGAGGTCTGTGTAAAGTATTTGAAACAGGTGTTTCATGAGGAGTAGGAGCACATTTGGAGCACTCCTTTTCATACTGTTACAGCATCCATGGCTTTTGCAAGTCTTGTGCAGCTACTTCAGAAGTTAATCCTGGCTACCTCTGCTTGTGTAGAGTGAGGCAAATGCATTTAATGGCAGAGGTGAGCCTTGTACAGTATACAGCTACTTCAATGATTTGGAAAAAAAATGTTTCTTATGCAGTCTCAATTTCCTCTTTTGAATATTATGCATAGCCCTAGTGAATAATCAGTCAGGAAGGCTTATGAAATTCTCTCTATCAAATTTCCATAAATTTGCAGTTTCTGAATTAAGCAACAGAAAGGCATAGATGCATTATTTATTTGTCACATTTCATTTTATTGTGTTTCAATTCATTTCTACTTTTTTTTTCCTTAGCAGTTATTGATATAATAAATATACATGCACACTTTAATTAAATCATCATGCTAGAAAGAATAGTAATGTAATCACTTGATTTCAAATATATTCCTTTTTTATACTGGAATTTTGTTTCACTGTGTGTGACATAAAATGTTATTTCGTCACTGTATTACTGCATGTATAAACTATATGGGTAATGAGGCTACACAGATGTTGTACAGCAGTGCCACCTGGTGGTAGAGATTCTGCACCTTTTATTTCTACAGCTGGATTTGCTGTTTTAATAAGCTGTGATATTTTGTGTTAATTAATTATGTTTTTCTTTTTTGGCTTTTTCTATACTGCCCCAAAGTCACATAGGTAGAATTGGGCAACTATACTGTATAAATGCATGCATGCCTAAATACATAAAGGTACCAATTTAGGTATTTCTTCTAAAACTGCCTGCAGAAGGTATAAACTAGGGCTGTCTAGCACTTTTGATGACCAGATCCAGAAAGATGCTTTGAAGCATGTGAGGTGCAAATGAAGCACCTGTCTGCAACTTATTAAACAGCTGCGCTATAACCATCCATGTGTAGTCTGGGAAAAAAACATGGTTGCATTAAAGAGTGCAGACAGGGGCTACATTCATGCCTTGACCTTTTTTTAATCAAATCTGGAGACTGCACAGTTTTAATATAAAATGCATTGTATTGTATGTACTACTATTGTAGTGCTTCTGCTAACACAGGAAAGCAGACCCTATGTTAATTTTTTTTAAATGGACATTTTGCATTTTTGTGAAATATTTTAAGTTTGCACTTCGTATTTCATTGTCACATTTTCAGAACTGATACCAAGGTGGGATTTTTTTGCTAGCAACATACAAATACTGGGAACTTTATCAGAGCAATACTTTTCTATGGTTCATCTCAAGTGCCTGATGTTCTACTTTAATATTCTTGGAGGTATTGGTGAATGGCTGAAATCCTAGCTGATGTGTGAAATACTGAAATGGTCTGGGCAGTAAACTCTTTTCTCTTCCCTCTTGAAGAACCAAGTCAGCTTTCTGGCTTAATGAAGAACAGAGGGCTCTGAAGTGGGAGTGATGAGTTCTTGAGTGAATCAGATCAAGTATGGATTAAAGACCATTTTTTTTGCAGGAGCCCTAATTTTTTCTTTGTTCAGAAGATAGTGCTGGAGGACTATTGTTTGATTAGAAACTACTGGGAGAGGTCATCTGGAGGTTTGGCATGCATTCATATTCATATTCATATTCATAAAATTCATGATATCCAGCTCTGCTGCCCCTTACAGGTACTCCTTGCTTAACAACCACATTTGGAACAAGCAACTTGGTCGCTAAGTGATGTGGTTGTTAAGCGAGACATGTGACTGCAGTGGGGTTACAACCTCACTTCTGCCACGGTCATTAAGTGAAACATCACATGACCATGATTCACTTTTTTACTGCCGGCTTCGCCATTGACTCTGCTTGTCAGAAGCTGGCTGTGAAGCATGCAAATGGCAATCACATGACCATAACAGTCATAACTTCAAACAGTTGCTAAAATGGTAGTCATTAAGCAAGGACAACCTGTACAAATTACTTCATTTTATTTGTGCCTAAATTCAATATGGAAAAGTATGAACAAACTAAAACTGTGGAAATATTGTTGGTCAGTATTAAATACTGTTTTTCAGTACAGTTGGGTTTACAGAAAGTACAGTTCCTTAATAGGAAATCAATCATAGGAATTGGTGTTCATCCTATTTTAAATGTGGTTGCATTCTTCCTGAAAAAGTATATCTATGGTATGAAAGTATATTTGACTCCTACTTGTCTCTCCAGCTAGCAAACAATGATGATCAGTGTGCTTTGCACAACTATACTGCACTAACTGCAATAATTCCTGAATTGATTGGATTTGACAACAATTATCCATGTCTTGCTTAAGTTACAATTGGGCTATGCAACGTATTTAAATATTGGGCTACCCTTGAAAAGGAGTTTCAGTTGGTGCAAAATGTAATAGGCTGTTAATTAGTACAGGATACAAGAGCTGAATGAAAAGTAATGTCTCCACCTTCATAACTTTAGTTTAAATAGAGCTATTTTAAGAAATGAAACAGAAACATTATCCTTGAAATTAGTTCTTTGTTACCTGCATTTACTTTTTGACATAATCACCACCACCACTACATACTTCTCCCAGTGATGAACAAGCTTCTTAAGGCAATCACAAAAGAACTCCACACTCTTCAGTCAAGTCCCAACCATCCTTTCCATCTCTTTGTTTGAGTCCAACAGATGCCCATGAAGGTGTTCCTTCAATTTTGGAAAAAGGTGGAAGTCACATGGCTTGAAGTCTGGACTATATGGCAGATAGGGTAAGACAGTGAGATTCATCTTCACAATTGCTTCTTGGGTAATTGTCATGTTGTAGCAAAATGTCCTTGTTGTGCTTCTAAACACTGCTTATTCATCGTTCCAAGTTTTAAGTGTTGCAATGTTATTTTACTTAATAGTTACTTACTTGTTACTTACTATTAATACTATTAATAGTTACTTACTCTTACTTAATAGTTGCCAGGTTCAAGGAAATCCATGTGAACAGCACCTGCATTGCCAAAAACTGTAACCATGAGTTTTTCTGACAAAGCCTGAGTTTTTAATGTTATTTTTTTAGGTGAAATGTTGTGATGATATTTCATGGACTCTTCATTTTAGGTCATACTGAAGACCCAGTGTTTTGTCAGCTGTCATAATGCTGTGAAGAAATTCCTCACCTTCATTCTCATAGTGTGAAAACAATTGCTGGCAAATTTCAACTCCTGAAGCCTTCATTTCTGCCATCAGAACCTATCTTGTGTAAACTTTCTAATATTGAAGAACATTAATAATGTGATCCATGCATTCCTGTGAAATGTATTAACAGCAATTTCCCTCTGAGTGATCTACCGATTGGTCTTAATCAGTTCATCAACATTTCTCATGTGAAATTCATTGGTTGCTGTCCAAGATTGTCCACTTTCTTCTCAGTCACACAAAGCAACTCTTCCCAGTTCGCCATCTTTACATTTTTTGGCCCAGAAATGCACAATACTCATGTCAACACAGTCATCACCATAAACAACCTGCATTTGGCAATGAATTTCAGTTGCAGGGACTCCTTCAGCAGACAAAATTCAATCACAGCACATTGTTTAAAGCACACTGATGGGTACTTAGTGCAGGCCTCCATTTTATGAACAAAACCAACACAACTTTTCTTCACAATAACTTTCTGCCAATGGAAGATGCTAAACAATGCACCAGAGCTTCTAACATATCAGTACTACTATCTGTTGGTGACTTATAACATTGGAGGCATTGCTTTTCATTCAACCCTCATATTAAGGATCCCATGTTGACAGACCTGCATTGGTCAACAATCCTGGTGTTTGTCTGGATCTACAAAACCCTCAGAATAGGACATGATTGCCTGAGAAACCATGTTCTTTGTATAGATATATCTATGTATTAAGCTCTGTAATATTTAAAGATTTTTAACAACGTCCAGTTTTAGAGCCTTATATTTTTTAGTACACAGGAAATGCCCTCCTCCTATGTGACCTGAATATGGAATGCATATGCACAGACAAATAACAAGCAGGTAAAATAAACAATATTAAAAACAATTAAAATCTTCAGTCTAATCTAGAAGGCCTGGCTGAAGAGGAAGGTCTTGCTTCCATTCCTAAAGGCACAGAGAAATGGGTTTATTTTAGTTCCCTGTGTTGTATAAGTCCAGAAAATTGGCTCAATTGAGTAAACAATGGGTACGTTAAACATTACAAACTGTAGAGAGTGAGGAAGATGACCCTGGCAGATATATGCAGGTTGTGTTGCCTAAGCAAAAGAGCTAAAGCATTTTTTAAGTCTAGAACTACAAGATTACTTTTGGAAGTGGCTCAAACAGACGCCTCCCTAATTCACTGAGGGAGGAAGCAGAGGAAGTCCAGCACAATCAGACTTGCGAGATTCTGTCATTAGAGCCCTCTTCATAAAGGTAGCTTTAGCTCTCCAGTGGCGTTGGTTTCCTGGTCTATTCTACCTAGTGGGGCTGACACAAATCCAATGATTGTGTGCTAAGCAAAGGCCAAACAAATAGTATTATGGCTTAGTAAAATATAATATATCATACATAGTCCTAAACCATAGTATAGTTCATTTGGGGTTGGCTCAGCACAATAACCAAAGTAGTTTGTAAAATTGTTGTTGTTTAGTCGTTAAGTCGTGTCCGACTCTTCGTGACCCCATGAACCATATTGCGCCAGGCCTTCCTGTCCTTCACTGCCTCCCTGAGTTTGCTCAGTTTCATGCTCATTGCTTCAGTGATGCTATCTAACCATCTCATCCTCTGCCGTCCTCTTCTCCTTTTGCCTTCAATCTTTCCCAGCATCAGGGTCTTCTCCAAAGAGATCTCTCTTCGCATTAGGTGACCAAAGTATCTGAGCTTGAGCTTCATTATCAATCCTTCCAATGAGCAATCAGGGTTGATTTCCTTTAAGATTGACTGGTTTGACCTCCTAGCAGTCCAGGGGACTCTTAAGAGTCTTCTCCAGCACCACAGTTCAAAGGCATCAATTCTTCGGCGCTCAGCCTTCTTTATGGTCCAGCTCTCACAGCCATACATTACTACTGGAAAAACCATAGCTTTGACTATGCGGATCTTTGTCGGCAAGGTGACGTCTCTGCTTTTTAATATGCTAACTAGGCTTGCCATAGCTTTCCTCCCAAGGAGCAAGCGTCTTTTAATTTCATAGCTGCAGTCTCTGTCTGCGGTGATCTTGGAGCCCAAATAAATGAAGTCTGTTACTGCTTCCATTTCTACCCCTTCTATTTGCCAGGAATTGATGGGGCCAGATGCCATAATCTTAGTTTTTTTAATGTTGAGTTTCAAGCCAGCTTTTGCACTCTCCTCTTTCACCCTCATCAAGAGGCTCTTTAGTTCTTCTTCACTTTCTGCCATTAGGGTAGTATCGTCCGCATATCTGAGGTTGTTGATGATTCTTCCTGCAATCTTAATTCCGGCTTGTGATTCTTCCAGCCTGGCATTTCTCATGATGTAAGTTTGTAAAATACATCTGTACTATAGCTTATTGTGCAATAGGACTTCATAAAATTACAAAATATTCATTTTAAAATGTGCCACTTTTCCTGTAGATTTAAACAGTATGTTGTACTAAATCTTGGTTTTATCCTTGTCCATTTTAGATAGAAACTTTTGCATTGTATAAGCTGTTTATTTGGTTTGGTGTTGGTGTTGGTTTTGGTTTACACCTCTTGATATAGCATTTCTCTAAAATGTGTTGGACTTCTGTTCAATAAATTTATTTCCTACTAGCACTTGAGACACTCCTTCCTCTTTCTTTTATTTTTCTAGTTCATCAGTTAATTAGATTTTGTCTTGGTGTTATATTTCCTGGAATTTATGGCACAGAAATTAATCTGTTGACTTCCAAATGCATTGCAATTCAATGTTGGATGAATATCCACCACTGAATGCTCTGCAATCAAAAAGTATGCCAAGGTATAAGAAAACAAGAAGCCTTTAATTAAATCTGACACATATGCTGTTTCCCAGATGCCCAACTCTGTGATGTAATGAAAAGATTGACCAGGATAATTGGAGCTGCTGATCACAGATTCTTCCTACTCATCCATATTCAATATCCACCAATTGTACTGTAAGGCATGATCTCCAGTATATCAACAGCGACTTTATGGCTTTGGGGAGGATGAAGTATGCTGGAACTCAGTTGGCATTCTCATCAATATTTCCTTTTGAAGTCAAAAGTCCACCAAGAGAAGGGAAATCGTTTTAAGTGAATTCCTGGTGGCAACATTGTTGCAAGCAACAGAGGTTTGGATTTTTCAACAAAAGTATAAATTTTAAGGAAAAGGGGCTACCTTGTAGTGCTGGAATTAATCTCACTAAGGAGGGAAAATACATCTTTGGGTGATGGTTGGCTAAGCTTATCAGAAGTGTTTTAAACTCAAATACAAGGGAACAGGAATCTTAAAATAATTGGGGAGAAACCAACTGGCAAGTAAAGCATTGAATACAACAGCGAAGTGAAATGTTCTGGAACTCAGATTGGTTTCACAAAGAAACCAATGAAATACAGGCAAAAGAAGGAAAAAGGAAGCTGAACATACATTTCCTTAAATGTCTCTACACTATGAGCTCGATGTCATAAAGCACAAAGTCAGATATGATATAATAGAGATCCCAGAAACTTAGTGGGATGAATCCCACCGATGGAATATTTGGCTTGATTGTTACACCTTGTTTTAGTGGAATAGGCAACCCACAAAAGAAGAAGTGGTGTAGCATAGCCAGTTTGGTCTAGTGGTGAAGGCACCAGGCTAGAAAGCAGGAGGCTGTGAGTTCTAGTCCCAACTGAGGCATGAAAGCCGGCCGGGTGACTTTGGGCCAGTCACTCTCTCTCAGCCCAACTCACCTCACAGGGTTGTTGTGGGGGAAATAGGAGGAGGAAGGAGTCTTAGGTATGTTCTCCGTCTTGACTTATTTATAAAAATGATAAAGGCAGGATAAAAAAATCTAAATCTAAATCTAAATAGCACTGTATTTCAGGGATGCACTTAACTCTACAGAGGCCACTGGATTGATGGTAAAATAAGTGTGGAAAGCATCTGGGTTAAATTAAAAGGGAAAGATGGAAGGGATATCTTGCTAGGAGACTTCTGTAGACACCGAACCAATCCAAACAGGTCCAGATTTTTTAAAGTGTATAACTGAAGCTTCAAAAGGCCATGATATGAGATACCAACTTTGTGTGTGTGTGTGCCTTCATGTCAGTGCTGACTCCTGGAGACTGCCTGGACAAGTCCCTGCAGTTTTCTTGGCAAGGTTTTTCAGAAGTGGTTTGCCCTGGCTTGCTTCCCAGGGCTGAGAGGGAGTGACTAATCCAAGATCACTCAGCTGGCTTTGTGCCTCAGGCGGAACTAGAACTCCCGGTCTCCCAGTTTCTAGCCTGGTGCCTTCACCACTGCACCAAACTGATCCTACCCAAACATCTATTGGAAGATTAATTCTGCCAAATTCTGTTTTCAGTAACATAGATTGGGAACAATCAGCAGAAGGGATGCGGATCAATCAAGATGTGGTAAAGGATATTCCAGCCTGAAAAATGCATCCTAGAATAATGAAGAAAGTGACTGAAAAGCTGGTAAGGCCTGTTTGAGGAATCCTGGAGACCCAGGGAAATGTCAGAGGACTGAAGAATAGCAAATGTGGTCCTCTTCATACCTCCCTAAGTCAATGGAGTATAAGAAGGGGGAGGAGGCCCTGCACAATCAGACTTGCAAGATTCTATTATTATAGCCAGTCTCAATAAATATAGTTTTAGCCTTCCTGTGAAATTGATTTCCTGATCTGGTTTACCTAGTGGGGCTGATACCAGGCCATTTGTAAGCATCTGGAAGACAATGTTGTGATTGATAAGAAACATCATGACTTTTTTTAACAAAGTCATGATGATTCTTAGCAATCACAACATTGTCATGAGGAACAAAGTGCATTCAAGGTCATGAGAAACAAATGTCAGGTGCTTCTTTAACAAAATAACTAACTTAATTTTAGTGAACAAGGAGAATGAATCTAACTTAATATCAGCAAAACCTTTTATAGGATTCTACATGACATTCTCCTTTAACAAAAAGTGTGGTAAAATGGGTCCATAACCAGCTGGCTAACTGCACGCCGAGCATCAGCATTTATAGCTCTATGTCATGGTGGAACCTATTCTCATTGGTCATCCCTTCAAGTCCATGGAAACAAGGATCAGAAATAATGGGTAAAATTGCTCCTACCTAGGTTTTTCTTAAATATAAGTAAGATATGTACAACAATGGAACATTCTATGAAGGATCATGGGTTTCCTATCTAGAGGTTTTTAAGAAGAGTCTGGACAACTCTCTTAAGGATGATTTAATGTGTCTTCCTGCACATTCCAGAGGGTTGAACTAGATTATCTTTGTGGTCCCTTCACCTTTTGGGGGAAGAATGAGATATAAATAAAACGAATGCTAAATTAATCTTAGGAGGCACAGACTGAATTGTTCTGAAAGAGAATTAAAATCTATATGAACTTTTATAAGCTAGAGAACACTTTTCTAGAAGGGATACTTTCAATAATAGAAAGTGGGGAAGACTTAGTCCTTTTCTCCTTCCATACTTATTTTTGTCACCTATGGAATTATTCACTGAATTGCTGAAAAGAAAAACGAGCTATTAGAAAAGCAAGTGAAAAAATGGAATCTGTGGAAACAGAAAGTGCTGAATGGAAATTTCTTTTTATCTAGGCCATTATGATTCTGCAGTTGCTGAAGACTCAGATTTGCATGTCAGCAAATGTTTTTTCTTTCTCTAAACATTTTTCTCAGATAACATTTCATTATAAGAACAAACCAAAACTTTTGCCACATTATCAGGTTTTATCCATAATAATAATAATAAAAAAAGCCCAGCATGAAAATATTGTTTCATATTGTGGAACAAAGTTGTGAAACAATTTGGGAAAGTACTTACTGCCATGTCCAAGGCAAGGCAAGGCGAGGCAAGAAACCCCAACCTTCCCAATAGAAAGAAATAGTCTGGGATGCTCCACAATGCAGTTTTCCGGAAACCCTACCTTGCTCATAGTCACCCATGCCTTAGCCACCTCCCATTTGGATTACTGCAATGTGCTCTACATGGGGCTGTCCTTGAAGACCATCTGGAAGCTGCAGCTGATCCAGAATGCATCAGCAGGCGCAGTTTTGGGTACCCCGTGGTTCATCCGAGTAACACCACTACTGTGTGAACTGCGCTGGCTTCCAGTTGCTTTTCAGGTGCAATTCAAGGTTCTGGTTATCACCTTTAAAGCCCTACCATGGCACAGGGCCAGATTACTTGTGGGACTGCCTCTTCCTGAGGGTATCTGCCCATCCTACTAGGTTAGATAGAATGAGTGTGCGCCAGGTCCCCTCCCTTAGATGTTGCCACCTGATGGGAGCTTGGAGGCGTGCCTCCTTGGTGGCTTCCCCAGTCCTTTAAAACAGCCTCCCACCTGAGGTCAGAGTGGCCCCTACCCGTTTAGTCTTCTGGAGGGCTGTGAAGACCTGGCTATGATGGGGGTTGAGCTGTGAGGATGTTTGGTCTGGTGCTGGGGGGAAGGGTATCTTTGTTTTTAACTGTGTTTTATGGAGTGTTGTGAGCCACCTAGAGTCATTGTATGAGATAGGTGGCCATATAAGTCCTATAAACAAACAAACAAACTTCCATTTGTAAAGAAGACTATCAATAGTTGCATAACATACAGAAATGGAAAGCAAGTCATATTTTATTATTTCAGTTGTTATGGCTATCTCGGCTTGGATGTATAGAATTCCAGGCAAAATATAGTATGAGGTTTTCCTCCTCCACAAATCCCATTTCCCTTCTGCTCCCTAGCCAATCCCAGGATTCCTTTTATAGTCCGTTTCAGAGAACTACACATGGAAGTGGAATGAAAAGGAAAGAACTAAATGTTAAAAAGCTTTCTTGCAGACAGGGAATTGCCTGTCATGTACAGAAGATTCTCTGGAATCCTAAAAATATAATAAACCATGTGCAAAGTGGCTTTAGTATTTTTTTCCCTAAAGAAAGCATTCTGCTGCGGACTCTGCAATGGGATTCCGATAAACTGATTTAATAATCTCATTAGTGTTCATTTGCGCATCCAGAAAGAGTCCACAATAAGCTTTGGGGCCAAAGCAAAATTTTAAACCAATTATCTTTTTTATTTAATGAAAACTTCTACAATAGTTGTTTGTTTATTCAGTAAGCCTGAGCAGAAAAGAATATATTGCATGATAACAGAAGATGCACTTGTTATACCAATCGTCTAGAAAATGGATTTTTAGAGAGCTGAAACTTCAGTTATTTTTTTTAAAAAAGTCTCCACACTCCACAAATTTAAGCAGAATTCTCCACACTCCACATTCTCCAATTATCTTTTTTATTTAATGAAAACTTCTACAATAGTTGTTTGTTTATTCAGTAAGCCTGAGCAGAAAGGAATATATTGCATGATAACAGAAGATGCACTTGTTATACCAATCGTCTAGAAAATGGATTTTTAGAGAGCTGAAACTTCAGTTATTTTTTTTAAAAAAGTCTCCACACTCCACAAATTTAAGCAGAATTCTCCACACTCAAAAGTTCCTTCTACCATATCAATATCCAACCAGATTATACCATTGCTTAATGCAAGGACAAAGAAGAAGGAACTAGGTGACTAATACAATAGGCAACTTTGCAAGAGTATAAACCCAGAGGAATTTCTATCTCAGGTCATCACAAAACTCTCTTTCAAAACATATGATTAGTTGGGTTGTGAAATCCAAAACCACTGATTCAGTCTCCATGTTACTTTTCTAGGTGTGGTAGCTTGTTGGTAAAGAACGACAATTCTTTTGATCATCTTCCTTGCTTCAAATATGTTTGTAGTCCACTTGGAAAACTTCAGTGATGAAAAGGCAGGAAATCAAGATATACACCTTATTTAATAAATAAGCCTTTGACAGCCCCCCCCCCTCCCCATCTCAAGGCATTAGATAGGCAGGAGGATCTAAGCAAAGTGTGGAAGGATGAACTGCTCTGAAAAAAAAAAAATGTGACCATTGGGGGTCAATTTTTTTCTCTGTAGTATTCTGCCCAGCTCAGACAGGTAGACACTTGCAGGGAAAGAGGAGGTGGGGTGAGGAGTGTTAAACTCCTTAGAATCACCTGCAAGTGGCATGTAGGTTACAAAAGAAAGAGGCCACAGTAAGTAGACAAGGGGGGGGGGGTCTTCTAGGTTTAGCAGGAGATGCTGCTGGAGTGAGAGGTGACTGGTCCACTTCAGCAGGCTTTCAGAGGTTTGTGTTTTAAGTAAGCCATGCTCTCCTGCTTTCAAGAAGGCATGGTTCTTGCAAACCCTGGCATCTCCCCAGCTTGTGTGTGTGTGTGAGGCGTGAAGAAAAATAATTATGGTGGAAGAAATTGCCTGGAGACTGGATGGGAGGGGGCAGGCTTGTATCAGCCTGAAGTGCTGAATAGATGCCAGGCTGATCCTGCCTCTATTGTCCCTTGATGCACCCTTGACAACATAGGCAGTGAGGATTAACACAGTTGACACACATTGGTTGCCACTGACTTAAAGGGGAATTATCTGACACCAGTGCAGCTGAGGAGGTCTCTGCTATCTCAAGCAAGGTGCTGGCAGAATCAGGCTACAGTGACAGGATCTCAGTCCAAGTTGACCATTAAGTCCCAGGAGGGCCTGATTATCAGGAGGCAGATTATACCTCCCAAGCTCCATCGTGTATGGCAGGGTTCCTCAACCTCAGCAACTTTAAGGTGGGTGGACTTCAACTCCCAGAATTCCCCGGCCAGCCATGGGGAATTCTGGGAATTGAAGTCCACCCACCTTAAAGTGGCTGAGGTTGAGGAACTCTGGCATATGGGAAAGTGGATCGTCCTTTGCTTTCCATTACTCTTTACAAGCCTCCAAGAATCCAAGCCTCCCGTCCCCCTCCCAAGTGGGCAGAACCAGCGCTTTGTTTTAGTGGACGTGAGAGATTTAAGGAGTGAAATTAATACCGTATGCTGGGAGCAAATGCTAAATATAAGTTCAGTGATATTTAGCAATGCTAAAAAGTAAATTCAGCAAACCAAAACTGTATTGTCAATGGGATGAGCTCCTAACCCTTAAATTCCTTTTTAGGTTTTGTGCAAAATAAACCTTTTTTTAAAAACTAGAGTCATTAAAATTTCCCCCCTTCTCCTTCCCCATTTTTTATCAAGTACCAATTCAAATTCATTATTTTGGCTGATTGCTTAATTTTAACCTACAGAAGATGTAAAGCTTATATGATGATATTTAATTTATTAAATAGATTTTAATGTCTGAATTATCTGTGTGTTTAATACTATGCCCTTGTCTCTATTAGGCCACCAATATCTTAGGTTTCTTTTGGATGAATTAACAATTTTGCTTTTACAATAGGAAATAAAACAGCGTTTTTTCTACTTTATTAATGTGGCTGACCACTAGTACCACAGAAAATACTTATTTCTACCCAATAAACTTTCCTAAGATTACAAATTATATGGGCAGTATACACTATCGCTGAAAATATAATTAAATGGTAACTGTTGTTATACATTTCAAAGGCAACAACACGTTCATTATTTATTTCATAATTTCCTATTTTCTGTATTTATCCAGGACTGTTCTGAATTTACTGAAGCATTAACCAGATAAATCCCTGTCTCAGGGATGGGCTAGAGAGCCTGATGGGTATATTTAAAAATCTTCATGAGCAGAGGGAACTACATATAGCATGTTAATTAATTCCTGATTTAAAACTTTATGGACAGGTACAGCCTACTAAGAATTCTTTTCCTTAGCCAGATGAAAGTGTTTTCCTAAGAGCTGTAAGAAATTTGAGTAGGGATACTATTATTAGATACCTTTAATGTAGACATTAAGTTCTGAGTGAAAGGGTACAATAATGTGACTCTCTCCCTTTTTATGGACTTCGGATATCTTGATGAAATTATTATTTTAGTTTTATCTGAATTGTTAAGCTTAATGGAAGAGTATGAGGAATATTGAGCTTGTATGGAATTTAATTTCAGAACCATGATAGGCTGTATGTGCCACTGATTCATGGTGACTCACTGGACTCTGTACCCATGTGTTTACAAAGCAGTCCTATTTAGCAATTAAAAGTTATTAGACTCTAAGGAAGTACACTAAAATCATTGTTGTTTCTTTGGGTCACCCTGCTTTCATTGCCAGTGCGTGCTTTTATTTGACTGTTCAGAACCATTCCTGCCATTTCATTTCTGCCAGATGAGGAATATTATCCTTGCGCAAAAGTAATTGCTATACTGTATGTTTACTTATTTTCAACATCATTAATGTCTGATATTTATTTTCTCTGATGGCTCAATTCCCAATCCCATTGAAATTTATAGTATTCATATAAACCTAAATTTGGGGTACAGGTAAAGAAAACAATAAATTCCAGGTATCTTTCACCATTATTGTTAGGAATGAGCCTGTTACAACAGGGACCAGCATTAATGAAGTTCAGTATTTTAATCTATAATTTAACACTTTTCAAAATGGGAAAGGGTTTTTTGAGTGGCAAGAGAAAAATGAAAGATGGATAATCTATTGGTAGTACTGTATTAATAAAAGTTAGCCTAAATCAAGAAAGTATTATGGAAGTTATGTATCTGTTAAGAAGTATTATAATTAGTTCTTGTCCAACCTATCCTGAATGAAATCATTATGAGAGGGTTGCACAAATTCATGTATCAATCTTGGTGTTGTAGGATCACAAGACCTGATAACTTGCTTTGCTAACTTCTGTTTCAGAGATAATCCATCAGGTTCTTGAGAAAGTAGCCCAGGTTGCAGCTTTTTGACTAACACAAAGCTTGTTTTTTCTCCAAAGAAACTGGAGTCTCAGGATCCATGCAGAACATCTTTGGAGATGGTGAGAAGGGGCGTTGAGTCTATTCCTCATTGCTTTATTTTCCCATTCGAAAGCTTCCTGGCCACCTTTACCACAAGTCTGTAGCTAGGGTGAGAATACAGATGGCAATTCTGTTCTTAAAGACAGCGTGAATTGTTTTGATTTGTCACTTAAATCAACCATTTAAAATACATAAGGTACCGACCAAAACTGGAGATGAAACACTAACTGGTAGTGTATTTCGTATCATGTTAGTTAAACCATTTATTTCAATGTTTGTTTAAAAAAACTTGAGCCCATTTTAACTGCCAACATGTGCAAACACAGCTGAACCTTTCCCTGGATTCATAAAAATAACTGAGATGGAAGACATCAGCACAATAGTTCTTCCTTGTCTTCAGTCTTCTAAACATTTTTCTTTAGCAACTACTTAAACTACACCCAGATTTTATTTATTTTTAGCCAGCAGATTCAGCATTTATGTTTCTGATACTACTGGGCATTATTTCTAAATCAACACCTGGAAAATGACTCAACAAATAAAATAATATTATGCAACACAAATGTCACCAGGTAAAAGATATTTTGTTTCTTTAATTGTTTCTACGAACTTATGTGGTACATGGCAATTACTTTGCAAATCTCTAACAATTATTTGATTAGGTGATATTGGGTAGTGCTTTTCCTTTAAGACATTTTGTTGTAACTTACTGAACTTTAAATTTCACTATCTAGACCACAAAGACCAACAAGATCCTATTAGTAAGTGCTCCCACCTAACAAATCACTTTGTTAGGTGGGAGCACTTACTTAGGTGGCTTTGGAAATTGAAGCTGCGTCCTTTCCTCAGTAGAAATATCTTAGCTATAATGTAGCATGTTTTAGTAACTTCCAGTTTAGATAGATATGGGGTTTCCACTGACGATAATGATTCTGAAACTTCAACAAATGCAGAAGCTAGCTATTTAGATTCTTAGTACTGTGTATCAGTTCCAGTTGTCTGGAAGTTTCAAGTTCTTTAAAAGTACAAAGGTTAATTAGGAGGAATCCAGACTGTAATTTCACTCAGTAAACTGGAACTCTTTCTGGACAGTAGATGGTCTAGAACAGGGCAGAAATAGATATAAGGGAGAGTTTCTGTTGAAAAAGTAAGTATTTATACCTAATGTTTTCTGATTCTCATGATACCTAAATGAAACTTAGGGCTATGAGGTAACACAATCACTTTATCACAGTGTACTGTCTACCTATCCATGATCAATTGTTCCATAGTTTACTCAGTTAACCCAAATTTCTGGGTTCTCGCACCACATTTAGCTAATATATGGTTGGCTAGTAATTAAAAATATGGAACTGAGAAGGGCCTTATCTGAGGGAATTAACACACAAGTAAATTGGTATGGGAGGAAAGGTTTCTTCAAGTATTTAGGTATAGAAACTGATGGACCATAAGTAAGCATAAGCACCATGAATTAGAGTTCAAAAACAGATAGGCAGTCTGCGTAGCTATTTCAAAATTGCTGTAACATAGCTGCATCTATACACAGTACTAAGAATCTAAATAGCTAGCTTCTGCATTTGTTGAAGTTTCAGAATCATCATCATCAGTGGAAACCCCATATCTATCTAAACTGGAAGTTACTAAAACATGCTACATTATAGCTAAGATATTTCTACTGAGGAAAGGACGCAGCTTCAATTTCCAAAGCCACCTAAGTCTTTAGTGACAATGTTAGATCAAGAGGCACACTGAAGGTGCATTCATATAATAAACCATGACCACATATAATAGCTAAGCCAAAATCAAATGTATCATCTTAACAAGTTTGAAACAGGCCACTACACTGCACCATAATGTGATTATTTATTTTGGTATAGACTGTTGTATGAATATACCCCCTTGTGATTTGGCAATCATAGTTTATGAAGTCAATCCAGAACAGCTTTTATATCACATTCCTGAAAACAGGACTTACCAGGGCACTATGCTTCCACCTTATTAGGAATCAACTTCAGTCCACTAGTCCTCATCACTAAGCCCCAACATTTGTTCAACCTCTCCATAGCCAGATGTAATAGAACTGAGAAATGGAAACAGAGGGAGGTGTCAGAAGGTTCTTTAATAGAGGAGTCTCCGGGGGACAAGTTCCAATCTTCTGTTTCAGCTTTCCAGAGGAAGTGTTTAGCCATAAAAAGTCCTGAACTTATGCAGTAGTCTAGATTTTTCTATGACTGAGGGACCATTCCTGTATCAGAGGATAAGAAGGCAGCAGCAACCAGCTTCAGGAAGCACAGACGACTGAGTGATCAGACCTCATAATAAAATACTCACTTGTAAAATAGATCTCTTTGTGAGTAAAGAATTATTCAGAATGAGGGCTCCATTCACATGGAAGCTTAGAGATGAACCCTGGCTTTCAGTCCTGATTTTCCAGTAACTGTTGCTGCATGGAACAATGCTGGCAATTGAATTTGGGCTGTATCCTTAACTAGGATAGTCTTCATCTTGGACCTTTTGTCTTTGGGACACCGTCTTTGGGTTCTGACTTGTTTGGTTTGCCTTCTGTATTGTTCAGACTCTAATGTTTTATTACTGGGCTGTTTCCTCCTGATCTTATTTAGGGTGGATTGTGATTGTTCTGCTTTGTTGCCTTACCACTCCTGCAACAGAACAGACATCTCGCACAACCTGGGTGACCTCATACAGATGTAAATTAGCATACAGATAGTAAAGGTGAATGAATAAAACATGAAATCTTTCAGAACTCTACAAGTTACAAGCCATAGAATTGAAGAGAAATTCTTAGTGCAACTTTCTGAAACTTAGCCTGTAGAAATATGGGTGGACCTACCAGCTCCTGTTCCATTCAGTCAAAAGTACAACTTGTAGAACACATTATCCAGATTTTAAGACTATCACGTGCTTGTCATAGCCACTATGAAAACCTAATAGTAGCTCCTAGTGTGGTTCCAATCTGAATACTGAAATCCCAGAAGACAGATGTCCTGAGATTCCACAATATAATACTAGAGACCGTCTCTTCCAATTCAAACAGGACAGAAGGATGTACAGCAGCAGAATTCATGAATAACAATTTTATCCAAGACCAAAAATCAAGTGAATTGGTCTTCTAATGAGAAAATGTCTCAACAGCTGTTATATATAAGGAAACCATTACTTCCAAATATTAGAATTTTAGTTTTCTCCCTCAAAAAAGATTTACAAATAATAGACAATTTCAACAGAGATTGCAAAATAATAAGTGTATCTTTTTTAACCTTATACAAAGACAAGATAGGAGGTTGATTAGAGGAATAATAATTACCTTGGAAAGCTCTACAAGGCCGGAACACAGTGTTCACAGCTCAAAAAACAGCTTGTGTTCTTCATTGTGTAGAGAGAGAGAAAAAACATAACAGAGCATTCTGATTTTTATTATCCTTACAAACAAGTCCTAGTAGTAAAGAGTGTGGAGCCTTTATAACAAAACATTGTTGCGACTGTTGGCCCACTATTCTTTCACTTCACACTGATGTTACCCAGAATGGTCAGCTGCTGAAGAATTCTCCTGAGAGAAGATAAACCTTACTGAGAGTCTGATATGTTTGTCACCTTTTCTCTGCTGCACACAGATTTGTACACTCAAGAAAAAAAGCAAATGTGTAGATAGATTTTTGTACATATAGATATAAAAAAAGGGAAAAGAAGAAGAGGAAGAGAGAGAGAGATGAACTGGCAGAGTGCCTTGCTCGGGGATCTGATATGAAGCAGCAGATTTGCTGGCTTGTAAGAATGCTTGTTTGTCTCCATGAATGCTCCGCTTGTATATCTTAAATACAACAAACACTCTGTTCAGTTTAGTGCCATTATATGAAAGCAACCATCAGAAAACATATTTTGTGAACATAATAGTTAAATGAAAGAAAACATTCAAGCATTATTTACTTTCACATGATAATTTCTTCTGGGGTTGTTTTCCAATTACAAATACCTGGAAGGGTGCCGATTTGTGAGCGTGTGGGTGGCTGAGAGGTACAATGGTATGTTTGCTGGGAGGGAAACTGCTCCCAACCATTCAACTGGAAGCCAAAATCTCTGTGCATAGCAGGTAAGTTAAATCACATTTAATAAGCACTCACAGCTCTATTGTGGAGATAACTTTTAGCTGATGAAAAGAACAACATCAACAGAACTCTTAGTCTGCTATTTGTGTATCATATTGGACATTTGTAGATATCTGGTAAACTTTACTTTTTCACAGATTTAGAGTCCCCCCCCCCCCACAAATAGGTGACATTTATCAACATGGAAATAAAATTGAACGTGTGTCACAGTGAATATACAGCTGGACTTTTCCTTTGTCAGTAAAACTCTGAGTTGGTAGCTGTGTCTCAACCTCATTCCTTCATGAGTTTGTTTATGACATAGGAAAATCACAATATATATCTTGCCCCAGATTCTCTAGCTAAAATGCAGATGATAAAAGTACTAATATGCTAGAAAAAAAATCCTGCATCTTGACAATTACTGTATGTTGACCTTGCTAGACTTCAAACCTGTACATTTTAGCTATGTATAAATTAATTCAATATAATTTTCTTGAGTAGAGACATCCAGTGACAGAATTAACCATGGATTGCAGCAAACTGATGAATAAATTATAACTACCTTACTGGACAAGATCAAAAGTCTAGCTCAACTTTCCTTCTTCTGATCCAAATACTTTTGCTTGCTCTCTCAGTGGCTTTTGAGTGGTCTGAGACTTTCAATTAAGTAAAAATTGACTCATCCTTATGTCCCCCTAACTATGGTGTGAACATGCTCTGGTAACTTTTTTTTTTTAATGTCATGTCCTCACAATGTTTCTTTTGTTTCATCCCCAGAAAACAGTTGAGACAGCTTGACGTCATCTGAAGATGCTCTTATTTTACAATAGTGTTTTCCCTCTTCTCCCAACAGAAATTTGGCTGTGGATAGAGCTAGCATGCTTCCTTGATTATGTGCTTTGCTGATGGATACAGGGTGGAATCTGCCCAGCTACTATTGCACACTTAAGCTGCTATGGCCATGCCTCCCATCTCGGGTCCTGGGAACTGCCTTGCCCTACAGGAGAGACTGGACACCCGCCATCACCAGAGGCGTATGCCCACGTAATGCCTGACCAGTGTTTTCTGAAGTGCTTGTCAGGTCTCGTTCAGGCCTCCTGTAAGTAGCAATTTGGTACTGTTTGGAAACAACACTATCCCATGCTAAGCAGAAGATTCATTTAAACTGGGAAAGAGAGCTTGGTTCTGCCATCTGTGTAGTGCTAGTTTTGTCATCAGAGGGTGCTGATCACAAAACAAGGGGTTTTACACAGCTGGAGGTAGGGTGTTTGTTTTACTGTTTTTATTACTGCAGGGGGGAAGATTTTGCTTACTCCATTCCAGCTTCACAGCCATCCTTGAGCTATTACGCCAGTCACAAGCACAGAAACCGGACTCCTTACTGGGACTTGTTTGCAGCCCTGGAAGGATGGAACTCATTCTTATTGACCACTCTTTCCCGCCTCGTTCACCACCCGTCCTCTGCACCTGGGTCCTAGTCAAAGATAGCAGGAGTGAATGCAGAAACTGTGGGGGAATTAGTCATTGTCACATTCAGCAAAACCTGGAAAGTGCAGTGAGGCTTTATGCTGGCAGGGAATGTGCAGAATACATGTTTGCTCTTCAGTGGGTAATTGGGAAATGCATGAAAGTGTGAAAGGAATACACATTCCTTTTACATTTATTTATTTATATATTTATTTATCTATCATATTTGTATAGCCACCCATCTCACAGAGTGTTACTTTACATATGGTAAAGTGAATTGTCCTGACTTATGGAAAGTGTTCTGTGAAGCTGAAAGTTGGTTGCTGAATGCAGTAACAGCTGTCTGTAATGGAAAGAAAGCACGGGTGACCAGAGGGTTGGTTAAGGCCAACTGATGCCCTAAGAACAACCCAACAGTGGTGCCCCTCAGCCTTCCCATTGCTTAACTGACAAGACATTAAGACTCAATAACTGCTGAAGGTGAAGTAAGAGATTAAAAATTCACTTTTCTTCCAGGCCATCACCCAGGTCAGACCCCACAACTATATTAAATATGTGTGTGTGTGTGTGTGTGTATTAACATTAAATAGCAGTAAGCAATATAAGCAAATTATTTACTTATAACTTAGGGCAACAGAAAAAATGCAAATCTATAACACTTTTTAATGCATTCTTAAAATAAATTCGTTATTATTTTTTAACAATGCAGATTAAAGTTGGACACAGCAGATAAGCATAGTTACAAAAAAACTGATTAAAGTCGAGTGTGGCATTGAAAGAATTAAGAGCATGATAGCTAGGGGGGAAAACTGTGGTGCCCCCCTTCCCTTGGTGCCATACGCAGGTGTTTATTTTGCTTGATACGTAGTTAATCCAGGGCTGGATGACAATAAATGGAAAGCTTAGCGAATGGTTCTACGGTGACCTGAAAATAAGGCACGAATGTATTATGTTCTCTTGGTTGCTTAATGTATTCATGTATAAATGTATAAAAATGCTTGTGGTGATGTTGGTTAGGGATGTGAATATGCATGCACTTTTATAAGTAGGTGATGCCATGTTGTGGCTGAGAACCCAAATCATTTGCAGTAAATGTTAGATTGTAATGATGCAACAAGGAGTTTACATCTGAAAGTTAATGTATCAAAGGCCAAAACAGCTGTGTCTGACAGGGAAAATGGAGCAAGCAATTGCAAGTTATTCATAAATGGTAAAACAGTAGAGCCAATAGGTATATATGTAGAACTTAGTAGAATGATTGCTAAAGATTGGAAAATGAAGGCATTTTAAAACATGCAACCGCTGGTAGAAAATAGTGGATGGTTTGTGGTCTGCATGTGCTAGAATTCCTCATACTAGAAGCATTTGTAGTTTGCTTTTGTAATAAAGATCTTTCCAGCTATTTCCTGCAAAATTAAAACACCCTTTGCAGAAGTCAAAATGTAATTGTCCAGCAAATAAATGCCATCAACCTTTTCTGTCAGAAGGTAAGATTTATCAATGACATCCTTCCCTTAATGAAAGCAGTTTCTGTAGAGAGGAGAAATCCATCTATTTCCTAGCATAAATACTCATCATGTGGTCTCACGTGATGCAGTGAGTTTCCCATAGAGGAGAAGAGGAAGAAAAAAACAAAAAAAAACAGTGCTTCCCCAAACCTTGACATTTTCCCCCAAACCTTGAGAACAGATAACCCTCTCCATTTCCAGTGATGTTCACTTTTAAAATGGATCAAGCTCTGTTGTACCCCTGGGCTCTGATATCAAGCTTTATAGAGGAATGGGCAAACTTTTAAAAAGGGACGCACCTTTTTAAAATATATTTTTTCAGCAGTTGAGGACTGCAGGTAGTATGCCAGTAACAATCTCTGGTGGTGACAAGGTTGGGATTTCTGACCCCCCCCCCCCCATTTTGGAGAGTCTTGAAGGGAGTTCAACATGAATTTAAGCCCACGTGGTTTATTGTACCTATTCTTCTTGATTTTTTAAAGAAAACCAATGATTATTCAACAATTGACCATTGAATTTCAGCAACAATATTGGTGGTGGGGAGTGGGAGGAAGAGCTCTAGGACTACAAAAAAATGGACTTTGTGTGGTATACATGGACAAACGTAAGTCCTTCTCAGTTATGTCTTGCTGCATCGGGTGTAATTCAAAATGGTGTTATAATAAAGGAACAACCTCAAGTATATATTGGTGGAAATGTTCATAGCACTTCCTTCCATGCTGTCACGTGCTTTCTATGAATGACTTTCACACTCTGTCCCTAAATGAAGAGACCTGCCCTCTGTAACGTTTAAACAAATCACTTTTGTCTAACAAGGTGTCATTAATGACATAACTTATGACCTTCTCTAATCCTTTTTTGCTTTCCCAGTCTGAACTATGATTATTTGTGGCAGGATTTCTAGTTGCAGTGTAGAATCCTGGTTTCTGAAGACACCTAAGGGTACAGAAAGATTGCTTACTTCCCATTTATAGGGTATGAAGCAAGCCAGGGACTTTCCTGAAAGCCAGAGGGGGGGAAGGAGGCTTGGAGTGACTTGCCATGTATTAACTCTTGCATCATTTAATACAACAGTTTTAGTGCTATGGGCTGTTTTAAAAGAAACAATAGAAAAGGAACTCCAGAAATAATACTCAGTCAATACTTGCTCAAGTACCATAACATTGGTATGGTTTGGATGGCTTCTTCTCAAGAGAGCATAAATTGCTTCCCACTCAATTTAAACTGCTATCCTCAGATAAAAAGCCAAAAAATGTTATAGTTAGCTTTAAGTTCCATGTTGAGGATGCATAGGGAAAAGTCAACATTTCTTGAAGAAGACTTGTATCTACATTTGTTTGAAATGCTTCTTAGCTTTGAATAAATTTTATTTAAAAAAAAACCATACATAGCTTTGTATTAGAAGTAATTTTCAGTCATAAGGAACTAAGGTACGCATAACATAATTTACAAAGAAGATGTGTAACCATTTACTTTATAGCACATATTTATTTTTTAAAAATATAAATCACCCTTTACCCACAAAAACCCCAAGACAAATTATAACTATATAGTGCAAAATAAAATACATTAAAAAACCCTTTTTTAAAAAAGTTGGGTACTGAAAAGAAAGTCGTCTATGGATCAACAAACCATCAGCATTGCAGTTGATAAATCACATTTTTTTGGCTTTGATTATAAGACCTATAGGTGGATTGAGTTAACTTCCTCCATTTCTTTTTCAAGTCCATCTCCAGGCATGATGAAGTAAGAATACTAATCATAGTATTAAGAATACTAATCATAGGTCATTTCATCTAAGAAGGACGCTCTAGTAAAATCCAAGGCTAGTGTTTTGATCCCAGGTGGCTGAGATGGTGATGGTGGTGGTGGTGGAATGACAGCAGGAGAAATGAGGGCAGCAAGTTTTAGTCCCTACATCCTGAAGCAAACCAGTTCAATTAAACCCTGTCCCTGCCTCCAATCCAGTTTCTTGGTTGGAATCATCACAATTTGCAATGATATCAGAGCAAATTAGAAAGATCAGAATGAAGTAAACTGAAGAGATGGTGGAACAAAGGAATAGCCAGTATAGTATATAGCTATGCTACCCACGAGACCCAAAAGGCACACACCGTGCCTTGTAGATCTTGGGTGAATAGCTGTAGAAATCAAAGGCTTTCTCCTAGGCATTTATTTCCAAATCATGCAGATTGCTCAAGACAAAGAGCTGTCCTGATAAACATCACTTTTATTTTGAAAGCCTGCTTATTGCTCCATACCTGGAGATTGTTGGTTCAGAACTAAGTTTTATTTTCAAAATCTTATTGTTGCTTTATGGCCAAACAGATATTCAAGCTAAAATATAGTCAAACTACATTCAGTTCCTCATATTCCTCAAGAGTTGTCTATTAGATTATTCTGTTTTATTAGTTTTTTAATCAATTATTTAATCATATATAAATAATTATGAATGCTTGTCTACAGGTGAGGTAAAGCAATAAATACATAATAATAGACGGTGGGGAATTTATTAAAGCCACTCAGAGAAGGAAAGATATATGTCATTCATAGTTTCAGTGTAACACCGTGTGTATTTAGAGATGCATTGCTTAATCTTTGAAACTAGAGCAGATGACTGCTTGCATAGTGACACATATTGTCGCTGATTCTGAAACATGATTCAGGAAATAGAAAGCTTTATATTTCTATTATTTATTACTATTACCAGAAATAGATTAAAATGCAGCAATAATGTATTATCAAAATGAATACAGCACTACTTAAAAAAAAAATCAAAATACGATAAAGTTAAACTCTTATTACTTGATAAAGCCTGCCAAGTTTCACAAGAAATCAGTGTAAAAGTTTTCATATTATTTTCCTTTACAAACTGGTTTATTAAAGTGCCTGTAACTTTATTTCTTTTACCATAACAGAACTATATATAGAGGAAAGCTAAATTGTTAGGAAGCTTGCCATTGTTTACAGAAAGTAAAGTGGGTGTTTTCAACCAATGCTCTATTAAAATACTGTATTTATCGGCGTATAACGTGCACTTTTCCCCTAAAATTTGGAGCTGAAATCCTAGCTGTGTGTTATACACCGATCCTCAAGCAGCAGGGCTGGGAGAGTGGAGCCTTCATTTGAGCCAGGGCTGAAACTGGGGCTACAACCATGCGCTTCCCACCTCCTCCTCCGATTGATGGCACTTAAATCATGCCTCCTCTTTTGCAGTCTTTAGTAACATCACCCGCATGGTCCAGCACTCTGACTCATTACTACACGCCAGACCGTGTGGGTGATGTCACTAAAGTACCGCGAGCTTCCCTCCTCTCTTTGCAGCATTCCGGCGTGTAGTAATGAGTCAGAGCAAAGCACTGGTGCTTTGCTCTGACACGCTGAGTGCCGGACCGCATGGGTGATGTGAAACACTACTTGTTTCAGTTTCTTAAAACTACCGACATCCCTAATGGAATCAAGACAAAAGTGTTTAGAATGGGGGTCCCCAACCCCCGGACCAGTACCAGTCCGTGGCCTGTTAGGAACCAGGCCGGAGAGCAGGAGGTGAGCGGCGGGCAAGCGAGTGAATGCCCCATCACTTGCGCTACCGCCTGAGCTCCACAGAGCAGGAGAGCAGAGCAGGAGAGCTCTGCAGAGCAGGAGGTGAGCGACGGGCAAGTGAGTGAAAACCGCCGCCCCCCCATCGCTCGCGCTACCGCCTGAGCTCTCTTTGTTCAAAGAGGTGCTTTTTCTATCATATTACGTATTTACCTTATAAGTGGTATAAATATTAATAAACAGAAAGTTCAGAGTTCCCTTATTTTGCTTCCAAGTCATTTATTTTAAGTTTAAGGTTTTTTATTCAAACTTCCTTCTTAAAATGAAGGTGCATCTTATATGCCTGTGTGTGTTATACGCCAATACATACAGTATGTTTTTTAAATTACTGTAACATTTCTTGTTTGTTTCAATGTGTTGGACAATTTGCAGTGAGCATGGCTGGTTTTTGCACAATACACCAAACTTTATGTTAGCCATGTTATAGCTTAGCACATTGAGCAACACCAAGTCCATGTAGCTCAGTGTGTCATACAAACCCAGAAAGTTATTCAAACACAGAAGATGCCTCAGTCAAGGAATAATTCCCCTTTTGGGACTTTCCAAATGTTGGAAATGAGAACTGTTACCTTGTGGGGCTCCTTAGAACAATCTTGCTAGCTTTGGTCGCCCCCAGGCTATTTGAACCAGAGGCTATGAGGTAAGCCTGGGAGAATTCTGGGAGTTGGAGTTCACACATCTTAAAGTTGTGAGGTTGAGAAACAGTATGGTAAACCAATGGCCCTTTAAGAGTTCAGACACATAAGGACTTATTGGACTTACATAAAAAATGCTGACCAGACTTTATAAAATCTCAGAGTTTTATGTATGTTGCTGAGGCAAACAGCAGCATACTTTATGGGAAAATGCTCTAGTAGTAGTATCTTTTGCAGTATGGTATCTGGGACGTGGAGGTGGAAGCAACCGAGGAACTAAACAACAACAATCCAAAATCCCCATCTTACCAGTTTTGGACGTGTTTTCTGGTACCTAATATAGCTTGAATCAGCCAGTCCATACTTTTGCTATTATTGTCTTGAATCAGGACAGATATTTATTTCTATCATACAATGCCCCATAAGTCACGCCCAAGAGTCTGTAGATACAGTGACAGGAGATGTATTCATGACTGATTACCAGCTATTTTCAGCTGAAGTCACTGGTAAAACCAAAGATTTGTAATGTAGCTAGATTCCATGAACTCTATTTTCTTATGCTTTTGTATCTATGTACAGGTAGTCCTCGGCTTACGACCATTCACTCAGCGACTGTTCAAAGTTACGATGGTGCTGAACAAGTGGTACTTACAACCTGAGTTCCGGCTGTCACAGCATTCCTGTGGTCTGGGCACGTGGCACCTGACTTGCAATTACGATGTTGCAGTGAGCTGCAGTCACATGATTGTGATTTCCAATGTTCCCTGCTGGCTTCCTACAAGCAAAGTCAAGCCTGGCGACTATGTGGACAAGTCCATGCAGTATTCTTGGCAACATTTTTGGAAGTGGTTTGCCCTTGCCTTCTTCCTAGGGCTGAGAGAGAGTGACCGGCCCAAAGTCATCCAGCTGGCAGGACTAGAACTCAAGATCTGGTTTCTAGTCCAGCACCTTTAACCACTACAACTTATGTTACAGGAACACCTAAAAATTCAAATCAATAGGTAAGAATGTTTAAAACCACTTTACAGGGGCCTAAAAATCAAGGAAAAGCAATATAACATTAAGTTGGTGGCTGGTGCTGGTAAGGCAATGGGAAAAGTGATGAATGTTAAGATCCAAAAGCTTTTGGTTGTATCCCCTTCTTCCTCTCTTGCAAAGAATTGAAAATACCTGAGTCACACATTTTCTAATTACTGTAAACGTAAGATTAGCATCTTACCTTGGTTCAGAAGGGTTACATGCCATCTCTTAGGGCCACCCCAATCCTCCAGTTGCCTCTCATTTTCATTCCTCACTGCTACTGTCCCAGCAGCTGTCATTGCACCCCGGGGGCTGCCCTGCCATTTCCTGGCTTCTCAGCAGCTGTCATTCTATTCCACCCCATTCCCATGTGCTCTTTATGTGCTTTAGGGTGTCTTCAGGATATGGTTAAAAAAAAGTCAAAATGGCAGCCATAATGGTGAGATTTTTTTATGCAATGTACATAAAAATTGAGGGGAGCTGTCAGCCATTCAAGGTAGATCAGACTAGGAAACCAATGTCATGTAAATCAGTACAGTACAGGTAATCCTTGCTTAGTGACTGTTCATTTAAGGATGGTTTGAAGTTACAACAACCTCAGAAAAGATGCTTTACAACCTGTACTCACTCTTACAACCGTTGCAAACCATTGCACCCCCCGCAGTCATGCAATCATGATTTGCGACTTTTTTTATGATGGTCGTTAAGTGAATCACATGGTCATTAAGCAAATCACATGGTCATGAAGTGAATTCCGGCAAAAAACGTCCATTGGGGAAGCTGGATTATGTAATTCACTTAACAGCTATGTGATTTGCTTAATAACTGTTGTAAAAATGGTTGTAAAATCGGGTCTGGTCACATGGTGACTTGCTTAACGACTACCACGCTTAATAGCCAATTTTCCGGTCCCTATTGTGGTTATTAAGGGAGGACTACCTGAACTACTTTTATTGTAAAGCTATAGTGACAGAATCTTGCAAGTCTGAATGTGCTTCATGTGACTGTGGGATGCTGCAACCATTATAATTGCAAACCGGTTGTCAAGTGCCCAGATTGCAATCATGTGACTGTGGGGATGCTGGAACAGCTGGAACTTCGAGGACCAGTCGTACCTACCACTTGTTCAGCGCCATGATATCTTCAAACAGTTATTGAACAAGTGGTCGTTAACTGAGAACTACCTGTAAGGCCAAGTAGGTGCTGGCCTAGGGCACCAAAGCTTAGAGGGCCCCAACACCACTCTTCCTTCAAAATCATTCTAAAAATGCAAATCTTCACATCAGATGAGTCAATGTGGCTTAGGGGCACCATATACCCTTGAGCCAGCACTGATTTGCTTAATGTGGTCTGTGAGATTCATCCCTTCCCCTCTTGTGGGTGCACATGGGTATGCTTGGGTCTGCTCCTCTCCTCAAAGGCCACCAAGCAAGGAAAGAGCTTGTTGGCTGAGCAAGTGCCGCTTTGCTACTCCTAAAGACTGTAGCTGTTCCTCTCGGATTTCCTTAAGCTGACTGGTTATGGCAGAGGGTGAGTCTGTCTTGCTGGCCTGTTGGCCTGCCTGTGCTTTAGATTTAAATGGAGGAAGGCAGGAAAGTGGCCTCCCTGGCTTACAAGAAGGACAAAGAGATGCAAAGAGGAGCAAGGGCTTGGCCTCAGGGAGGGCCAGTCAGAATTAGATGAAGGGCAGAGTTTAGTTTCTCAGAGGATTGAGGGGGAAAGCAGGGAGAATGTTTCACGTGCCATTGATTCTTGTTTTTTGTTTTCATTGTGTAAAAGCCCAACACATTTCAGAAATTCCTTTGTTGCAAGAATGGCTTCCCTATATATCATATGTCACACAACAAGGCAAACTGAGACTTGGAGCACAGGTTTTAAGGGGGAAATAGTTGACATAAAGTGTATAAATATATTGATGCAATCACCCGTCGGGTACAATGGGAGAGAATTTAGAACTCAATATTGTTTTTACTGATTTTTCTCCTTTTTAACATATTAATATTGCTTTTAATTTCTTTTTTTTAATGTTTTTTTCTCTTCCCCCCTTTCCCCTTTTGATATAATTACCCCTTTATATAATTATATAAATAAATTATATAATTTATTTTTGGAACAACGCTCAATAGTGGTGATACCAATATTAAAGTTTAGAGTTTGACAGAGATTTTAGTTATTTCTTAAGAAGATATAAATATTTAATTAGAAAAATGATGAAATAATTAATTTCAAATTTTACCATAATTGTAAATCCTTTGTTTATTTACTGATATTTTATTCTTCATCCACTATGTATTTTTCCACTTTCTTTTTTTCTTTTATGTAGTTACTTTATTCTGCTCTTTAAATGTTTTAACAAATAAATTACTAATTAAAAAAAAATTCCTTGGTCAAGGGCACATCTAAGACATCATGATACTAAAGAAGACTGTGCCAAAGTAATTTCATTTACACAGTGAAATACTTGGCACTTGAGACATATTCCCTTCTTATTCTCATCTCCAAACCTCTTTCCAATTATTATTAATAATTTAGGTTATTAATAATTTGGATGCAGCCAAGTTGTGAAGTTAAAAATGTTTTAATTGAATATTAAACATCTGATCACTCTTGTGAACATGGTCACTCTTATAGATGATCTTCATTGGGACCTAGAGGGAGAGAAGGTGGCCTTCCTAGTCCTGTTAGACCTCTCAGTGGTGTTTGATACTAGGGTATCCTTTGATACTTGATTCTTGGTATTTGATACTATGGAATCCCTTTGGAATGTGTACATGGATTCCAATCTTCAAAATCATGCACATAAAAGCATAATTAAAAGAAGAGGGGAAAGTTTTATACAAAAACACATTCTTGTAAGCCTCTAAGAGAATAGGAGCAACAGGGTCAATAAATACCTTATACCAATCTATACAAAAGCAATATACTTTACCTGAGGCTACCCTTGAAGTGTGTCCAGAAATTGGTTTCAGCAGCCAGTGGTCATGGCACAATCCTTACTTTTTTTTTTTAAAAATTAAGGAGTGGCATATTCCTTATCACTTTTTACTTAGGATCACTTTTTCAATATCTGTTGTTTAAAACCAGTCCTGCCTTCTAACACCTACTCCTAGTTCCAGGTGACTGGATGCTGAGTGGCCCTGGGCTCTAGTTGCTACTGCTAATACCAGGTCGGATTGTAATAAGGTTTTTACCTCATTTATGATCTTATTGAACCTAGCATGTATGACGTATTGGACTTAGCAAGTACAACTGAGACCTGGCTGGACCCTGGGAGGGAGGGGGACTTCCATCCTGAAGATATGCCCTTCTGTGTTCACGGTGGTGCAGCGGCTTAATGACGCTGAAAGATGCTGGCCAGAAATGGTCGACACTTCAGCGGTTCGAGCCCAGCTTCGCGCAGCAGAGGGAGCTCTTGCTTCCTCCCCCAGTTCCTGTCAATCCAACAGTTTGAAAACTTACGTGAGTAGATAAATGGGTACTCTCACGCTGGTGGGAGGAAAAATGCTGGCGGCGCCTTGCAAAAAGGAGTCAGGAGCAGTTGCCGGTAGCGCGGAAGCCGCGCTCACCCGAAAAAGGCACGAACCAACAGAAATCCTGCCTCCTGCGCTCGCCAGCTGGGCTTTGCTCTAGGAAGAGGCACTGGCAAACCACTTCCGAAACACTTTGCCTTGAAAACTGTAAAAGGACTCATCCAAAAGCAGTCACTGCAGAGTCGGTAACGACTGAGTGCAGATTAAAAAAAAAAAAATCAGCCTTGATCCCAGGGTACTGGAGGTGTGGTGGCTCCTGGGGGGGAAGTTTGGATGGTTTTCCAAAGGTATTGTGCTATAAATAACTGGGTGTGTTATTGAAGGTGGACTCTAGGCAACTTGGGATTGCTGCTGCTGTACTGGCTTCCTTGCATGAGCTGTTCACTTCTCTAGTGGATTTAATGGAGGAGTTGTCCTGGGAGGCTTTAATCTGCCTGCCTGTGGCATTGGGTCTGACGTGGCCTGGGAATTCATGGTCACCATGGCTACCATGGACCCGACTCAGATCGTTGGGCCTGATACACAGAGGGGATCGCACATTATATATATATATATATATTAGGGCAGGGCAGTTGTGACATGATCTAAAGGTGGGGGACATTACCACAAATGTTTGTCGTGGACTGATTACTCTCTGATTGTTATTGAGTTTTCCAGGGCTGCTTGCTCCCCCCCTCCCCCCCCCAGCAGGTTGGACCTATTAGATTGGTCCACCTCAGGCAGTTAATGAGTGCAGCTGAGTTTCAGAGGAAGTTTGGGTTTTTCCTGAAGGTCTGATGGCCAGTTTGATTGATGTCTTGGAATGTGTGTGAATGAATGTGCAATGATGGCCTTGATCAGATCGCACCTATGCAGCCTTTCCTTGGCTGTCAATCAATCCTGGGGGGGGGGGGGGCTCTTGATTTACCAAGTGGTTCCGGAATGAATTTGACCGAACATGTGTAAGAGTCCAAATTAGGAACCACATTGTGGTAATTGTGATAGTTAAGCGAGGACTACCTGTATAGAGTTTGTTGCGTGCTGTGACTGTGTGTTCTGGGTTCTAATCTTCCAGAGCAGTATAGAATGAGGTATTGATATGGCACCTTTTGTTTTGTTTTTCTTTTTGCTTTAGTCTTTTTTGTTTCTGTTTTGTTTTGTCCTTTGAGTCAGTGTTGACTCCTGGCGACTGTCTGGACAAGTCCTTGCAGTTTTCTTGGCAAGATTTGCAAAGTGGTTTGCCACTTCCTTCT
The DNA here is from genome assembly GCF_059951505.1 of Python bivittatus. Taxonomy (NCBI): domain Eukaryota; kingdom Metazoa; phylum Chordata; class Lepidosauria; order Squamata; family Pythonidae; genus Python; species Python bivittatus. The sequence continues at coordinate 27,375,243 of NW_028277030.1, forward strand.
TCCTAGGGGTGAGAGCAAGGGACAGACCCGAGGTTGCCCAGCTGGCTTCGTGCCTACCGAGGGACTAGAATTCACGGCCTCCTGTTTTCTAGCCTGGTGCTTTAACCACCATACCAAACTCTAGTCATACTTCTCCTTCATCAAGCGTAACTTGACATGTTTGGTTGGACTGTGATCCTGGAATGTAATGGGACTGTTTGAGGCAGAATCTCCTGCACAGGTCCTCTAGGTGGGCAACGTAGTGAACATTGTTGTATGGATGCCTACTGGAGGACACTTTCTACCAGCTAAGCTCTGCCTGAAACTCTAACCCTTTTCAGATTGCAACTTTTTGAGTTACGAGCTCTGGGAGTAAGCTCTTTTGAACCGATGTAGGACGGTGCTGCATACACGATGTCCTTTATAGTGTAGGAGTACTGTAGCTAATTCTACAAGCATCATTTTGAAGTCACAGGAGGGTGCATTTTACGGTCAAACTATATATTCATCTATTAATCTCTTCAGTTTGCATACAGGTGGCTTTGCAATGACATACCTGAAAAACACGTTCTCCTTCTTATCTGTTAATAAGGAATTCCAAAGGAGTTCAGTGAGCTCCCTCTCAAGTGGGCATTTTACAGTTATTTATAACTATCATCTACTTCTGGAATTAATATTAGTAGGAGTTAGTAATGGAGCTGATGAAATCCCGACAGCAATTTTATCCAGAATATGCAATAGTAAATGTATCAACAGTTTAAGAAGCAGACCAAAAATTGTTGGCAACAGTTCTGGTCCATTATGGAGAAATGCAAACTAAACTTGCTTTTCTGGGGCACAATTTCCACAGAATATTGTGGATCTTTTAAAATGGCTAAAGACTACATTGAGAGATTATCAGGCTCACAAAGGTGCCCTTTCCCCCCTTTTGCTCATCTCCCCACGCGATAAAGGCTTATGCTTGGTCCTGACGCTGAGGTGATTGATTCGGTCGTAGCAATGAACAGACTGCAAGTTCCGCGCTCCCATGCGCGCATTTTGGATCACGAGCTGTAATTACAGGTTCTTCATCAGCGGCAACAATTCCCAGCGTGAGAAAGGATGCTTTTGACGAACGCGCGCAAGCGAGCGCACAGCTCGCACCGGGCTGACCGTCGCTAGCAGTTAACAGTAACAGTAACAATAATGCACAGCGACCCTTGGGTATGAATTAGCCACTACCCTCCCCCCCCCGGACTCATTCCCACTTTTCTTCTGTACCAGGGGGGGCGTTCCTGTCTAAATAATGGACCCCCTCCCCGTTCCTTAAACAGGCGCTGCTCCCCTCCCAGCTGGAGGACCCCCCCTGAGATCCGAGCTATCCCGAAGAGGGCGAGGGTGGGACAGCATCTTCCCAGCCAAGCGTGCCTGACCCGCCTCCGTAGCAGCGGCGGCGGCGGCAGCGACAGCAGCAGCTTCTTGCGAAGAAGGCGGGAGAGCCGAGGCTGCCTTAGCCTATCTCGGCTGGGCAGCCATTGGGCGTCTTCCCCCGTTTCTCCCATCACGCAACGCCAGGGTAGCGCCGGTATTGAGCCCCGGCACTGTCACTTAGCAGCCGCTGGGCTCCGCCTCGGTCGGGGGTCGATTGGGCCCGCCTCTTCGCGATCGATTGGGCCGGGGCTGCGCCGGGATTGGCCAGGGAAGCCGTCACTTGCGCGGGGGAGTTTTGCTGCCCTCTTCTTGTCACGCCGCCGCCGCCGCCGCCGCCGCCACTCGGGGTTGGGGCGTTTTTTCGTGCCGACGCCGCCGATGTTCTGAGGCAGCAGGGAGGGAGCGGTGGCGGCCGCTGGACCTTCTGCGCTCTCCTCTCTCCCTCTTCTGTCGTCTCGGCTGGGCCCCAGACTCGGGGGGAGCGCCTTCTCCGCCATGGCCACCAGCACCACGGGCTCCACGCTGCTGCAGCCCCTCAGCAACGCCATTCGGCTACCGATAGACCAGGCGAGTAGTCCACGCGCGCGCAGGAAAGCAGCCCCCGTAGAGGGAGAGGGCGAGCCGGAAGGATGGAGTCCCCTTAGCCCCGCCGTATCCCGCCCCATCCCCCTCGCTACTGCATCTCCAAGCCTTCCTTGCCACCCCCGCCCGCTTTCTCACAACTGCACCCCACGTTGCACATCCCAGAGTAGCAGCATTTTTACGTTCACAAACGTGTATCTGCGTTACGCGCAGAGCTCTTCCTTTCCTGTGCTAAACTATGTACAAAGGTCTGGCACGGTGTGTTGATGAGAAGGACGTGATTTATGTGAACATTCATCTTTCTGTATGTGCCGTCATGTTCTCAGGGTGTGTATATTTGCTTGCTTGCCTGCCATTCAACCCTTTCCCATAATTAAACATATGTCATGTGTAACCTGTGTTGTTTTCTGAAATACAGAGGAAATGTGGAAGTTAAATGCCAGTTCAACTATCTATATGCGGGTGATTAAAACAGAGTTTACAACTGCATGCTCGGAACCAAAAGTCTTGAACTGTATTTTCAGTGGTGAGAAATTCTGGCTGCTTTAAAACCTGTGATAAGATTCCTGTCGATCCCCTCGAGGGTTAGGATTTCATCTGTATCGGTTTGGCCTAAAGAAGACGTGATAGTGGCACCTCTCAGTGCCTGACCCTGAGAGAGGGGTTTGGGATGCTAGATATTTGTAGAGCTTTAACAATTTGCAGTTAATAAATGGACTATGCTGTATGAATAGCACATACTTATTTTGCATCTTTAAATAATTGCAATGTATTCTGATATTTACAGAGGAATAATGTCCTGGTATCTATAGCATGCTTTGTAGGAAAAGCTGCAAATGCTAGGTGGCTGTAAAGTTCATAAACATCACAAGTTAACTGTCCCCCAGAAACAGAGGCACACAAATCAAATTTCGTCCTACTCTGGATGATTAAAACACACAGCAAAATCACTCTGTCTTTTATCACGTGTACATCTTATTGAAAGTGGTGTGTTTTGCCGCATAGTGCAGAAATTATAGCTGTGAAAATCTTAAAGTTTAAAACCTCTTTAGGTACTCCATAATATTAAAAACTGTTTGCAGGAAGCCAATATGGATATGATTTTGCTAAGGAAAATTAAATAGAAAATTATCTTTCTTTCCACCCCAAACTGTTTCTGATAACAAGTATTTAACAATACAAAGATCATCTTTAACAAAACCACTGATAATGAAGAACAGGAAAAGGAACAGGTAGGGAGATAACACAATTTGTTGCAATATTTTCTGAGTAGTGTTTATATGAGTACCACAAGGTTACTAAAAAATAATTTGAATAAAGTGTGACTGAATCACTTTTAAATTCAGCTGCCGTTTTATTTACAAGTGCTTAGCTGGATCATTACAAAATAATTGTATTTTAAAGAGATGGAATCCCCAATATGTGTGTTGGAATATAATCACAATGTGTACATAAGTGAATGTTGTTGATGGATACTATTAAAAATTAGGATGTTTAAATTCCATTAATTTCATTGGAAGGTAGGGTTTTTTTTTGTTTTTTTTTACAGAGAACAATGGAGCCACAAACTCCTTAGCTTGGATGAAAGTTCTTATGTATTGTATGCTTTTTTCACATTGAGAAAGTTTGAGCTACATTGTATTTTGTAAGCTTAACTTGAAATAGGTTGCATCCACTAAGTTTAGGTTCCCTCCCCACACTACTAATAGGGCAGGTATTCAAACAATTGACTATATCTTGTCAAAAGTGTTTTATACTTTACAAAGAGCATTCACTGTGAGTGTATTAGCATTATATCAGTATTTTTTGCAGACACAGAAGTATGGATGTTACTAATATTTGTCTGCTGAGTGTTCAGGGACATATATATCATTCATACACCTATCTTATTGGTATTTCTTATAATAAAACTGCTATGGAAAATAAAATTCTCAATAGTAATAAGGACTGAGCTTGTAATTTGTTGCAGAAATACCACTGTTCAAAAAGTGTAGGTCATTTGCACTAGAACTACCAGATCTGGTTTGCAAAGATTTGAATGACCACTAGATGGCAGGAGGTAGTTAAAGAGATACAGAAAACTCTGCTACCATCTAGTGCTTGTCATCTAGAGTTTTGCTGCCTAATACCAGTAGCCTTGCTTATGCGTATTTTCTGTCAACATTGTTTGTAGATTATGTCTAAATTTTGTGGTAAATATATTAAAGTATTTAAAAATGGCTTTTTAAATTATCTTATGGTGGATAAATAAGTAGCGATATAAAAAGTCTTCATCTCCAATGATTATTGAAATATAATTAACAGTTATGATGCTGAGTACAATATTTAAACTGTCCAAAATAAAGAGCTTTATTTACTGTCTGCGAACTTGTTAAAAGCTCTTGTTAGAGAAGTCTTAGCAAGTCCTGAGTTGAATATACATTTGTGACACTCCCCTGCAGAGAGCACATCTGTATGCACATGCATTCATGGCTATAAATGGAAGTTCTCTAGGGCTATTTTTTAAATGATTGAGTTGGACACTGATATTGTTTATACCAGCTACATACCCCATTTGGGCATTTTCATTTACTGACCCCTTTAATTCCTGTGCATTCCTTTATCAGTATCCTTGGCTATCTTTGGGGGCAGTTTTTATGGGCGATTGTGCAGTAGCATCCCTTGCTCCTGACTTTGGATTCATATGATTTGTTTTTTTTCTTCATTTCCTGTACTTGTTACCTTGAATTCTTGCTTCCTTTATATCTTCATTTCTCCATTGTTTTAAGCAGCAGCAGCAACATCAAGGTAAAGATTTAAAGGACAAATAATTGTATTGTAACCTAAACTGTCTCTTCCATTTACTGATTTTGGGGAGTAATTCATGCTCAAGCCAGTTATGAACAACTAATAAAGAAAGATTTATATTGCCATTTTCAGGATGGCACTCAGTCTACATGTAGTAATAACTGTTGGGATATGGCATAGATTGAATTTTGTTTCTTTTTGAATCTGCAAATAGTGAATAGTCCAGATATTAACAATTTTTGGGTGGCACTGAGAAGAATGAGTAGTGGTGTCTTACTTTTATCTGTGATATATAGTGCAGTGATGTTCTTTTCCATTTGCTAAAAAATAAGTTCTCCAGTTCAGTTGAAGTACAACCTCTCCTTTTCGTAGTTTGCTTGATATCTGAAATTGCAATGTAGGGTTAGTCCCTCTCTTTTAAAATAGAATCTGAACATCTGGTTTGGTTCTTTTTTCTGGTTTGAAGGATGTATGCTAAGCATACTTTGTCATTTTGGGTATCAAAATAAGCTATGTGATGCTTAGCATTAGCATCTAACCTAATGTTATATTGTATTGGTCTCGCAATTCCAGATATTTGTAGGACTACTAATTATCTTACAAATTAAATCAAATTTTCGCTAGGGTATAGAATTGTGACTACTTTATCACAACTGTGGATGATCTACATTGGAAACTTGAAGAAGGTACAACCTTATTACCTTTGGACTTGCTGGCAGATTTCAATCCTGATGGTTATAGCATCTTTCTGGTTTACCTGCAGAATCACCCGTTGGAGCATTGTACTTTAATTGCACCAGCTTTTTCTGCTGGATTATGGCTAGGAGAGATTATCTGTTTGGCACCATGGTTTGTTTGGCTTATAGTATTCTATAGGGCTATATGTTTTTTCTCCTGTGTTTCATATCCCCAAACTTTTTGGCACATTTAATACTTTAAGAGCATGTTGTGTGTACGCAAAGAAAAAGTTGCTGTAGTAAGTTTGCCCATTTGCAAAATGACATCCTTATAAGCCGGTGTAGGCTTTTAAGATTTACAGGAGAGTTGTATCTTCTTGGGCATGTGGGAAAAAGGTATTAACTTAGATCGCTCTCAAATAATGGGACCTGGTTGGAGTTCTAATAGGTTGTGAAATTTCCAAAAGGGCGCCAGGTTGCACCTTTTTAATGTACCCTCTACTTTATTAGTTTTCATGTTCTTCTAATATATTGTATTGCCCTACTATGTGATTATTTGAATTGATTACATTATTTTAATAGTACTCAGAAAGGTGGTATAGAATGGTGGGAAGCTAAGAGAAAGTATCTTATCTTAACTGAACAAGAAGTTCTGAAAATGGAATACTACATGAGAAAGACAAGGAAGTGACGAACCATGTGAGTCATTAATTTTTAAGTTAAAGCGTGCTTTGGAAGGCCACTTGAATTAAGGTTCTGCATCTAATGTAATCTGGCTAGAGTTATAGTAATGGAGAAAGCATCACTTTTCATTAAGAATATGCTTATTAGTCATTTTCCTTATGGAGCTGTAAGAAACAAAATTAGGCAGATATCATTGCTTGTAATAATATCTGTTCCTATAATATTTTCTGCATTCTTGCTGTGAGTTTAAAAGGCAGAGAGTTCATGGACAGACACATGATACATGCTTATCAGTGATACAGTTTTTCAACATTGTTAAAGATATTTGCTAACTAGATTCTTGATCTGTTCCGTTATTATCTTTCCCCCCTTGTGCCTTTGAGTCAGTCTTGGCTTCTGAGCAAGTCCCTGCAGTTTTCTTGGCATTTTTAGAAGTGGTTTGCCCTTGCCTGCTTCCTAGGGCTGAGAGAGTGACTTGTCCAAGGTCACCCAGCTGGCTTTGTGCCTAAGGCAGGACTAGAACTCACAGTCTCCTGGTTTCTAACCTGGTGCCTTAACCACCACACTGGACTGGCTCTCTATTATGATACACTGCTTTTAATATTTCTTGTTCAGCGAGTAGACTAATATTATGGATGCAACTTGGTAGAGGAAACTGGTTAATGGTGCCCCAGTATTGCTTGAAATAGTGACATGCATAGAAGTGAGAAAAGTCCTGTGTTTATATTTCTCTTGAACAGTTCCCCAGATAAATCTCTTGAAAATAATAATAATAAAAAAAATAAAAAAAATACCTGTGTTCTGTTTCGCTAATAATCTTTGAAGGTGGACAGAATGGAGACAAAAAACTGCATTGTAAAATTGATTAAAATACTTAATTTCCAATATTGTTGTGGCAATTTATCAGTTGTACAAAATGCTGGTGTTTTTCATTTATACGGAGTTGGATTCTTTTCCCTGAATTTTTATTAATAAGCTTGAAAAAATACATTCAAGAGGTAACCTAGTAGCTCACATGTCAGATGAGTTGTGGTTTAACCTGTTATTAATTGTGAAACATCCTGCCTAGTCTTCAGGGAATGCCAGTTTTCATTACCTGTCATGTCTTTGTTGTATGAAGATCTTCTTTGCTCCAAGGGTCGGTAGGCCCATGTTTTGTCTTTGTTTGGTTTGACCCTGGTGACTGCAGAAGGCAGAAGTATCTTCTGGCATTCTGCTTTTCTGTTGCCATAGAAATGGGCTGCTCTGATAGACAAGAAATTCCATACAGTCTCTAGTCTCGTGGTGGCAGGCAGAAGTCGCTATTGTAGATTCAAGTGATCAGGACAAAGTAAAAGACAATCTAAATCTTCCATCTCAAATTCGGAGCAAGTTTTGAACTCAGTTTATGAAGACATGAAGAGTTCTAAGCCAAAAATGCCTACAGCTATGAAAGTGAGCTGTGAGGAATAATGTGTAATAGAATCAATTACTGTGCTTTTGGCTGTAGGGAATAAATATATTCTGCATAAGTTATTTGAAATAAAATGGGCAGGTGCAAAAGAATGATTAGCTTCAGTGTAAAGGAATGCCTAATAAGATTTTATAATCATATATAGAAAACATGGGCCACCTCACAAATTTGATATTTTTTCACTTTGCATTGAAGGAAATTACATTAAACATAGGGTTTCATTTCCTATGAAGGTGCATACTCTCCTACCCTTTGAATGTGCTCATATAGCAGCTTTATCCTACATCTGCTATAGCACTCTTGGTACACCAGAAGAAAATGTGTGAGAAATGTGCAAATTTTAGCAATGGTGCTTGTTTGCACTGTTATATTAGCATGAGTAATATATAGCAGCATGACTCCTAGTTAACTTGTGAATGTTAGCCTCTTGAATCAGCATGGCTGATACAGGTAGTCCCCAGTTTAAGAACAAGTCCCATTCCCAAGGTCTGTCTTTAAGTCGAATTTGAATGTAAGCCGGAACGGTACTATTGTATAATACTGTATAAGTAGTATTGTATAATTAACTCGAACCATTGTGTATTTAACTCAAATTTTGCTACAATAGGCTCTGTTCTTAACTATGTGTCATCCTTAAACCGGGCGTTCTTAATCCAGGGACTACCTGTACTGCAAAAATTGTCCACTTAGAAGTTTCTGTTACAAACTGGGATGTTTCTGATTTAGATAATAGTAATAGTAATTTACTGTTTACAGTAAATTTACTGTTTACAGTAATAGTAAGATAGTAATATAGGATCACTCTGAGGTCTAGTACTGATAGAATATATGAGAACACTGTTTTATCCTTTGATTAAGATGTTGTGATGGAATTTGTAACAGCAGTAAAATTGCTGATTTAGATACCTAAGCATGAGGTTAGGCTTAGTTGCAGCCTGTGGTTTGCCTGGTTCTAGGCTATATTTCAAATAACTACTAATGCTATGGAAAAACATACAGTGCTTGATTTTAGAAATATAATGGGTATCAGTGGGTATTTGGGGAACAAAGTGATGAAAGTTTATACACTGTCTGGATGAATGGAGAGCTAGTGGGTGCATTCAAAGTGGGGTCAAGCAAACTTTTGGGCTGATGGGCAGATTTAGAATGTTGAGTGTTTATTGTAGCTGCTGACACAAAATGGCTGTGATGGATCAGCTTGTACACAAGATGAACACCATAATGGGCAGCCACAAAGATGAGTTTGTGAAGGAAGGAAAAGCTGTTGAGAAAGAATTAATAAGCAATTATATATTTCATCTTAGTTTGTTTTGTAAGTAGGTTTTACCTTCTAAATATATGTTCCTGATCTCTCTCAGGTATGAGTGCAATCCTAAAAAAACAGGGAATACTGTACATACTCACGGATAAGCTGAGAATTTTAGGTGCCAAAATATAATAGGATATGGGAATGACTGTGGGAGACAGGGAGAAGAGACTCAGCCAAGGGAACGATCAGATAAAAGGCAACTTAGCCCACAGCAGGAATGTGGGTGGAGCAAGCGGCTCAGAAGTGACCTTCCCTAGTTTCTTGGGCTGTAAAGGGAATGGGGGGAGAAATGTACTTTCAGACTTGCAAGATTCTGTTAATGTAACTGTCAGCCCTCCAAGGTAAACCAGACAGGAAACACGACTAGATGAGCTAATTATACTTTATTGTAAGGTTACATTGACAGACTCTTGCAAGTCTGAAAGCACAAATCTCCCACCCTCCCTGTTTATCACTTGAGTAGTTAGGGTGGGTCCTTCCTAAGTTTCTTTCTCTGGCTGTTACTCTGTTGTAGACTTTCTCTTTCATCTGATCATTCCCTAGGCAGCATCTCTTCTCCCTGTCTTCCAAGGTCATCCTCATATTTCATCACAGTAACCGTACAATAAACCGTACAACCTCATTTGGCTGTGCTTTCTATCTGGTCTACCTCGTAAGGCTGACAGCTGCCTTCTGGATGCTTTTTGATTTTCTAGTTTTGCCTATGGTCCTGGAATTCTCTGGTCATCTCCCACCTCCATCTGGTGTAAGTACTTAATAAGGCCTGTTGTTGCTTACTGCAAGGTTGGTCATCTGACATAAAATACACCCCAAAACTGGGTTCAGCTGACCCACGGATGAGCTTATCTGTATATATGGTATACCCTTATATCCTGTATATCCTCGAGGATAAGCCCAACCATGGCTAAGCAGACTCTAACATTTTTATCCAAAAAATACCATGAAAAATGTGCCACCCGGAGACAAGCCAATTGTGAAAATTAAAATGTACCAAAATTTCGAGGGTCAGCTTATCTGCAGGTGGCACATTTTTTCATAGTATTTGGTTAAAAATTCAAGTGTTGGCTTATCCATGGATGGGCTTATATGTGAGTATATGTGATATGTGTAGACAGAAAATCTACAACCACTAGGAAATCAGGTAGTTAGTACAGAAATTATGACTTGAGAAGAAGGAGCATATGAGCTGTAGGCTCCAGTAGTGCTCGTAATGTCAAATTTTACTTTATTTTTATACCTGAACAGACACCAAGGTTATCTGAAAGGAAGAGGAGGGCCTCTCTCTTAAGATGCTGTTTTCTATTAAGATTTTTATACTTGGGTAGGGGATATTTAAATATTTAAAGGAAGTATATCCAATATGTTCTATCATTTTTTTTAAATATAAAAAAAATCTATCATATAACGGTTGCTTCTTGTAAATGTTTTGAAGTGTTTTTTATGACTGATATGTACTTTGTATTTTTGCCTAAGTAAGAAAATACTTTTTTTTAATAGTAATAGTAATTTTATTAAAAATTACTACAACGTTAAAAAACTAGGACTAAAAAAATAAAAAATAGAAGGTGCAGAAAAGAAAAAGAAAATAGAAAAGCATAGAAAAGAAAGAAAAATAAGAATATAGTAAGGAAAAAGAAAAGAAATATATAAAGAAATGACTTTCCCTTCATCACAAGTATCAACAGTTTTAGTAACCTATCATCTTCTCTTAAAATACAACAAATGATCTCTTCTTCCCATATCCCATCTCTTATCTATAAACTTAAAAACCTCATCATTTCAGTCCTGATCTGCAAAAGTGCATTAAGGATTACCAGAGATAACATATCTATTTTAACCTTGATTGCATAAACCAACTTTATGTTCTTTCCTTTTACTTTTAACAATCTTGATCTTCAGTCTCTTCAAATAATGTTCTAAAACTTTATTTTTTTTCATTTTTTTCTTTGTCCCTTCAAAATTTTTCAAAGCTTTAACAAGCCTCTTTTGTAAATCCAATATAGGAAGATTATTCAGGTCACTCTCTTGGTTTGTTATTTGTACAGGTAGTCCCTGGGTTAAGAACGCTCGGGTTACAGATGACCCATAGTTAAGAATGGAGCCTATTGTAGCAAAATTTGAGTTGAATACACAATGATTTGAGTTAAATACACAATTTTATTTATTTATTTATTTTTCAAATTTAGATTATGCCCATCTCACAAAAAGCGACTCTGGTTCGAGTTCATTACACAATAGTACTTATACAGTATTATACAATAACAACTGTTCTGGCTTACACACAAATTCGACTTAAGGACACACTTTGCGAATGGAACTCGTTTTTAAACTGGGCACTACCTGTTTATCCCTTTTAATTATTAGGACATCAGGCGGTTTCTTTTGTATGTCCAGTGTAGCATCTTTTTCCATATTGTTCTTGCAGCCTGTCATTTTTAAATCCACTTTCAGATCAGATTCAATCTTGTCAGGTAAAAAGTTGTTCCTCTTCCATAACATCTTTTAAACACAGTCTATCTATAGAGGCAGATACTCTTAAAACTAACTTCTGGGTCCATTGCTCAAAAATATCCTTCAATATGTCCAATGTTAAAATGTTTCGCTTCATTCTGTATTGGTAAGTCGAATTTAAGTGTTCTTCTTTAATTGTAATCATTAGTTCCTTTTAGTTTCCTCTAGTGTCCATCCTTCAAAGTCCCATCCTATCATTTTTTTTTTAAGAATTCAAAGCAAAAGCATTTTCCCATGGGAAGGATTCTTATAATTAATTCCAAAATATTACTTCAAATTTATCAGGACCCTTAGTCCATTTGTAACTTTCTACAATCAAAGTTTTAATCATCCTTTTGTTCACACACACACACACACACACACACATGAATTTCTGAGATTTTTAAAGATTCAGTGGCAGAATGAATCTCAGGATTTTGTGTTTGTGGCACTTCATCTTTTTCCCTTCCAGGTTTGAAAGGTAGACTGAATTAATATGTTGGTTTTATATTATGAACAAAGAAAATCACCATATGGTTTTTAAAAGCAACATCTGAACCATACATGCAGGTTAGTAACAAAACTGAGCACTGACTACTCTATTTAAAGCACCATATTTTTATGTACAAATACAACTCACCATTATATTTCTAAGTAAATAGTCCCACTAAATTAACTTAAAACAAGTCACATTTTATTTTGTTGAATTGAGGCATCTCATTTCAGAGAGCTGGAAAGGGAGGAACATATTTCTGCTCATGCTTCTAGAGTTGGAAGTGTTTAAGTTATTTGGGTCCTTAAAATAGGTGCTGTTAGGAATTTAGACATGTGTATTCTATTGCTCTCTCCGTATTTTTGAATGAAATATGGATTGCAGCAAGGTATGCAAGGTAAGAAGAGTTAATTTCATGTTGAAGTTTGCAATGTAGTGTAAAATGTATGACTTTTTAAAAGGTGGAAGACAAAGTATTAGAAGACCTTTGTTGCAGATGACATATTGAATTTCTGTCTGGTCTAATACTAGGCAAACACGCTTATATGATTTGAATCTCAGTTTCCTTGGCTTTCATTAAGTATGACTATAGCCATTTTACATATTCCTTAAACTAAGCCAGTTTCACCACACATGGCTGCCATAACCCATCTAATTTCTTTATTGATTTTTTAAAATTGGAAATATTCTGATGAGGAAATCTTCGAGTTCCAGAGCTACTGGCACTGGGACCAAATTTAAGTGAGGACAGAATTATGTCCATATTTGCAGGATTGGGTGGGAGAATTCAGCATGATCCAAAGTTCATTAAAGTGATTTAAGAGCAAAAAAACAAAACAAAAAACAACTGCTTCATTGAGTAGTATTGTTGAAATTGCCAAGCAAGAAGATCGAACTATTAAAGACTGAGAAACTTAAACTGTAAAATAATATACAGCTTTATGTATTATTTGTTCAAACAGGATAAAAATTGCATCTAAATGAGGGCTAGAAAGCGTGAAATATACCACCCTAGTCTCTTTAGGATAGTGCCACTTTGAGAACTGTGTGATTTTAATCAGTAAATTAATAAAGTGTAGATAACAACAGTTTGAGTCACTTTATTCAACAGTGAGCAATTGTTTTCTGTAGGCAGGGCTGTTCTTTCTAATAAAATTATTATTTGGCATACCAAGAGCAGCAGGTGGTGGGGTGGCAAATAAGGAAGGATGGAATTTTCCTTTTTGGGGTGGGGAAGATTATTGTTTTTTTAATAGGTTAAGCTATTCAAAGTGAGAGCACATCAACTGCATTTTGTTTTCTGCCCTGCCCCAAATCAGGAAATTGTGCTTTTGTTATTTGTGCTTCTGAACGATGGCAGCATGCTCTTGGAGGACTCCAGAGGCTACAAAAAAAGGTTCCAAAGGCTATATGAAGTTTACCAGCCTCTGGTTGACTGTCACACCTTTCAAATGTGCTACTTAAATGTCTTATGGAGGGCAGCATTTAGTTTTGATTAATGTACAGCTTTAGGCTGCTTCTGCAAGGAACTGTAGGCAAAAATAATGTTCTTTTCAGTGGAAGCCACTGTGATATTTTGAAAGAGAAGCTCAAAGAACAGCCCCCTTTTCTGGCTTGGGATGATCATACATGTGGGACAGAATAGAACTGGAATGTATTTGGGCAATCCTGGAACAGTTTTATAGATCCAGTCTATAAAGTCCATAGTTCAAAAAAGACTCTGCTATAACTCCTCTGTCTTCAGTGTTTCAAGGGATTATATTCCAGGATTCCACAGCCAATAAAGTAGGGAGAGTGTCTATATAATTAATAGAAAGTGGCTTGGATTCCAACCCCCAGGGATTTTTCTATAGCTCCTTCATGTGAAAGCTTTGCTTTCTCTTCTGAACTTCTTTTCCCTTTTCCCTGTAAACAAGTAGCCTTGGGTTGGCATTGCAAATTAAATTGTAAGAACTAATTCTCACGTTGATAAGAGATGTGGTACAGTAGCTGTTTTCAAACTAATCAACAGCTGAAGACTGCATTGTTTTCACAAAACAAAAGGAATCTTGTCTCTTCTATACTGAAAAGGCTCAAGAAAATAAACCAGAATCTTGCCACCTTTAATTCCCTGTATAAGGGTTTCTCACCTGAAAGTAAAATATTTGGTGGAATTCTTATGTTGAATCCTTTACTACTGCTACTTAGAAATAAACATTACTATTCAAAACTTTGATAGGCTTGCCGTTTGAGTTAACTGTTTGATGTCTCACTACAAAAGAAGTCAGAAAAAATCCAGGAATGAATTCACATGTTATTTAATATCAGTGATGGCTCAGTGTGAGATTTATTTCCTAGCATTATTTATTGATTTATTAGTTTTATGCCCCATCTGACTTCACCTGAACGCATATTTGGAATGTTGAGCTGCTAATGGAAAGGCAGGATATAAATCCAACAAGTATATTTTTGAGAGCACACTCTTGAGAAATAACTGTGGGGAAAGGCCTTTCCCATTTACAAAACAGTTGGCATGAGGGGACATATTTGAATACAAAATGCTAGTTTACCAGAATTATATATAGACAGGTGTACTTACTTCCAAAAAAATCTCCACTCTGCTCTAACTATCCATCCTGCTTGATAAGCTGCTGGAAGCTAGCAGTTTTCTTTGCAGCTTGTCACTTGGAGTGTACCAAAAAAGATATCAGCAGGTACTTTGGCAACCTTAGGCACCCTGCTGGGAATTCTAAGTTTAAACCAAAGATAATCCCTGTCAGCAACCCTGTTAGGGTTGTAAAATATATTAGATGTGATTTGAAACCTCTGCCAATCTTCCATTTGCTTATTTAGAGTTCCCCCTTTTGTTAGTATATGAAAAGTCCACTGGAACAACTTCCCTACAAAAGTTGTTTCAAGAATGGAGTACAGGTAGTCCGTGGGTTAAGAACGCCTGGGTTAAGGACAACCCATAGTTAAGTACGGAGCCTATGGTAGCAAAATTTGAGTTCAATACACAGTGATTCAAATTAAATACACAATGGTTCGAATCATTACACAATACTACTTATGCAGTATTATACAATATTACTGTTCCAGCTTACATACAAATTCGACTTAAAGACAGACCTTGGGAACGGAACTTGTTCTTAAACTGGGGACTACCTGTACTTACATTCTCTCCTCTGCCTATTTTTTCCTATTGCCCCAAACTTTTGTTCTCTCCATTTTTGCCCTTTGTAAGATAGAGAACATGGTTAGGGATTGCAGGTGTTCCCATCATTTTGTAACTCATCATCCTTCCATGACAATGATGATTACTAAATAGCCAATTAAAGAACAATAACACTATTTCACTGACCTTGACTGTTTGTATTACTGTCAGGACTTTTTATTTTTTTTAAAAAAATTGCTTTACTTTTAATTAGATACTGTCAACACTAGTGTGAAGAAAGGCAGGTTATAAATTAAAATGATAAATTAAAAAGTTAAAATCGTTAAAAATCCAGTCTAAAATAGTTTGCAGAGTATTAGTTACGTCTTCATCTAGTGCAAAATGAACATCACATTTGGAGATTTCTTTCAAAGGAAATTCAGCATGGATTTCTTTTGTCACCACCCACCTTGCTTCAAGAGGTGGGAGATCTGGAAAAGAAATCTATGCTGATTGTGTTAGTAACCATTCTCCATATGGGAAAAGTACATAGTTTCCCATCGATTTGTCCATTCTTGTTTGCACAGTGATTAGGCAGGTATTCATCAAACCTTTATACGGCAATTCATTTCTGAATCATAGCTTTGTCAGTGGCCCATTCTTACATTAGATAAAGTATGAGGGGGTCCTCCCTTTTTAAAGTGATACTATATCCGTTTGTATTCTTTTTTACAGTGTGATGTATCTCCTTAGATAAAACTGTAACAGAACTGGGTCAAATGCTAACCTAGTAAGTCCTCCATAAGGAACTTAAACATGTAATGGGAAAAGCATCTGGTATATGCACTGAATGAGATTTTGAAGGCCATTTTTATTGCTGTAAATTGGAAAACTATAGTAACAAAAGTCAGCATTCTATACATAACACGTACAAAAGTAATGCATGATGGAGATGTTTTAAAAAACACTTTTAAAAATTTGGAAATTGTTTATATGTGTAAGTAAAAATAAATTAGCATGCTCATTTCTTTATTTTTACATTTGTGACTGCATAGACTTCTTGTTCCTTGGTATAAAGTACAAAGTCACAAAGTTTTTCTAAGCAGTTAACTTTGTATATATTTCTCACTATCTCCTTGATAAGTATTTAGTCTGAATGTTGCTATTTCTTATGTGTTTGCGTGTATGTGAGAAAAGGAGAAAGAGAGAGTGAAAGGGAGTGTGTGAGCCTCTGAGGAGGCAGGAGCAGAATCAAGATACCTATACTGACTTTCTTAGTTGGATAACACTTGTTTTTGAACTGTCACAATCACTTTCATCCTTTTGTTACTTTTGCCAGTAATTTGCAAAACTGTAAAGCTACATTTAAATCTGATTTGAAACGTGTCATAGAAGAATTGAGTTCAATAATTGCAGTGTTTACAGGTGTGTTATAGAAAGCAATCCACTAAGCATTTACAGGTAGTTCTTGTTTAGCAATTGCCTCATTTTAGTGACCATTTGCTGTTACGACATGATGAAAAAGTAACTTTACGACCAATCCTTGCATTTACAACTTTCTCAGGTCTGTAAAGCAAATGAAAGATGAAGTATATTGCTATTATAGTTTTGTTATTTGTGTTTTAATTGGGGGGGTATTTATATTTTTACTGTTTTTATTGTCTTGGTTTTTAATTGTAAGCTGCCCAGAGTCACTCTCTGGGGGAGATGGGCAGTATATAAATTTAATAATAAATAAAAATAAATAAATAAAAAGTAAGATTGTAAGCACAGTTGTAGTTTCACTTATCGACTGCTTTGCTTAACAGCCAAGTTGCCAGTCCCAGTTGTAGTCACTAAATGAGCACTACCTGTATTTTGATTCCACATCCTCCTAAGGAAGAGAAAATGTTCATTTATGTTTATATAAAATAACCCATTGCCTTGTTTTCAGTATTGAAGGCATGCTGTAGTGAATTGCAGATCCTACCTATTCAGCCTGGCAATTTCCATGGTGAATGGTCATGCTGTTTGTAATTCTGAGATTTCTTATCCAGTTCTCTATAGAGCACTAGGTTGTGATGAACCATTCTTTAATATGGATTATCACATCGGCTTGTGTCCATGTTACTGTTGTAATAGTAATTAATGATAAGTGTAATGTAACCACTCCTCATTCATGGCATTTTACCAGTGGGAGCCAGTGTAGTTTAGAGGTTAAAAAGTACAATACAACTTTTTAGAATAAACCCAAATTCAAACTCTCATGTAGCCATGAAATTCATTGTGAATACTAATAACTCTTAGTCTAAACAACCTTTCAGGATGGCTGTGAGAATTCAGATGAAGTAGGTTACAGGTAGTCCTCGACTTACGACCATTCATTCAGTGACTGTTCATAGTTACAACAGTGCTGAACAAAGGGACTTATGACCCCTACCAAAGTTACAGCTGTTTCAGTGCCCCTGTGGTCACATGATCAAAATTCAGGCTCTTGGCAGCTCACCCACATGTAAGATTGCAAGGGTGTTTCAACTCCTCCCACCTGCCTATCTCTCCCCATCTTCCTATGCTCTGCCACCCCAGCTGATCTTCATTGTTGTCTTGCTCCCACTGATGATGAGGCATGCCCGGCCTGGCTGCTGGGGCAGGCTGGAGCTGGACTTCATGCTGAGGGGAAAAAAAAGAAGGAAAGAAAGCCAAAAGCAGCCTCAGAGCCCCAATGCACCAAAAAGCCCCTTTGCAAAAAGCTCCTGGGTGGGGCTGGACTTCATGTTTTTTTTTCTTTCCTAGCACAAAGCCCCACCCCACCCAGGAGCTTTTTGCAAAGGGGCTTTTTGGTGCGGCATGGCTCGGGCTGCTTTTGGCTTTTTATCTCCGCACCACAAAGCCCGGTCCCAGCCCAGCCCAGCAGACAGGCCGGGCATGCCCTGTCAGCAGCAATAGCAAAAAGATGGCGAAGGTCAGCTGGGGTGGCAGAGCACAGGGTGGCAGGGATCTTGGAGTGCAGGGTGGTGAGGATGGTGTGGCTGGGACTGGGATGGGGCGGCTGTGGCTTCCCAGGGCATGGCAAGCAGTCCCAGAGCCGCGCAGTTCTGGGGCTGCTTGCCACCTCTCAAGGCAGGGTGGAGGGCGGCCACAGAGCAGAGATGTGGGGAGATAGGTGGATGAGGGGAGTTGGATGCAGTCCCTTACCTTACTGAGGCTCAGGGCTGGGAGGGAGCAAGCCTGGAATGGCTTGGATTGGGGTGGGTACTTGCTTAACAACTTGTGATTCTCAGTTAACGACAGCAACTGGAACTGTAGGGATTGAGGTTGCTAAGCAATGCGGTCATTTGATGTCTCACCTTACAACTGCATTGCTTAGTGATGGAAATTCTGGTCCCAATTGTGGTCGAAAGTCGAGGACTACCTGTATTGTAAAGTACTGCTGTAAATATTGACTGAATTACATAGTATCCTAAGTTATAGTTTGCTTAACTATTATTATTGAACAAATTATAGTTGGGTTAGCTCATGCAACACACTAAACCACACTAAACGTACTGGTCATATTAGTTGGGTTTGCACAGTGTGCCAGTAGCTACACAAAGCAAATCACATTATAACTTAGTACAATATATGAATGTGAGTATTATGGAAAGCAGTAGTTTATGTTCTTGACATTTTTTCCCATCTTAAACATTCAGTTGAACTTTTGTTACTGATGCTTGTCTGGTCACTTCCAGCTCTTTGTGACTCAGTGGATTTAATATTGCCTGTTTGTCTGTTAGTAATTGCCTCTTTGTGACTTTGTAAGCTTTTGCTTGTGCCATCTGTAATACTATCTAGCCATCTTGTCTTCCATTGTGCTCTTTTTCAATTGCCTTCAATTGTTCCACACATTTGGGGGTCTTCTCTAGTGACTCTTGCTTTGGCATTATGTGTCCAAAATAGCTAAACTTCAGCTTCATTATTAGTGCTTCCAGTGAGCAGTCTGATGTGTGTGCGTATGCAAGTGTATGCATGTGCGTGTGTTTATAAACACTTAACATCAGATTGAAAGATTGCCTCATTTAGATGGCTAGAGATTTGCTTCATTTTGTATTGAATGATTTGTTTTTGTAGTCCAAGATATTCACAGTAATTTTCTTCAGCACCACCATTCAGAAGTATCCACCTTTCATTAACATATATTACAATTAGGAAAACAATGGCTATGTCAATATGTATCTTTGTTGGAGTGTGATGTTTCTACACTTTAATAGTTTGTCTAGATCTATCATAGCCTTTCTCCCAGGTAGCAGGCATATGTTTATGTGATAGATATGTTGTCATCCCTGTGAAATTTTGAGCCTAGGTAATTAGTGTCTATTATTACTCTATTTTTTTCCCACCTATTTGCATTGGGTTGGCATTATCTTTTGGTATAATATTATTTTTTTTAATATTGAGCAGGAGACCAGATTTTCTTCTTTTACTTCGACAAGAGATTATGTAGGTCTTCCTTACTGTCAGCCATCAAATTGGTATATTAGCTTATCTGACTTGATATTTTTCTCAGTAATATTTCTTCTAGTCCAGCAATTTCCATGACATATTCTACATATACATTAAATACTTTATACAACCTTGATACACCTGCTTTCCTAATTTTGAGCCATTTAGTTGTACCATATTCTGTTCTGATTGTTGCTTCTTGGTAATCATACAAATTCTTCAGTTGGCAATGTGATGGTCTAGTCTACCCATGTTTTTAAAGGTAGATCAATTTGTCATGATCTACCAGTCAAAAGCCTTTGTATAATCAATAAAGCAAAAATTGATGCCTTTTTGGAACTCTTTTGCCTTTTTCATTGTCCACTGGATATTAGCAATGTGATCTTAGATGTCTGTGTCTCTTCTGAATCCATTTTTTACAACTGGCAGTTCTCCTTCCATGTATTGTTGAGGTCAGGAATGCAAAATCTTGAGCATTATCTTTCTAGCATATGAGATATGTGCAATTGTTCAGTACATTTAACATACTTTAGTACTGCCTTTTTTGATATTGGAATATAAACTGATGTTTTCCAGGCCCTTGGCCACTGCAGTCTTTTACGTATCTGCTTATAAACTGCATATATCATTTTAACTGCGTCATTTTTTAAGCTTTTAAACAATTTTGCTGGTATTTCATGAACTCCTTTGTTGCTTTGTTAGCTTTGTTAGCAATATTTTCTAGGAACTTCACCTTACTTCAGTTCACTTTCCAGAATGACTAGTTCTAGTTCAGTGGTCAAAAAGATATACATGCCACTGATTTGGGGATCTTTTTTGTACAGTTCTCCTGTGTATTTACACCATCTCTTTGTCTCTTCTTTCTCCAGTAATTGTCTTAAATAAGCATTCTGTCCCCATTTGACTGTTACTGTCAGTTTCCTTTGTGTTGCTTATTGAGAAATTATGTTGCTCTTCTCCGGAACTTAGTGTTTAGTTGACCAACTTTTGCTTTCTGCCTTTCTTCAGCTATTTCCAGTATGTCAGCAGGCAGTCATTTTAGCTTCTTTTAGTCTTTGCATTTCTGGATATTTTGTTTGTTTTGTCTTTAGTGATGTCACAAATTTCAATCCAAAGTTCTTCAGGCACTTAGATCTAATCCATCAAATCTATTATTTACCTTAACGACATAATTATGTGGAATATTGCTGAGGTTGAATCTTGTGGCCTGGTTATTTTGCTTTCTTTAGGTTATTGTAATTTTGCAGGAAGGAGTCAGTGATTTTGCAGGAAGGAGTTGATGATCTGTTTTGGTTGACTGCATGAAACTTCTTTTGGTTGACTGCTTCCAGAGTATATAGTCAGTTTGATTTTGGTATTGCCTATCCAGTGATGTCCATGAGCAGAGTTTGTTGGAAAAAGATATTTATTATAAACACTGAATTTTCTTGGAAGAACTATAGCAGTCCGTTTCTTGCTTTGTTTTGTAATATTGCTTTGACTTGGACTCAAACTGAGAACATCCTAGCACTGACATTGACATATATATGTTGGCCTTTCCACTTCTTCTATTTTTTCTTTCCAAAGTAGGAGATCTGATGCTCCTCTAGTGAGAAGTAACTCATTCCAGTCCATTTCAGTTCACTGATTCCCAGAATGTCAACATTTAGAGGTAGTCCTCGCTCAACAACCGTTTAATGGTTTGAAGTTACAGTGGCCTCAGAGAGGGTGCTTTATGGGTTGTAAAGCACTTCTGGCCATTGTAAAATGTCCCCCCCCCCATGGTCACATGGCCGCATTTTGGGCTCATGGCAACCAGCTCACATTTACAACTGGTTGCCAAGCACCCTACGATCATGTGATCACCATTTGCAATCTTCTCTGCTGGCTTCCCCATTGGAAGCTGGCAGGGAAAGTTGCAAGCGGAGGGGACACAGCAGTGTGCAGGAATGGAACTCCAATCCTGAAGATCTGAGCTCTGTTCCTTCACACTGCCAAGGGGTTTCCCCTCCCCTCTCAGTGATGGGTAGGAACGGAGCTCAAATCTTCAGGATTTGAGCTCCATTCCTTCACACCACTGAGAGGTTTCAGAAAGATCTGAGCTCCGTTCCTCCAGCCCCAGGAAGGATTTCCCCTCTGTCCACGGAAGGGAAGGAAAACCTTTTGGTGGGCTTTAGGAACTTTTGAGAGCGAAAGGGCTGCCTGCTGGGAGGATTTCAGCCTACATGGAGCTGAAACTGTCTGGCAGGCAGCCCTTTCGCTCTCAAAGAGCTGCCTGCTGGGAGGATTTCAGCTTACACTGAGCTAAAATCCTTCAACAGACAGCTCTTTTGGTCCATCTGTTTAATGACCCAGGAGGACCCCATTGCTTAACAACTGCAATTGGGACCAGATTGCAGTCATTGAGTGAAGCAGCACGTGGGTGTCTTGCTTAATGACCATTTTGCTCAACGACTGAGATTCTGGTCCCAATTGTGGTTGTTAGGCGAGGACTACCTGTAATCTTAATGCTTCGGCTCTGACAACAGTATTTTCCTTGGGTAATGATTCTTACATTTCATGTACCAATGGTATCCATATCTTTGCAGCATCAAACTTCCCCTCTTGCCTCAGGGCACTTTAGTAGCTGGATATCCTTTCAGCTTTAATCCAGCCACATCATAAGCACCAGTGATATTCGTATTTGCCCTTTGCTCTTTCCCAGTAGCTGACTGGATACCTGACCTAGGAGACTCATCTTCACTATCATATTCTCATTGTCCTGGTGGTAAATGATCTCTTGGTTTTCCTACAGTTTCCTACTCTGGTAGATTATGATTAGTCTTTGTCTGTGACTTGCTTGAGATTGGTGACCCAAAGTATATACTTCCAACAGTAATTGCTCACAGCGTTATTGGGATATAAGCTTCTTCACCACTATGAGATAAAGATTCATGAAGGGGAAATTGAACTAAGATGGGCATATATGAACAAAGAGTTACTAGTTAATTTCTTATGTGAGGAGGTTAATTCATACAACACTATGTTTGTAGATTACTTTAAAGGATAACTGGGAATCTTTCCTCTTAACTATGAACAGATGGACAAATATCTGTTTTAGTCTGTATACATTAACTATTTTCTTTGGAGAATTTGCTAGGTCAAAGTTTGTGAATCAAGTCTGATCAAATGCTTTCCTCCAACTTGTTACCTTATCCATTCATTTTAGAAAGGAAACTCATCAGAAACTAAAAAAACCCTCTACCTCTAGGATTTTTATATCCCTTTAATTTCAGTGAGGGAATTAATAATACTTTTAACTTATTAGTAGATTTAAAACATTCAAGCTTATTTCTTTTGTGTGTTTTTTTATCTTTTTTAAAAAGTTAGTGTAGTAATTATGAGTGTGTTATTTTCATCAAGAGTGGACTAGTTCTGGCTAATATAATCATATGCTGTCAGGGCTTTAGCAGTTGAGCTGGTTTAGCTCAATTCTAAGTGTTAATAGTGACTTTGAAAATCATGATAGTCTGACATAAGAGTATCTAATGGAATGTTTCCTCCTGTATTTATTGGCTTGGAAATTTTGTTGCATCAGAGACTCCCTTTTGGGCACCTTGCTGAATGATAATAGACAAGTTGTTACAAGAAAGAGGTTCCTCTTGGCTGTTGCTACTTGATTATAAAATAAACTTAAAGAAGGCTTTTTAAGTATACATTATGCTATCTGTTTGATACATTTCAGGTTTAAATACTTTAATGGAGTTCTTTTAATGATGAGCTCATGTCATCATTAAAGTGCTATGCACCAGTCCTTCAATTGGCAGAAAGCTGTACCAACTTAAAGTGCTGCTCTCCAAAAATTGGCCATTATTTTTCTTCATGAAAAGGTCTTTGACAATTTTTGTTTGCAGGTCTCAAAAACATTTTTGCATTGCAGGCCGTAATTTTCTTACATGGATGCAGAATATTTATAAAGGACAAAAAGCTAAAATGGATGTGAGTGGTCTTACTTTGCAGTAATGCATTGTATTGAAGGGAATAAGACAAAGACGTCCTGTCTGTCCCTCTTTATTTTTATTAGCATTAGAATCACTGGCAATCCAAATATGTCAAGAAAATAAAATTCCGTGAGTCATATTAGCTGCACAAGAACATACACTGGAATTATTTGCTGATGATATTGTATTAATAGTTGGTCAACCTACAGCCTCCTTAAAAATGTTCATGGAATATATAAAACAATATGGTTTGATGTCAGGATCAGCAAAGAAAAAACTCAGGTGCTGATAGGGAATTTGACAGGATGAAATTAACTTTTGTATCAACTAATAGGTTTTAATATTGCTAGTAAAAAGGTCAAATAGTTAGGATTTTTTCTTGAGAAAAAAGGACAAAGGTCTCTTCAAGAATAATTATTCATCAACCTGGCAATATATAACAACAGTTATTTCTAGATGGAAGAAATTAAATTTGTCTTGGTTAGGAACAATTGCAGTGGTCAAAATGAATACCGTATTTATCGATGCATAACAGGCACAGGCATATAACACGGACCTTAATTTTAAGAAGGAAGTTTGAGTAAAACCCCTTAAACTTAAAATAAATGACTTGGAAGCAAAATAAAGGGAGCTCTGAACTTTTTGTTTATTAATATTTATACCACTTATAAGGTAAATACGTAATATGAAAGAAAAAGTACCTCTTTGAGCGAAGAAAACTGGCGCTCCCCATCGCTCGTGCTAGCACCTGAGCTCTGCAGAGCAGGAGGTGAGTGGCGGGCGAGCGAGCGAACACCAGTGCTCCCCATCGCTTGTGCGAGTGAAAACTGCACTTTCCATCACTCGCGCTAGCGCCTGAGCTCCGCAGAGCAGGAGGTGAGCGGTGGGGGAGTGCTCACCTGCCGCTCACCTCCTGCTCTGTGGAGCTGCCCTGGTTACAACCCTGGCTCAAATGAAGGCTCCACTCTCCCAGCCCTGCTGCTTGAGTATTGGCGTATAACACGCAGCTAGGATTTCAGCCCCAAATTTTAAGGAAAAATGTGCGTGTTATACACCAATAAATATGCTATTTTAGCAAGACTAAATTTTGTATTTTAAAAATTTCAGTCTTTATTGAAATTAAGGTATTCAGTGACTGACACAGACAAGTAGTAAATTATATATGGCCTAATAAAAGGCCAAGGATTAAATTCAGGAACTTGTAGGATTCAAAAGGATGCTTAGCAATTCAAAATCTCAGATTCTAGTATCATGCTAGCTGCTTAACATGGATTTCAGGAAGGATCATATTTCCTTCCTTCCTTCCTTCCTTCCTTCCTTCCTTCCTTCCTTCCTTCCTTCCTTCCTTCCTTCCTTCCTTCCTTCCCTATCTATCTGTCTTATGTCTTAATAAATTTATTATTTATTAAATAATAAATTATGTATTAATTAAAATTATTAAAAATAAATTAATAATATATATTGTGATATATTATTATATATTTATGTATTAAATTTATGTGCACACTATGTAGAGCCTGCTGACTAAGGCTGCTGTCCTTAACTCACTTAGCACACAAGAACTAAGTCCCTTTGAACCTAGTGGTACTTACCTTATGGGCAAGGTCTATGCTTAGGGGTAGTTATAGGCCATGCTTGGGAAGCAACTAAGAGTGAGAGGATCTCCGTATGTGCTTAGTGAAATTTATGTGTGGCATTGGTATAATGGAATGCTTTTGAATAAGGAATGGAGCAGTTGCGTGAGGCCAAGGAAAGATTTGGATGGTTCAGTGGAGCATCCTGTTTGTCACATGAGGTCAGGGGACTTAATATTCTTTCTGCCATTCAGGAGAAAAGTGTGAAGAGATCAAGGCAATATTTGCTTCCATGCAGTCATCGTATATGAAGTTCTTTAGTAATTCTGGTGGTTGGTTTTGACATCACGCTCCATAAGCTAAGAAAATCAGAGCATCTACAGTTTTTCTGTATCAGAAGTAACAGCAAGGCTGATCAATATATTTTCTTGCAATTAACTTCTGTAACATTATCAGTTCTTGCCATTTTGCCATGCTATACATTAATTGGAAGTTTGCAGCCACCTGTAATGTGACCTAAATAAACTTTTGATTTTTTATTCATTTGGTACAAAATTTTATAGTCCTTTAAGTTTTTAATGATGTCTTAGAATATATTACATGTATGATTATTTTAGGTTTATTTGGTTATCTGAGTTGACTACATGCCCCTATTTTATTGCTTAATTTTTAAAAAATCATCATCATCTTTGCTATCTTTTTTTCAGTATTCTCGTCAATCTGTGTGTGTATTAGTATTATACTTTTTCTTTTCTTGTTGTAAATTGTAATACCTAGCTTGTAAGAAACAATACATAAAATGGAACACACAGACCCCCAGGGTTAAAAAAAAATTAAACTACTGATATCTATCCTCCTATAGAAAGGATGCTGCTAAATGGTGCTATCCTTATTTACTGTGTATAGGGCAACTTAAGGAAAGGGCTTGAGGGATTCACCAAAGTTTGTTTCCTTCCCTTTCCTTCCACAAATGTCACTAGCCAGTGGAAAACATCCACCAATCATTTTCTTAACTGGGTTGGGGCTGACCAGGAGGCACGTTTTGAGATATGGCTAGACTGGTAGATCCCATTATTCAACACCTGTCAACTGTTTTCTGTCTCCTTTTAAACAGGGATTATTGTTCTTTTGGAAGAGCACAAAACTTGGGTTCAGGCTTCTTTTAAACACTACTTTAGCATCCCCGCAGAAGTCTTCCAGTCCCCCCTATTCAAAATTGGCCTAAAAACAGTTGATGGCCACTGGGGGAGGGGACTGTTGTATAATCAAGTAACAGAGTGCCTCTCTCCTGCTTCACCCTGCAACTCTTCCTCCTCTACTGATCTGCTGTTCTTTGGGCTGATTTAGGTCAGGGAGAGGAGAATTTGGTTTGAAAGATCTGGACTCTCCTGCTTCCTAAACCCAAATGGCCATACAGGGAAGGGCTCAGAGTTTGGAAGGCACTAAAGTGACTAAGAGTGCTGGGCTGATTCTACTTCCTCAGAGTCACCTGATGGAGCAATGAACAAATAGTGGGTGAAGTGTGTCAGGTTATACCCATGTTTCTTTCCTAAAAAGCCGGGGGGGGGGAATGGAAATGTTGCCTTACAGTGAATTTCAAAACCTAAGAATTACAGTATGCTTTTAAGTGAAAGCATAAAGTGAAAACTGAGTGAAAAACTCAGCTTTTAAGTGAGAGTGGAGTGAAGAACCTGTGACATAGATATTATCCAGTGAGGAAAGATTCTGAAAATTGTAGTTCTGCAATATCTGGAAAGTTACAAGTTTCCCACTGTAGAGTGAAATGTAGAGAACTTGTCAGAGACAAAGAAATGGAAGAGTATTAGACATACAGTAGTAGATAGTAAAAGACATAGTCAAAGCTTTTAGAAAGGGTGTCAGTCTACAGTGCTCCTTTTACTAGCACTTTTTTTTTTTTTTGGAAAGTCTGGCTCTCAAGTGATGCTGTGTTTCAGTTTCACCTGCCTTCCAGATGCATTATTTAATGTACCTAATAAAAATTTTGCCCCTTCTTTCATCTTTGCTCTCTGAATTTTTCACTGATATGAGACACACACATGCACAGAGAAAATATGTTGAATTGGGGACTTTTTTTCCTGTCAAAGAAATGAGAAAACCCTAAAATTCTCCTAGGGAAAGGGTAATTGTAGGGCAACTACAAATGAATGTGAGTCTAAGAAGAGTTGGTCCTTTCCTTTGTAATATGTAAAGAATACAAAGAAATATTGTCTGGCACAATGATACTGTAAAAAAAGTGTAAACGGAAATTTGAAGCAGTTGTTTAATTTTATAAAGCTATGAATTTAAGTTTAACACAAGTTTTCTGAATAATTCTTTGCTTTTATATAAAGCTAAACTTTGTTGTGAACCGCCCAGAGTCCCTCCTTGTGGGGGAGTTGGGCAGTGATATAAATTTGACAGACAGACATCTATCCATCCATCCATCCATCCATCCGTCCATCCGTCCATCCATCCATCCTGGTAGCATGTTGGGTGAGGTGAGGTTTATTAGTTGTAGTGTAATCTCATGGCTGGTATATTTTACAAATTGAGAGCTTATTCTTAGTATTGAACACTAGAGGAATTGGGCTTTTCAGTTTTAATGTGGATTTTCTTTATTTTAAGAATTAACTGGGTGTCTTGTAAGCTGCAGTGTCTTTGAATAGTAGCTGACATTACTACAGTGAGGTTGAGCCAGTCTTAGTACTGCAAGCTTTGCGAGTATGGTTTCAAAAGCCTTTCTGAGCTTGGAAAGTACGGAATTTGATTCTCTTCCCACCCCACCCCCACCCCAGATAATTCTGTAAGGAAGACATAATAAGAAGCATTGTGTCTTAAATAGTTTGATTGCTACAAATTCTAGACATAAGAATGGTTGTTCAGATGTTGCACTTGCTAATGGTGCAACCAAATGAGAGAGTGTTGGGATACTAAACAGCTTTCCTTATTTTCTCTAGCTAGACGTAAGAGAAAAATGGCTTGGGTAGAATTCTCTGGGAAATATTCCATTCAGTACAAAGATTCTTAAGCCTTGGCAAATTTTCTACAGTGTTGTGCCAGAGGTGACTATGGATCTACCCTCATTCTTTTGAGAATTGCAGCCTAATTTGTTCTATTTACGTATTAAACAAATAATTGAAAAGAAAAGGGGAAAAGTCTAAATTACTTCAGAGATGGGCCAGAGATCTGAGAGAGAATGAAGTTTGTTCTGTGGATGTATTTGAGAGTGGTAAATGGACGTAACTAATTTGCTGAAATAACATTAATGAAGGGGGTGAGGTGAGATTAGGATCTGAATTCTTTTTATGGTACCTCTTCAAGGATATTTTCTCTGTGACTAAGCTTGTTGCTAGCTTTGGAGCCTGGCTTGGTAAAAAAAAAACTGTGAGAGAGTTGGTGAGCAACAGGTAGATAAAGCCATCCCTTCATTCTGTTCCCACCCTTGCACTTACAAATAAGCACGAAGATCAATTCTGCACAGGAACAATGTTCTGATGTTATTTGTATATGCTCAAGGCTCAGCCAGTTTTCTTCAAATAGCCTTTCTCTCAGGCCTAACTGCCATCTTGGATGGGCCTCCTTATGATTCCTTTGTTTCCACTTCCTTTTTTAAAAAAAAAGTTAGTGATAACATATATTTAGATACTACACAACTCCCAAAACATTAGATTATTTACAATAATCAATAGTAAAAACATAAATCAACAACCACAAAGCCAAAAAAGCAATAATTGTAACAGAATAAAACCCTGTCTACCAAAACACAAGAGCCTAGTTCTTTTCTTTGAGCCTAACATCCATCGTTTTTTCTCTTTGCTGTTGTGCCTTAGTCAGATCAGAATACTTTGTACATTCTTCCGTAGATAAGGAAAGTGGAGTCCAGATGTCCTCCCTTTTTTTGGAGTCACTGGGTACATATAAAGTTTAAAGAAAATATCATGAGTACTCTTATAAAATGGCAACTACAGGACATGTGCTGCATTTCACTATAAAGTGATGGCATCTGCTGGAAGTGATTTTTAAATTGAATCATGTTTTTAAACATAAATCTTCAGGATAAATTAGATGCTTTGTAATGTGAGGACCACACGGCCCCTTCTTGGCACAATGGTTTATTGTGTGTGGGTAATCCATTTATATGACTGCCCACCTTGCAATAGCAACTCTGGGCAGCTAACAGAATTTAAAAACCTGTGATACAAAATAAACATCAATATAAAAAACACAGAATGGCAGCGAAGGACAACACCAATCAACAGTAAATTGACAGCTCCTGGCAGGTTCAGCTAATTAGCCATCCAAGCTTTTAAGGCTTTCTGAAAAGCCAGCAGGCCAACTGAAACTCCCTACCACTTTTGACTTAATAAAATGGAAACAGACTTCCTTTGGTTTTTCTTCACCTTATTTCTAAGGTTGCTGCGCATTAATGGTGACTCCTGCATTTGCCATTTCTGCTAAGTCAGAACTGGGCATCCGGTGTTATATGCAGCTTCTTTTCTATGACTTTTGGAACTTCCTTTTAACACAACTGCACGCGATTACCAAATATGTACTTACTTTGCATTGTTGCCTGTTACTGCTACTGTTCCCTCAAAAGTATGCTTTAAACATTGGCCTTTTAGATACTGTGTTTTAAACTTTTTAAGTACCTGTGTACTTTCCTAAGTTATGTTTTATATAGCTTAGTAAATGCTGACCTGACAATATTAGATTTGACAAATGGAAAGGCACAGCACTTCTTTCAGCCACCTAGACTATCTGAGTTGTATTAGTAGCTTTAAGTCTTAAGGAAATGAAATGAAACAGGAAGAGAACAGGCTGAGATATGGGCAGCTTGGATACTTTAGGCTAAGGCTTTTTGGCAGCTACCTAAACTGAACAATAAGATTTTCTAAGCACCATTCTCACAGAGTTCTCTTTTAGCAAGATTTATTGAGATAGATGGAATGGGTTTAGAAGAATCCCAGCCACTGAACAGCTTCCAGGCAATGAAGCTGGTCTCTTCACTGTTAATGGGGTTGTTTTCAGATAGTTGTTTATGTGGTCTCTTGAATTTCTATCGGTCTGGGAATAGATGCCTTACAGCAGGATAAATGTACTTGTTGCTGGTTCAACCTGACCAAAGAAAGTCTAGCACTGACATAGAAAAGATTAAGGTTACCGTTCCTTAAACAGTGATCTACTTTAAAAGATTGGTTCTGAAATTAATATTACTCCATTATAACAGAGAGGCATATAAAATCTTTTGTATTTGAATTGATCACATTCCTATCCCAGAGCAGACATCAGTTAAAACTAGATGCTGTAGGGTCTGGAGTGGTTTAAGAGATAATATTCTTTCCAATTCAAAGGCTGGAATATCCTGGAGTAGTGGTAGGCATGATTTTAAATGAATTCCTGAACTCTATGGGGAAAAGTATGGTTTTGGAAATAACAAGTAGATTCACTTAAGAACCTCACACATGCTGTTGATCAGGATGGCGTCCTACTAGAATGTAGTAAAACTCTATCCCATATTTGACTATAAGTGACTATAAGGATAAAATGTCCTAAAGATCCCTCTGCTTCATCATAATAGCATTTGCCACTTATTAGTTATTCTTTTAGATTTCCTTCTGTAAATATCTTCTGTCTGACATGGGTCTATTTGGTGATTTTTAGTAGCTGGCTTTTTAAAAATATGCGTATTTGCAAATTTTGGGATTTCCCCAAGTCTATTGTTGTACATAGATTTCATAATCTAGCTCCATAAACCTGAGACATTTTGTACTGCTATTTGAAAGAATAGTTGGAAAATGAAAGGGTTTTTCCTCCCCTTCATCTTGATATTTTTCAGGAGGTTAGGATATATGCATTTGTGCCCAATTCCAGCTAATTACAAATATAAATTCTTTATTGATATCTGTGGACAACTGTCTTCTCTATCATTGGAAATGTTTTAATATAGCTTCACAGTATCGAATTGAGGAATTACATTTTCAGACAAGGAGATGTCCAACTAAACTGTTTACATTTGGGGAATTCTTCCTTCTTTTTCCTTATCTATCCCACTTCATATTTTTCTTCTATTATTGGCTTATTCTTTTTGGAAAAGAGGTTTTATATTCTGGCAAACCATGGATTATGATCTGCTGATACTATCCCCTCGTTGCTGGTAGTGCAGATTTGTTGATATTTGAAATAAAAACTTTATTGATGAAGGCTATAATAATTCCTTCTGGTGTAAAGAATGGTACAAGTTTCTGCTGGTACTTTCTAAATCTTATGTACCTGAGGCTGTGAAAAGGCTGCTGCAGCAGTATCTTCAAATATTAGTCATCTGCTTTGGTACCTGTTCTGACATTCTGAGAATCCATCTCAACTCAACTGTAATTTTACAGCCTTTCTAAAAGCTATAGTTGCAGTTGCCCTATCTATAGGATACAGGTTTCTCAAATAAATTCTTAGAACACATGACAGTTCCCCTGCCATCTATTTTATAGAAGAAGCTCACCCTCTTTACAGTCAAAATACAGCAAAGTTTAGCTCTTTTTTCTGTGTGTGTGAACAGTAACCCAAATTGGGGATTAAAAACAAAAACAAAAACAGATTTGGAGCTACTATTGTGAAAAGGTGGATTAAATCCCAACCCTACTTGAAACAAGAGATGAACACAATTTATTGTAGATTTCAGTGAGTTCTTCTCATCTTTTCCCTTGATCCTTCAGCTGCAAGGCAGAACAATAAAATAAATGAGGGAAATGCACATCTCTGAATGTTTTTGGTGGGGGGAGCATTTGTATCTGTTTCCTTTGATTAATGAAGACATGGCAGGGAAGAGGGCACATTTGGAATGACCTTTCTCCGTCAAATCCAGATTTACTACAGAGCCCAAGTATACCACACACACAACATTACATATATCCCCATGCCCTTTTTCCTAGCATGTCTTCATCAGTCAGAGGTGCCGTGCTTTCCTGGACACATGACTATGCTGTATGAGCCCAAGAAATCACGTCTTAAATTTAAGGAGACAGCTGACAGGTGCAACACACATGCCTATACACTCTCTAAATCATCTTTTCCCTTTTGACTCCAGATTGTTGCGTAACCGCACTGTGTACCTTGCATGAACAGCTACATATGTGTATGCCTAGTTCTTGCCTTTTGTTCTGGAAACTATGATATTATGCATACAGCTATAAATAATGCACTGTATGGACACAGGAATGACCTATGTATTTACCTGCACAGTACTGTACTGTATTTATAACTATATAGGTGTAAATAGAGTCTTATGCATTCCTTGTTTCCTTGAGTAGGTGCCACATTTATTTTTCTATCTTGGTTCAGTGAAGAATATCAGGCAATATAGTTCTCTGACACAACCAACAGGTTTTTTTTAACATAGCTTTCAGAAAGAGCCCTACCAGAAATCACTCCATCTTCTACATTTAATTATACTTCAGAAGAATTCATATGATGTTAGTTAATAGTTAACTGTTTTATAACTTTTCATTTATAAAAAGCTTCGGTTATTGTTGCTATTATTGAAATGATTATTTTGGATTCTACCAGTTTCCTCAGTAATTCCTGTGGCTATCAAGACTGACTTTTTAAAAGTTTGTTATGGTTGCTTTTCTGTTATATAAACAGAAACTCAACCTCAACATATAATTATATGAGTATTAATTTTTTGTAATAATCATTTTCTTTTCTGTGCAGGTCAACTTTGTAGTGTGCCAACTGTTTGCCTTGCTTGCTGCTGTATGGTTTCGAACTTACCTTCATTCAAGCAAAACTAGTCCGTTCATAAGGCATGTTGTTGCCACTCTGTTGGGCCTTTATCTTGCACTTTTTTGTTTTGGATGGTAAGTAGCTTGATTTTTCTTTTCAGTGCTTTTATTTCCTAGAGTTAATTTTTGATTGCTGGGTTTTACTCCCAAAACATTAGCTAGTGTATTCTTAAAGGAAAGGGATTATGACAGGACCCATTTATTAAACTTGGATACAACAGGTGACAATGGCTCTAGAGTAATCTCTGTGTCTCTGAAATGCTAATTTAATTCTAATAGATAAAAGTTTATCAACAAAGGAGCAAATCAGGGCACTGTTTTATTTCACTCTGTTGCTTAAAACTGAATTGGTACTTGGATTAATAAACCATTATACTACTATTTCCTTCCTAGGTATGCCTTACATTTTGTTATACAAAGTGGAATTTCATACTATATCATGATCATTATAGGAGTGGAAAATATGCACAAGTGAGTATTGAGCTATTCATACATCCTTAAGTGAAGTACAAAGGGCAATATAATTTGCAAGTGAATGGGATTTTAGGAGAAAAGGTATATGTTTTACGAAGCAAATAAGTCCTATCCTAGTGCATTCCATATCTTTTCAGCACAGTGCATTGTTTTAGGAGTATTTTAGAATCATTTCCAGTGCCTAGATTCCCCTTAAGGTACCTTGTTTATGTAGAAAAATACTGTACGTCTTATCTGCTGTTCAGAGTGCCAGAAGCCGATCACACCTATTGTTTACAGAAAGAAACCCTGGAGAGATGCTGTAATTCTCTGTACTGAGTAGCTAACATGTTTTCATTGCTTCATCATCAGTTTTCTGACTTACACATTTGTATTCCATCTAAATACAAAAATCTGTAACAGTTGAGTATGTAAAGAAATTGAGTTTCATTTTCCTGTTTTTTTTTTAAAGAAAAAAGACAGTACTGTTATATCCATGAATAAGCATAACTTGCATGCTTCGATTTAGGTATGGGGTTTTTTTTTATAGTCTCCTCATTGCCATTTGCATAGTTTATGCTGCATGTTGCCCCCTTGTCTTGTTAATTTGAATGACTGTACTATACATTATCATGAGCAGAGTATGTTTATAATGTGCCTGATAAAACAGAAATCAGGGCAAGTTCCCCCCAAAACTGCCATTTTATAAGCTTTAGTTCTCAAATATGACTCCACTTGAGGTATAGTTGTTCAGCCTGATGGGGGTCTATAGTTGTGCCAGATTTCAAACCAGTGTGATACAGTTGCCAAAGTAAGTTGAAAAATGCTCAGCTTGACCCATCTTGGAGTACACATGTCATAGTTTTGTGAATTCTGGTAAAAATTAATTGTGCATTATGAAGACTCATTCAGGAAGCCAGTCCTTCACTGACTGGGTGAAATTGTAAACAGTGGTTAAAAAAATTAAGATTTTATTGGGCTGTTAAAGGCTAGAATAGCCTTCTCTAGACTTGTTTAGCCTTTTTTTTCTTCTGGATGTGATGAGACTTCAGCTCCCCAAATTCCCCAGTTATTCTGGGTTGATATTGAAATAATTTTAATCCCAGTACATTTGGAAGGCACCAGGTGGGGAATTCTGGCTTTTGGTAAAATACTGACAATATTAGTGCATGTTCAGCTTTATTCTGAAATTAAGATGTTCAGTACTCTTAGGTGTTTGCATATGGAATTTATGTTGCAGAAGAAATCTAGTGAATTTTTTGTGTATTCTTGTAATTATGGCAGTAGAATTACTAGTAATAATAACTTTATTTCATGTATATAATTAAGTACCAATTAAGTATAGTATAAGATCAACATTATTGTTTAGCATCATGTTACTACATGAATTGGTACTGTAATGTGTAGGTTTTTGCCTCCTGCAATAAGCTTGAATATTAGCTGTGCTGGTTCTGAAAAGCTGCCGTAAGCAATTCTGAGGCACATTTTCTTGAAGGACATTATGGAGACCTCAGGAAGGGTAAATCAAAACCATCAGCATTAAGGACATAGTAGCAAACTGAAATCTCATAAAAAAGAATATCTGTAGCTCAGGGTTGAATTGTGGAGTCCTTGGTGTTCTCTGAGCTTGGTTGTTTGCTTGCAGACGTTGTTTGGTAACATCATCAGTGCTCACATCTGCAGGCGAAGGGCTCCACAAACTGAAATCTGTGTATCTGTATTCCAGCTCATGGGCTATGTGGCAGCAAACAGGTCTGAGATGAGAGACCCTATGTGCTGTTGAAAAATTGATTTACAGTGGTACCTCGGGTCATGAACGCTTCTGTTCACGACCAATTCGGGTCACGAACAGCACCGTTCGCAAAATTTTGCTTCCGTTCGCGAACGCCGGATTGGGGGACGAACAGGATCCGCGGCCATTTTCCCTGCTGTGACACGTGGTCGTGGCTTCCTGTAGGGAGGGGGACTCTCCCTCCAAGCAATAACCGCCTCCCCACCTGCCTTCCTGTCCTCCACGCCAGAAGTCGCGTCGAGCAAGGTTAGCGTTCTCTCTCTTCGTACAGTACTTTGTGTCATATTTTTGTGGTTTAAAAAAAAAATACATATGGTTCAGAATGGATTAACCGTAATTACATTGAACCTTATGGGAAAATTTGATTCGGGTCGCAACCAAAATCGGTTGGCGACCAAATTTGTAGGGGTCAGAACGGATTAACCATATTTACATTGAACCTTATGGGAAAATTTGATTCGGGTCGCGATCAATTCGTATTAGATTCTTATCTTTTTTTTTTAACCTCCATTTTAACTCGCCAGAGAACCTGAATATAAACATCAGAACTGAGATAAACTAGTACTTTCATTAAACACTTTGCAAGAGGGTTAGTCTAATAAGCAGTACTAAATGTTTATTAGTATAATTTAGAAAAAGAAGCCTTTTGGAACTGTTGGCAGCTGTCTTCCTAGATTTTTTGTTGTTCCTAATAATGTTACCATACTGTTGCTGTTTTGTTGTAATTAGGAAACCTAGCTGCTTGTATTTCTTGTTCTATACATCTAAAAAAAGTGAAGAGTAATATTTATTAATCAGTCACATTTGCCATTTTATATTTTCCTGGATTTGTAGCTCCTGCTTGAAGAGCAGGTGTCAACTGTGGCTAGGAAGGCCTTTGGACAACTCCATCTGGTGCGCCAGTTACTCCCTTTCCTAGGTTGGGGGGCCCTTCAGACAGTCACTCATACCCTAGTCCCCTCACAGCTTGACTACTGCAATGTTCTCTACATGGAGCTGCCCTTGAAGACCACCTGAAAAGTTCAACTGGTCCAGAATATGGCAGCGCAAACAATAATGGGCATGCCTTGTATGCCCATGTAACACCTCTGCTTTGTGAGCTGAATTGGTTACCAGTTTGCCTCTGGGTGTGATTCAAGGTGCTGGTTGTTCCCTATAAAACCCTACATGGCATAGGGCCTGGTTACTTGAGGGACTGCCTATCTCCCATAGCATCTACCTAGCCAATTAGATCCTGCAGGGTTGGCATGCTCTGGGCTTCTTTGATCAAACAGTGCCATCTATTAGGACCCTGGAAGCACTCCTTCTCTGTAGCAGAACCTGCTCTCTGGGACAGGGTTCCCCCAGAGATCCAGATGCCTCCCACTCTGCTGTTGTTCAGAAGGGCAGTGAAGACCTGGATCTTCATTCAGGCCTTTGACAAGGGAGAGTGAGACCCCTTACTTCATTGTGCTTGCCATCTTTTATCTTTATCTTTTATGTTTTATTGATTTTATTGTAATTTCTTTGTTTGATTGTTGGGAGCTGCCCAAAGTCGTTGAGAGTCAGGCATCATCAGTAAAAGTTTAATACATTATTGCAGCTGCTGCTGTTTTTATTATATTAATTGTGTTTATAATCTGCCTTTTCTCATTTTCTATTCTATTCTCATTCTGTAATTTGGTTCCTGTAACAATAACCGATGAAATAGGTTGGGTGAATGGAAAATGACTGCCTCCAAATCACCCAGCGAGCTCTGTGGCTTTGTGGGGTTTCAACCTGTGTGTCTCAGACTAGAGCAGGCCTGCACAACTCAAGGGGGGGGAAAGGACCACAAGCGAAGAGCTGTTGTGTGGTGGTAGCATTGGCACTGGCAGTGTCCGTGGGGCCTGGAGATGTTGGGGGTGCTTGCAGCATATCTTTTGAGGTGGAAGGGGCTCTGAAAACATAGGCGGTGGCAACAGAGCCTTCTTAGTGATAGCAGTATTTATCGGCAGTGGATTATTTTTTAGAAAATGCCACCGTGCTTTTCATAAGGCTGCTTGGCAGACCGCATGTTGTGCAGGTCTGGACTATAGAACCATCTTAACCACTAGGGTTGTGTAGCACTTTGCATTCCTGAGTACTTTGCAAATGTTTATAGTAAATGATTATAGGATTGCACCGTTGGGTAGCTACTATTTCTTGGTTTAGCAAGAGCTCACTTAGGGGTATAAATGAATTCATTTTTTTTATTCATTCTATTTCTTCTTTGGAAAGCAAAAAATACTGCTTTCTGAGAAGGAAAAGTGAAATACTGAGTAACTTCCTTCTCCCCTGCCCCCCCCCCCAAAAGTACATTGATCAGAAATGCTTTAATGACCAAGAGAAGGACTGTTAAAACTTTTGCACTCTTGGACAGGCCCACTGAAATCAATGGGGCTTAAGTTAGTCAGCCTAGTTTAAGCCCAATTAATTTCAGTGAGTTTGTTCTAAGTATGACTAAGTCTATATCCAACCCACAATAAATATGTTCATGAAATACTTCTAAATATATGCTGCTGCTATTGCCTCCTGACTTTTGTATGTCAGTTATCTATTTTTGAAAAGTTGGTTATTATACAGAAAATCTGCATTATGGGCAAAATCAGATCAAACTAGAAATATAATATCAGGTTGGCTGGTGTGGGTCTTCCGGGCTGTGTGGCCGTGTTCTGGAAGTTTTGTTTCCTAACGTTTCACCAGCACCTGTGACCGGCATCTTCAGAGTGCAGGAGCACAGACAGGAGCAGTTCTCTCTGTGCCCAGGGTGATGTGACCCTTTTGTGGCTATTTATAGAGATCTGGTGGGGGGGGGGGATATCAGGTTGTTTGTATAATTGGCTGGAGCAAATTATTCAGTATCTCCTTGGAAGATTCTTGCTTAAATAGGGTGATTGCATTCTTTTATTAAATATAACTAGCTTAGTAATTTATATTCTAGCTTGGCCAAATTCATTATTTTCATTTCAGCTGGCTTGTCAATCTGGTTTCAGATTTTTTAAAAAATAAATTGACAGTGCTGAACAGGTTCTCAGTGTCTAAATTGAACTAATGTACTTTATGACCTTCAGCCAGCACCAGCATACTAGAAGAATAAATATCAATTTAAGATAACTGGAGACAGATACACGGAGTGTGCATCAGTACCCTGCCCTAGTTGGTGGGATGCGGGCAGCAGTATGTTGGCTTGCAAGATGGTCTCCAGATTAGAGATCCTAGCTTGCATACATGCGAGCATGCTTGGGGTAAGCTGGACTTTGCTTGTTCCAAAACTGACCATTGCTGCCTTACTATTAGCAGAGAATGCTTCATGTTATTTGGGTATGACTGAGGCTGGTAAACGAGTTTCTACCTTCCATATCTCATTAAAAAGCATTATGTGAAAATCAGTTGACCAAAGTCATGGTGGAGGTCAGGTCTGCAGATCTCTGTGGTGATCACCATGGCACATAGAAAATTGAGTCTTGGAATGACGAGAGCAAATGATAAAATGGTGTAAAAGTACAAGTCCTGCATAAAAAAATATTAGTAGATTATTCTCCCAACAGAATGAAAGAAAACTAGACATAAAGAAATAGGATGTGGAAGCTGCTTGGAAAAGGGTGAAAGGAATCGTATTACAGAATGCCACAAAAGTGCAGTTACACAAATGGGAAGTATGAAAATGTTCATGTACTTTTATATTCAGATGATGCCATGTTGTTGACTGAGTAACCAAATGATTTTCAGCAAATGTTAGGTAGAAAGTATAAGGCAATGAGAAATGTGAATCTGAAAATTAAGAATCAAAGACCAACAGCAAAATGGAATGAATGATTACAAAATATACATTATTCGCAAAAAACTAGAGCAAGTAGATGAATGGTTATATATTGTTAATAGAATGTTTACTAAAGATGGGGAAATGGGTGGAGAAATGTTAAGACATGCAAGCGCTAGTAGAAATGTAATGGGTAGTATGTGGTCTGTTGTGAGGAATAGATATTTATTGAAAGAAACATAAACATCTTTAGATTAAAGCATGCTTCTACTCACTTTGTTATATGGTTGGTTATGTCAGGAGAAACATAAAAGTATGTTGAATGCAATGGGAATTTAATTAAATTTTTGTAGGAAATCACGAAGAGAGTGGATCAGGGAAGAGTAAGTATTAAATGAAAGTGTATTCAATATAAAAGTGAGTGACCAGTATGAAAGAAGTTTATTGAGGTGGTTTGGTCGTATAAAGCAAATGACTGAGGATCAAATTGCAAAACTAACACACATGGAAGAACGAATGAGTTGAGATGAAGAAAAAGACCAAGAAAGTTGTGATTGGATCAGTTGATGAAAACCTCAAAAAGAGAGAAGTTTAAAGTACAAAAGGCAATGTAGGAAGTTGTATACAAACATGCTGGAAGCAAGGATGGTATGGAAGGCTAGAACAATATGGAGAGATTCTGTATAGTAAATGGTGTTGGTGTAAATTAGAATTCCTTTCCTTTCCTTTCCTTTCCTTTCCTTTCCTTTCCTTTCCTTTCCTTTCCTTTCCTTTCCTTTCCTTTCCTTTCCTTTCCTTTCCTTTCCTTTCCTTTCCTTTCCTTTCCTTTCCTTTCCTTTCCTTTCCTTTCCTTTCCTTTCCTTTCCCTCATACTTAAATTTCATTGGCTTTCTTTGTTTTGCTTCCAAAAGGGAATAACATGATTGGTATTTTTATATATATGCAGATGAAAAATATGAAAGTTTCTCTTCACACTGATAAAAAGACTTGCAATTATAAAAGGATTCCCACCTTCACAGAAGAAGCAAACTTGCTGCCCCCTTCATTATAAGAATGCCAAAAAATGGAGAAGAGTTTTACTTCCAGAAATTGTTATGTATGTGTCTGCCTCATTCGAAAGTAAAGTGCTTGCTGGGATTCTTGTACTGTAGCCCTAACCTTCCTTGTAATAATTTTGTGTGTGTGTGCTTTCAAGTCAGTCATGACTTCTGCCAACCAACTGCCTGGACAAGTCCCTGCAGTTTTCTTGGCAATGTTTTGGGAAATGGTTTGCCCTTGCCTGCCTCCTAGGGTGAAGAGAAACCGACTGGCCCAAGATCACCCAGCTGGCTTTGTGCCATTGTGCCTCACAGTCCCCCCATTTCTAGCCTTATGCCTTCACCACTACACCAAACTGGCTCTGTATTGAGTATTACCAATCAATAATATTGGATTAACTATTTCCAGTCCAGACTGATTGGAGATAAGTCTGACATTAATTCCAGTGAGACTATCTACAAGGGAGGCAAATGTACTTCAAGTTCTTAGTCTCAGACCATGGCAACTGATCCTCTTGCTATGCTGTTGCATGCTGAGCCAGTCTCTAATACCTTCTAATAATATAAGAATCAAGTGAACCTGTGCCAGAATTGGGTAAATGCTCAGATTAGCCATTTGACTCAAGCAGTCACCCAAATGACTCAGCTACCACCTAGTCTTTTTGCCCTGCTTACTACACTGCTTCCTGCAACTATGCGAATTCAGTCTCTTGGTTTCTTGTCTGATAAATATGTCAAATCTCCAGAAAAATTCAAGGTTCATCATTCAAAGTGATTGAAGTATGTGCTTCCTTGAAAATCGTGGTTTCTCTCAGATAATTCTTGGGTGAGATATATACTTGGACTTTTGACAAAGCTGCCAAATGGCCATTCTAAATCTAGGAAGTAATCCTGTTCTGGATAGTTATGCCAATGTTATGCTTAAATTTACATCTGCCTTTGATGACTGCCAGAATGACAACATCTAATCATGAAATACGCAGATTATAGGGTGTAGGAGTTTATAGTTGATTTCCAACTTTTTTGCTTGGAATGGAGCGTAATGAACTGGTTTTATCTGACCAATTTAAAGAGAGTCTAGCTAGTGAATTGTGAGATGGGTTGGTTTGACAGGACACTCCAAACATTAAAAAAATTAATCCAGTGCATGACTTTGGATGGAAGAGTAGAAGAATTTTATTTTATTTATTTATGAAATTTATCCAGTGCCTCAATCCTAATGAACCCTAGGCAATGTACAAATATATATATATATATTTTTTAATCTGCGCTCAGTCGTTACGGACCCTGCAGTGACTGCTTGGACGAGTCCTTGCAGTTTTCAAGGCAATTGTTTCAGAAGTGGTTTGCCAGAGCCTCCTTCCTAGGGCAGAGCCCAGCTGGCGAGCGCAGGAGGCGGGGTTTCCATTGCTTCGCGCCCTTTTCGGGTGCGTGCAGTTTTTCGCGCTTACCAGCAACTGCTCCCGACTCCTTTTTGCAAGGCGCCGCCAGGATTTTTCCTCCCACCGGAGTGAGAGTACCCATTTATCTACTCACATGAGTTTTCGAACTGTTGGGTTGACAGGAATTCTTTGTGGCTTCTTTTCATAACGGTTCAGTTGCCATAAAGGCTTTTTACTTCACTTGTGCTGTGAAGTGTATTGATTGCAGATGAATTCCAAGTTACATGTATGCTTTTTAAACAAGGGTTCTGTGAGATAAATCAGACTCTACTACGAAATAGGCAGGATTAAGGATTTCGGAAAAGAGTGGAAACCTATGTTCCTTTTCATGCATATTAGTCTGTGAAATGAAATTTGGAGTTATTCATGAAAGTTGCTCTGTGTGTAATGAAGAGACATGATTGTTCTTTGGAATATTGATATATTAACTGGGATAATCTTCTGTGAGAAGGCTTGACGTGTTAGTGTTTAGAGATGCAGCTGATACTTGCTGAGATAGAAGTTGTAGATAGTTCTTAAAATATTATTTTGAATGGTACATTATGCTTGGGGCTAGCTTAACATAACAGGTGTGAGTCATCCAGTTAATACAATTCCTGCAAATGTGTTAGTGGAGTTGAATTGCTTTACCATGAATGTCCAGAAGATTTGGACTACGGAAGGAAGGAAAAAAGGGCTTGTGTGATATGTAGTATGAAATAAGAACATGGCATTTAATAAATATATCCTTTAGAAAAGTTCAGTCCTAAAAATTGCTGTAGATGTTATGCTAGTACTTGCCTATTAAAATATCTCAGATTTAGAAGCTGATGTTTTATATGCATTCCTTGATGCATTAATTGGCTACATTAAAACATGTTAATTGGCTAGCATTTTAGTCAGCTCTCCACCCAAGATTAACTTGGCTCTGTAGAGTGTTGAGATGAATTGTGATTTCCCAGATGAGGCTAAGAGAGGTTCAAAATAACTTGCGTCAGCCCCAGCTATCATAACTGATGCATTTATTTTGGGATTGTTGCTGTAATTGTGCTATCTACAGTAAAATAATGGTGTTCAAGAACTTTTGGGCTTTTTCATGAAGCAGCAACATAGAATAAATAGGCTTTAAATTTTGTTTGAACTAATTTGAGACTATCCTGATGTTTTCAAGCAAATGTTTTAAGAGCTGTGGCAGGATTGTAGCATTACTGATATAAGAAATAATTTTGGTTCAGCCCTGTTGAACTCTCTTTTACATCTCCTAACCCCAAATAATTCCAGTTCTGAATTTAGAGTTTGCTAATGCAGTAATTACATGTTGTGTATTGATTTTTCTTCCCACTTCAGTGTTTGTTTTTAAAAATCCACTAGTAGCATGCATTGCTCTTTATGAAGCAACTGAAAGGGGGAGTCAATACCGGATACAAAATGTATTCTCAGCACACAGGTCATTGCTATATGGCATAGTTCATTGTTTTGTTCTGATACCAAGATGTAAAATGCAGAATCATATTGTCAATTTGAAGGATTATGCACATCAGCTCACTGTTTTTTCTGTTTGGCTACTTTCAGGTAGAGGCTAGAAAAATTAGGTCTCCTATTTTTGAGTTTGTTGAAAGAAAGAACAGTGAATCTACATGCACACTTACGCCTGCTGCAAATTGTCTAGAGACATGTTAAATATGTTAAGGAGTTTTGAAGTTACCAGTTATAAACACATTTGCATTGTCTTAGGGTCAGTACAGTGAATTTGAGTGCTATACACATCTCCTGAGGTTAGTGGTTGGAAGTTCTTGATCAAGAATAGAGCTATTTGTAATCTTTAAAAAAAAAAGAAAAAAAAATAGAGTCAAAATGGTTCTTTGAAGAATTCTGTATGTATGTAACATCCACAGTAATATGTATTCAGCAATATAAATTGTAATATGTACAGTGGGGCAAAAAAGTATTTAGTCAGCCACCAATTGTGCAAGTTCTCCCACTTAAAAAGATGAGAGGGGCCTGTAATTTTCATCATAGGTATACTTCAACTATGAGAGACAAAATGGGGAAAAAAATCCAGAAAATCACATTGTCTGATTTTTAAAGAATTGGTGGCTGACTAAATACTTTTTTGCCCCACTGTATTGTATGCAGTAAATGCAAGGGGGGTTGTAGGTATAAATGGTTTTGCTCCAGAGTGGTGTTTTCCATTGTTTGATATGGACTTTCATGCCTAATTGAAATAACTTTTATTTCAAAGTTTTTTAATGGCAAAGAATTAGTTTAGCCTTGAACCCAGTTTTATAGACATGGGATATTTTAAGTCTGGTAAAATGAACTGAATTAATTGTTATTTGACATCCCTATTATGGATGGTTTAAAAGAAATCAGCACTGAAAAGCACATTCATTTACAGGTAGTCCTCATTTAGAAACCACAGTTGGGACCGACAACTCTGTTGCTAAGCAAAGTGGTCACTGAGTGGGAAATCATGTGCCTGTGACTGTGCTTTCTCGCTCGAAACTGACAAGACTAATCACTTTCCCACCTTCGGCTTCTGTTTGCCTCCTAACCACTCCCCCACCCTTTGGAATGCTCACCCCTGTACTGGGACAGTTAGCAAGATGGGAATTTATGTTTGTATTTACATTCATTACAGAGGAAGGGATTACAAGAGAGTAAGCAGGCACACGATGGGGAATACACATAGAAAGAAATGTGCTGGTGTTGGCAACTGTAAGCGTGCTATACAAACAGCCTAGTGTATTCCCCGTTGTGTGCCTGCTTACTCTCTTGTAATCCCTTCCTCTCCAGTCTCTCTACTCTGTAGGCAGAAGTTGGGGGAACAGGTCAGGCACAGGAGAGATTGCTTACAGAAATTGCTTGGTTTTTTCCTTCACCCCAGTATAATGGTGAGGCATTAGCTTGTATTTTCCAACTATCCAGTCTTTGTTATGTCCTTTACACTGTGGAGTCCTTGGGGTTCTCTGAGGTTGGTTGTTTTCTTGCAAACGTTTCATTACCCAGCTAGGTAACATCTTCAGTGCACTGAAGACATGTATTTGCTTCTATTAGTACCTTTACATTTTTCCAGTTGGATATCCTCTAGATAAGTTGGACATCAGTTTATCTCATGTCTACGGGATAATTCAGTCTGATGGATTGAGGATGATGGCTGTTTTAGTTAGTTAGTTAGCAAGCTAGGCTCATGAATCATACAGTTTAAATTAAACAGAATTTCTCGGTTGGGCAGTAAGCAGAAACCTGGAGTTCAGAAACAGAAATGGATGCTTCTAATTGCCATCTCTTGGCTGCTCTGGAAGGGAAGTGTACTTTTAGTTTTGGCTCAGCCACTGCTGGTAGGCCATGTGATTCTTGATAGGAATGTCTCCTGTCCTATTTTATTCAATATTGTTATATTTTTGGCTTCAAAGCTAACTATCTTCACAGGAGTTCAGGGCGTGGGGGCTTGACTCAGATCATCAAAACAGTATATATGAGAGCTGTGCCAATCCATCCCAAAACCAAGAAGAATATTTCCAAAGGTGATATTGAA
The DNA here is from genome assembly GCF_059951505.1 of Python bivittatus. NCBI lineage: Eukaryota > Metazoa > Chordata > Lepidosauria > Squamata > Pythonidae > Python > Python bivittatus. The sequence goes on from NW_028277030.1 coordinate 27,420,007, forward strand.
AATGGTCTTTATTTGTAGAAATGGCCCTGCATTTCCTAAGCTCATCAGCTCTTTTCCATTCTTATTTTTTTTTCCAGAGAGAGTATGTGAGAGTTCATTCTCTTCTCTCTCATGGTTTCTTTCTCTTCCCCCACGTCTTCTTTCCTAGTTGCATTTTGTATCTGTGTAAAATGACAGCATCAACTCTCTGGGAAAAGTTGCAAAAGGAAGCAATTCTTGGAAAAACTGCCATGAAACTCATGTCTAATAATGAAACTAGTTTTTTACAAGGTAATCTGAAATATTTTCTGTGTGGAGAATGTGAGTATACAGTGCATTTGGAAAATATTCAGACCCCCTTCACTTTTTTCAATTTTGTAATGTTGCAGCCTGATGGTACAGTCGTTCAAATTCATTTTTTTTCTCATTAATCTACACTCAGTACCCCATAATGACAAAGTGAAAACAGAATTTTAGAAATGTCTGTAAATTTATTAAAAAGGAAAAACTGAAATATCACATTGGCATAAGTATTCAGACCCTTTATTCAGTACTTTGTTGAAGCACCTTTGGCAGCAATTACAGCCTCGAGTCTTTTTCGGTATGACACGACAAGCTTTGCACACCTGGATTGGGGGATTTTCTTCCATTCTTCTTTGCAAATCCTCTCAAGCTCAATCAGGTTGGATGGGGACCGTTGGTGGACAGCCATTTCCAGGTCTCTCCAGAGATGTTCAATAGGGTTCAAGTCAGGGCTCTGGCTGGGCCACTCTAGGACATTCACAGAGTTCCCTAAGCCATTCCTGTGTTGTCTTGACTGTGTGCTTAGGATCGTTGTCATGTTGGAAGGTGAACCTTTGGCCCAGTCTGAGATCCTGAGTGCTGTGGAATAGGTTTTCATTGAGGATATCTCTGTCCTTTGCTCCATTCAGCTTTCCCTCAACCCTGACCAGTCTCCCAGTCCCTGCTGCTGAAAAACACCACCATGCTTCACTGTTGGGATGGTATTGGGCAGGTGATGAGTGGTGCCTGGTTTCCTCCAGACGTAACGTTTAGAATTGAGGCCAAACAGTTCAGTCTTAGTTTCATCAGACCAGAGAATCTTGTTCCTCACAGTCTGAGAGTCCTTCAGGTGCTTTTTTGCAAACTCCAAGCAGGCTTTCATGTGTTTTGCACTGAGGAGAGGCTTCCGTCTGGCCACTCTGCCATAAATCCCAGATCGGTGGAGGGCTGCAGTGATGGTTGTCCTTCTGGAACTTTGTCCCATCGCCACACAGGATCTCTGGAGCTCAGTCAGAGTGACCATCTGGTTCTTGGTCACCTCTCTTACTATGGCTCTTCTCCCCCGATTGCTCAGTTTGGCCGGGCGACCAGCTTTTGGAAGAGTCCTGGTTGTGCCAGACTTCTTCCATTTGAGAATTATGGAGGCCGCTGTGCTCTTGGGAACCTTCAGTGCAGCAGAAATTTTTTTGTAGCCTTCCTCAGATCTGTGCCTTGCAATAATCCTATCTCTGAGCTCTGCAGGCAGTTCCTTTGACCTCATGGCTTTTGCTCTGATACAGTATGCATTGTCAGCCCTGAGGCCTCCTATAGAGAGGTGTGTGCCTTTCCAAATCATGTCCAATCAATTTAACTTACCACGGGTGGACTCCAGTCAAGGTGCAGAAACAGCTCGGCAACGATCAAGAGGCACCTGAGCTAAATTTCAAGTGTTGTTGCAAAGGGTCTGAATACTTATGCCAATGTGATATTTCAGTTTTTCCTTTTTCATACATTTGCAAACATTTCTAAAATTCTGTTTTCACTTTGTCATTATGGGGTACTGAGTGTAGATTAATGAGAAAAAAAATGAATTTGAACAATTGTAGTATCAGGCTGCAACATTACAAAATTGAAAAAAGTGAAAGGGGTCTGAATACTTTCCGAATGCACTGTAATTGGTTAAGAGCCATGCTTTTTCCTTGCACAGAAGTGAACAATTTAAAAAAATACTTGAAGATGTTCAGATAATCCTTAAAATGCACACTTTATCTGAAAAAGAGAATGTCAAGCAGAGGATGTCAAAGATAAATAGAACGCAATGTTAAGAGCCAATATTCAGTTTCTGTTTATTTCTTCTACAAAATAGAAAGAGTTACTTTAATATTGATGGCACGAACTGATTCATTTCCTTCAGAAAACATATTTAGATGTAGTATTCTAAGTACATTCTCTGTGTTTCCTACGTTAGAGCCAGTGATCTGTTTGGCTGCTTCCTTTAATGTTACAGAAGCTTTCAAAGTATGACCCAGCTGTTTTATGTGCTGCCATCCTGAGGCCAAATTGTAGACATCTGAAACACATGGAAATGAAAGATGAGAGCAGGCTAGGATGGAATGAAGAGTCCATCGCATGTGTAAACATAGATTGATATCTGACCTTCTTCAGTGAGAGAATTCAAAACAACTATTTAGCACAAACCTGTTGTCCTTTGAAACCCCATACAGTGTGACTAATGAAGTGGGCTTTAGTCTACAAAAATGTTTATCCTGTTATACTGTATGTTAGTTAGCCTTTATATGTCATAGGATTTGTTATTGTTTGATTTCCCCTGCACATCAATGACATTTTTTTTTCATTTTAAATATTTTCCTTCAGAAAATGGACTGGCAATTTTCTAATGTCTCAAATTCCCTTTACCTTCTCAGTTGTTTGACACTTGATTGCTCAGACATCCCCCCACTCCAAAGTGGAGACGAGACAGTCTAAGAGTTACAGAGCAAAGAGAGATCCTCAACAGTGAAAAAGACAAAGTTGTCTTGTTTGTTGCAGTACAGTTGTGCTGTTAATAGAGAAAACAGATATATATGTAGACTATTTCTACTGACTACTCTGTCCAGGCCTTGGCATATTGTGGAGAGCAGAATCTCTGGCGGATTCCTGGCATGACAAAGATGCTCTGATCGGTCATAAAAGTGTATTTTGGGGTTGTGGTGGTGGTGTCTGTTACCTTCCAAAAATTGGTTTGGTTTCATTCTTTTCTTTTAACCATCTTGCTGCTGACTTTGTGTTTCCAGAGAGGTCAGAACCAACAGAATGACCTGAGTATGGATAAATGAGGCTGTGATATTATTCTTCCTTTTAATGGAGAAGAGAAAAAGGGTAACTTCATCTTGCCACACAGTTCTGTGAATCCCTATGAATTGGCATGCAAAAGCCGCTGTCATTTATTTCCTCAAGATTTCAGATTTAAATGGTTAAACCAATGTTTGTCAACCTTAGCAACTTTAAGCCAATATGCTGGCTGTGGAATTCTGGGAGTTGAAGTCCACACATCTTAAGGTTGCTAAGGTTGAGAAACACTGGGTTAAACTGTCATAGATCCATATTACATTATTTCCAGTGGAATATATATGGAATATATATGGACAGGCAAGGCATATTCTGATGCAGTTCTTATTGAACGCAAGACACTGTGTTTGGGAGACAGTGAGGATACTCAAATTAGCATTTTTAAGCCTGATTGACTGTGACTCCTGGCTTCTGATTTAGTGCTGAGGTCCTTAATTGGAAACCATTTCTTCTTTCTTTCTGAGAAGTCAGTTATTAAAAAGAAAGAGGCCTTTGGGGGGGAAAGATTGAATGAACCACAGGGAGACTAAACAGTGTGGCAAAGGAAAGAGAGAAGGAAAGGAGAGCCAAGGAGGGGGAGATACTGCTGACTGTAGCTGCTGATTGTTGCTAACTGCTGCTGATATGTAGGTAGCTCAAGAGGACATATAAGGAACCAGTTTTCAGATTGCAAGGTTACTGAGTGAACGAATGGGAAGAGCAAACAGGGGGCTTGTGAGGCAACACTTTTTTGGGGGGGGTGGCTTTTCTTCTTTTCCAGCTTCTTTCAGTCCAGACTAGTTCTTGCCCAGAGAGGCAGCAGCAAAAAAACCCAGGAAGACTGGTATGGAAATTTGGCTAGGGAATTTGCAGGGAAGGCTTCAAGCAACACAAACAGCAAAGGAAGCATCACTGTGACCTGCAGAGTATATATAATGTTTGTCTTTCTACCTGAAGAGGATCCAAACTACTATTCCTGCAAAGTGTAAGCTTGTTTCCTTATTGGAGGAGAAAGTGGAGGGATTTGAGGAGAGAGTTGCTACATTCTTGGACAGGAAAGTTGAAGCTCGCCAGGAGGAGCGGAGAAGCGAAGAGAACAAAAAAGAATTTTGGCAGAGGCTAATATGGAAGAATGTGACCCAAAGAAGCAAGAAGATCAGGAGGCACTTGGTGCCAGTAGACCTCAAGAACCAATACCAGCCACTCTATTTAGGGGATGATCAACAGCTGTTTGAGCAAACTATGCCACAGAACATTACTGTATAGAAAACACTTGGGAGCCATAGATTGAAGAAATCTGAGCCACCTTGAGAAAAAAGCGGTGTGCCTTGTGATGGGTGATTCCTTGTTAAGTGCAATTGGGGAGGCCATGAGCAGTCTTGATATGATATTGTCGGAGGTGCATTGTCTTCCAGATGTCTGGATATAAGATGGGATGGAGAGGTCATGAAGGCTATTCAAACCCAATGACAACTATTCTTTCTACTTAATCCACTGGGGATGAATAACATGGCCAGCACAGACCTTGAAAGAATCTCTGGAGACCAGAAGGCTTTGGGAAGAAACTGGAAGCACGGGTAGTTTTTTCATCAATCCTTCCAGTTGAGGGTTATGACACCTGTACATCAAGAACTGACTATGCAGATGGTGTTACTGGGAAAGGCTTGGATTCTGTGACAATGGCCTTTTCAGGACTCCTGAGGAAAAATGGAATGTATCTTAAAAAACTGAGAAGAAAATGTTCGGCAGGCAGCTTGCGGACTCGTCAGGAGGCTGTTAAACTAAAACAAAATTGGAGGCCAAGAAAACAGAACAGAAACGATGAAGAAGAAGGCTAGGACGGGGACTCAGAGTTTTGTAGGACACTACAACAGAGATGCCAATAATTGACACTCAGAATATCAGATGTTTCTGTGCTTGTGCACAGAGTATGGGAAATAAACAGGGAGAACTAGAGATCCTAATTCAGGAAGACAAATACGATGTGATAGGCACTACTGAAACTTGGTAAAATGCTATTTACGATTGGCGCACAACATTGGGAGGCTACAGTGTATTCAGAAGAACAGACCCAAGACAGGAGATGGAGGTGTTGCACTACATGTAAAGAAAAAACAGTACTTGCATAGAAATTCAGGAATCGGAGCAGGGAATTGTTGAAAATATTTGAGTAAGAATAAATGGAGAGAGAAATAAAAGTTATTGTGGGAGTTTATAATAGATCACCTGGGCAGAGAGAAGTTACAGATGATGATGCCTCAGATAACCATTCTTTCAAGGAGGCATTTAATAGTGATAGTGGGGCATTTCTTTTACTCTGATATTTGCTGGGAATCTAACTCTACCGAGGTCTAATACATTATTTTAATCTCTTGCTAACATTTGCTGGTCGTAAAACGTGACGTCACGTGACTGCATCACTTAGCAATGGCAATTCCAGCAGTCCCAGTTGCCATCGTAACCCAGAGACCTACAGTATATGCAGTATAGATTGTTAAGAGAGGACCTCAGGTGACTGGAGTCTTAGGCAAGCAAGCCGATGGGCAAGAGCTGTGGGCAGGTGGGTGAGTGCTGCGGGTGAGTGCTATGAGGATGGGTGTCCTGGCAGAGGCCGTGGGTGGGTGCTATGGAGCACAGGCAGGCTGGCAGGGGCCACTATGGAGTGTAGGCAGTCAGGAGGGTGCTACAGAATATGAGATCTTTGGGATCTCGTACTCCATAATGGGGCTACTCTGGAGAAAAAAAAGTGGTGTGAGCAACTTATGGGAGCAACCTGTGACCTTCCCTGCCAGCTTCCCCACTGACTTTGCTTGTGGGAAGTTGGCAGGGAAGGTCACAAATGGCAATCATGTGACTGTGACTTGCTGTGATGTAATCGTGAACCGTGCACCCACGCGCCTGGGTTGCGATCACGTAACTGTGGGAATGCCCACAACTTTGCAGACCAGTTGTAAGTCCCCCTTGTTCAGCGCTGTTGTAACTTTGAATGGTCGCTGAATGAATGGTCGTAACCCAAGAACAACCTGTATTAGTGCATTTGAATTCATTTTCTGTAATGCTAATTATCTTATATACCATCTTCCATTTATATATTTCGGTGTTATAGCTTAACCTTCTTTCTATTTTCTAAGGGTAAAACAAAAACAAAAACAGGCAGGCAAGATCAGGGCCAGCCAGCTCTCAGAGAAATGCTGTTTTAAAGAGCAGGAGCTGCAACAGAGAAGGCACATCTCCTGGGTCCCACCAAACAATGTTACCTAACTGACAGGATCCAGAGCATGCCAACCCTCTCAGATCTAATTGATTGGAGAGAAATAATTAGCGTAATTATTCTAATTACAATAGTTAGAAATAGATGGTCCACTGCCCGCCTGGCAACTGAATCGAGGAGCTCAGACAGGGATCCTGCCATGCAGCAGGGAGGCTGGTTGAGTAGCAGAAATTCCCTCTGTTCCCTAGAGCCTGGCTTCACATCTGATACCTGCGGAGCAGAGCAGAGCCTCTGAAAACCACAAGAATCTCCTGGATAATAATAGCCACTCCCTCATTCCTGTCCTGGATTACAGCTGGTATGGTACTCAGAATCGGAGGGGGCACATTTGCAAAAGGGGGAAGGCCCCCCTTCCATGCCCAGCGAGATTAACGAGATTAGCTCTTTCCTCCAAAATAAGATCTTGTAGGATAGCATTATTACAGGCCAACCGGCATTAAGCAGCACCAGCCTGAGACCAGGACCACCAAAGGATCCAGCGACTAGGCCTTGGGGTTAAGGGCAGAAGGCTAGAATCAGAACAAGACACTGAGAACATGTTCCTTTTCTTTTAGAATATAATTTTATTGAAAGTGTTAAGAACAAGAGTAAAAATTAATACAAGCTAAAATATAGTAAGAAGGAAAAAAGAAAAGGGAAGAAATAAAAGAGAAAGCTAAAGCGCGAAAAGAAAAAAAAGGTAGAAGAAAAATAGAAAAGAAAGAAAAAACATGTAAAGAAGTGGCTTCTGATCTTCTTTACAGCAGTTATATGTGCAATTGTAGATTTACCTCTTTCTCTATAGTTACAATGTGACTCTCTCCTTTCTATAATTAATCCTATCTAAACATCAAAACCATAGATCATAAGTTCATTTTTGTCTGTTTTATGCAAAAAGTCCATAAGGGCCTCCCATTCCCATTCCACCTCAGTCCATCCAACTCCATGCTCAAAAGTCCTTAATTTCTCAAAATGCAATTCCGTGGAGGACACAGAAGTTACCAGTGCCCAAGGCAGGCAAAATACCATCAGCAAAGCACTGATATTCCACCACCCTGTAATCCCAGTCTTTGATAGAGACAAGATGGCAGTGGCCCAAGATGGTGGATTCTGCAGCAGCCACAGGAGACAGATCAGCACTCACATTGACCATCAGGTTGGTCCTGCTCCTTCTGCTGCCTCCTCATGATGCTTTGATGCCTCCACTTTCCAGTACACTGAACACAGAAAGCTCTGGGCTGCTGACAGGACCACCAAGCAGCTCTCAGAAGGAACCAACCAACAAGGAGTTGCTTGTTGCCTTCACCAAGTAGACCTTCTGCTGCTGACCAGTAGACCAGCTCTCCAATAGAAGAGAACATCTGTAGCTCAGGGTTGAACTGTGGAGTCCTTGGTGCTTTCTGAACTTGGTTGTTTGCTTGCAGACATTTCATTACCCAACTAAGTAACATCATCAGTGCAAGTAAGTATGGGGTTTGCTTCCTGTTTATATATGGTAGCTTGCCCTGCCAGTTTTGGTAGGAATGTGGTTTTCTCCTTGGTAATACTTTGATTAGGGTAATTTTTTTTCTGCTTGATTGTTTGCCTGGTGTTTGGTTATCTGGGTGTTGGTTGCTGGAGAGGGTGTGTTCTGGTCTTTTTGTTTCCTTCTTAGCTTTTTTATTGTCTCTTTTGAATGGTGTGTAAATATGGTTTATTTCTGTATGTGTATTGATGGCTGATTTGTCTGAATGCCAAGCTTCCAGGAATTCCCTGGCATTTTTGGATGATCTAGGATGCTCACAGTTTCCCAGTTGAAACTGTGGTTGAGTCTGTCCATGTGTTGTGAGATTAAGGAGTTTTCATGGTGTCTTTTGACTTCTAGTTGGTGTTCATGGATGCACTCTGCTAATCTTCTGCCTGTCTGTCCTATGTAGTGGCTGTTATTGTCCTGACACTGTATGTTGTAGATGACATTGAAATGCAAGGAAAGAGTTACCCCAAATTAGGCAGGAGAATCTTGCATAAGAGGATCTCTTCTGACACAGGAGCCGTTTCCCAGTAACAGGCAATATCTTATCCTGTGGCTTTGAATAACATAGCTCCTAATATCAGAAAGTCTTTTTGATCCTCTGGACCAAGTTTGGGTTTGGGAAAAGGATTCAGGAAAGAGGAGAGGAAAGGAAATGATCTTCTGCTTGCACAACTGCTAGTTATAACTGTGAATATATTCTTTTAACTCCTTCCTTTCTATCTGTAAGCTATTTTGAAGAATCTGAGGGCATATATTCTGACAGAGGTATGATTTTGTATATAGTATATTTAATTTCTTTGGATTAGAGACAAATTCTTCAATGTATCTTAGTCAACTTCTAGCTTTTAGAAGAAATAATTTCTTTTATAGAAGAACATAATCAATCTTTAATTAATATACGTCAGGATGGGCAACCCATGTACTGCGTGTTACCCTTCATCATCCAATTTATGGCCTCTCAGATTGTGCTGCCAAAATGTAATGTCAAATCTCATTGGTGCAGTCTGGGGCTATTTCGTTTGTTTGTTTTTTTGGAGGTTGAGGATAGGAAATGGAGCAGTTCGCCTCACAGAAATCATGTTCCACGCGGCCTTTGCTATTTAAGGCTACTTGTGTTGATGACACCCATAATTGGTGTACCTAGGCATTATGTGTTTTACTATTTTTGTCTGTTTTCTTGGATGATCACAGTTTTAATTATTTTATTACTCTATACTGTGTCTTGTTCTATTTTACTACTGTAAACTGGGAGTCATATCATTTGGCTGTATTAAAAATCAACAAATAAATAAATCCTTTAAAGTGCATATAGTTTTAAAACAGATGAAAATTTCAATTTGTGAGATCTACTGAGTAACATGAAAGAGGAATTGCTATTGTCAGGCAATATTTATTTAGATAAGATTGAACAAACTGTACTAATGAGATTTCAATGTTGACATGCTTGGCAAACACAACATGCAATATGGATAATATGGGATGCTACCTGCTCCTATTTCCAACTTAATCCACCCTCCAATAAACCTAGGAGAAAAAAACTGAACAAATTTGTCCCCACTGTGACATTGTCAAAATGTCCTGCAACAGCTTTCTAGGAGCTCAGAGGTCAAACTGCAATCCCTAAACTTTAATATATTACCTTGATGTACACCTGTTAGAGATTAACCTACTAATAGTTTCTACAAAAGTAGAAGATTACTGAAAACAGAAACAATTAATGAATGGACCTATAACAATAAGTGAAGTTTGTGAAGCTATAAAAAAGATTAAAGTAGAGAGAGTGCCTGGACCAGATGGTTTACCAGCCTCTTATTATAAATATTTTGAGGATGAACTACTACAACTGTTGCAACACATGATGAACCCTATTTTACAGACTGGAAAGATACTGGACAGTGGGATAGAGGCTGATATAGCATTAATACCTAAAGAAGATAAAGATTTGATCTCACCAAAAATTTAGCACCCAATAACATTACTGAATAATGATTCACTAATTGAACTTCTGTATGTGCATGTATGTTCAAGGATTCCCATGGTGATGCTATTTTTAGATATTATCAAAACAATGTAAACACCAGTTGGAATTTTACCTTTCCAGCTAGAAAGCTGTTGCAGGACATTTTGACAATGTCACAGTGGGGACAAATTTGTTCAGTTTTTTTCTCCTAGGTTTATTGGAGGGTGGATTAAGTTGGAAATAGGAGCAGGTAGCATCCCATATTATCCATATTGCATGTTGTGTTTGCCAAGCATGTCAACATTGAAATCTCATTAGTACAGTTTGTTCAATCTTATCTAAATAAATATTGCCTGACAATAGCAATTCCTTTTTCATGTTACTCAGTAGATCTCACAAATTGAAATTTTCATCTGTTTTAAAACTATATGCACTTTAAAGGATTTATTTATTTGTTGATTTTTAATACAGCCAAATGATATGACTCCCAGTTTACAGTAGTAAAATAGAACAAGACACAGTATAGAGTAATAAAATAATTAAAACTGTGATCATCCAAGAAAACAGACAAAAATAGTAAAACACATAATGCCTAGGTACACCAATTATGGGTGTCATCAACACAAGTAGCCTTAAATAGCAAAGGCCGTATGGAACAGCTCAATTTTTACTGCTTTGCAGATTGATATTAAATTGTATGCCATTCTAGCCGCAGGGAAGGCTACTTGATAAAGTGGGGGTGGTATCCAAAAAATACTCCTTTGGATCCCCACTGGTCTCTTTCATATAGGGATAGATAACCTCCTCTCCTGAGATGAATACACCGGACAGGATAGTTCTGGCTGGAGAAAGTGGTCCTGAAGTACACAGGAGCTAAACCATGTAGGGCTTTAAAGCTGGAACGAATACTATAACTTATACTTGAAAACCTACTAGCAACCAGAGCAGTATTGATGTAACATGACTAGTCATTCTCACTCACCAGCATGCATGAAGCTGCATTAGTATTAATTGTGGTTTCTGAGTAGTTTGCAGAGTTAGTCACATGTAGAGCAGATTGCAGAAGTCTATCCTGATAGTGATGAGGGCATAAATTACTGTCCCCATGTCATCTCATTGCAGATGTGTCTACAACTGGCATAGACATTGAGGCTAGGCAAAGTTCCCCTGGTCACAGCCTCCACCTGTCTAGATTCCAATAGCCAGGAATATGTCCAAGAAGACATCTAAGTTACAGATCTACTCTTTCAGGGGGAAAGAGTTGCAACTGTTACATACAGAAAACCAAGTCATTTTTGGACAAATAAAAAGTCAATTTTGTTAGGATTTAATTTCAACTTGTTTTATCCTAACCTGGCCCCTCTCCCAGCTTTCAGGACTCCCTAGATCAAGACTTCCACGGCATCTCCAGCTTGACCCAGGGTAGTAGTATACAGTATCATTAGCATCCTGTTAGCATCTCACCAATGATGCCCACTAGCAACAGATTCATTGAGAGCCACTTTGGTGTAGCAGTTAAGGTCCTTGACTAGAGACCATGAGTTGTAGCCCTCCCTTAGGAATGAAATCTGGCTGGGTGACTTTGGGACAAATACTCAACCCACCTGACAGAATTGTTGTGGAGAAAATAGGAGGCGGGAGTGTTATGTGTACTGCCTTGAGTTGTACAAATTAAGGCAGGATATAAATCAAATAATAAGATAAAATGTATATATGGAAAAGTAGGAAAGCAACAATGATGCCTTGTGGGACTCTCCATGGAAGTCTCTTTCCCTATTGATTGGACTTCCCTGCTCAGGAATGAGTAGAACTAATGTAAAGCAGTGGTTCCTAACCCTCATCAGCAGTCTAAAAGGCTACTTTGATCAATGATACTGAACTTAAGAAGGTCAGAAAGAGCAGTCTCCTGATGCAGGTCTGACATAACTCATCTATCAGAGAGGCCAGTACTGCGCTGATTGCATGCCTGAGCCTCAGCCCTGACTGAAAAGGATTCAGATAAACTTTGTTCTGTGGGCATTGTACAGCTGAAGTCACATAATGAACAACTTTTTCTGAAAGGGTGAGGTGGGAGACAGGGTGGTAGTTATCCAAATAGTTGAATCCAAGGGAGTCTTCTTCAAAAGAAGGCACACCAACATCTTAAAATCATCAGGAATATTTCCCTTCCCCAAACGGGCATTGATTGTTTGCTGGACCCAACCACTCACACCTTCCTGGGCTACTGAAGGAACCAGGAGGGGCATGGATCTAAACAGCAGGTGACAGAGCCATGCCAGAGAGCGTCTTGGCACGTCATCAGAGCCCACACATTGACTAGCATTCCAGATAACAATGTAAGACACTGCCCAGCCACATTTCAAGACTCTAGCCGCTAGAACTTTGCAGATTTCAACTTTATCAGCAAAATGCACAAAAGCATCCAAGCACAGGAGTGGCAGTTCCTGCTTATCCTTCCCAAGAAGGGTCCAATTAACTGTAAACAAAGTTGCCTGAATTACTACAATGTAGGCTGAAACATGAGCTCTTTGTTTAGTATTATTTGTTTATCCTTATTTTTGTGATGCTTGCTGCTGGAGAAGAATCAGTTGCAAGAAGATGGAAATTTGTTGTGTTGAAATAAGTTTGGCATGTGTTTGATTATAACAACACTCCCCTCCCCCACACCCAAGTCTTAATACATTACATTCTTGTAATTCATCTGCCAAATATATAAGAGTATGTTTTATGGGATTGGAGTGATAAAAATAGTGGGAATGATTTCTTTCCATTTTGGTTCAGTTATACAGAATATGACACTTGGTGGTGAATGCCTTAATTTTTTGGTAGAATAGTTGGTTAAAATAAAGTGGTGCATTATGATTAATTTTAGTTGCATGCTCTGTTCTACTGAAGTTGCTTCAGGTTATATGTTATCAGTTGAAATGTGCTTTTGCTATACACATGCAAAATTTTATAAAAATTGTTTATGGCCCAATATATGTGAGAAAGCAATATTTCTAAGTGAACTGTGCTTTATTTGCTCTAGTTTCACTGTGGCATGCTGAATCCTGAGATGACAATAGTGTATCTTAGATTGCTTAATATCTAAATCATAGTCATTTTAATCTGTATCTGAGATGTTGCAGATATAGATTGAAATACTATCTAATTGCACTTAGAATCTTCATGCTTCTCTGTTTATTTCCCTTGGCAATATATTATGCAGTGTATGTGTAGGAGAAATGTATCCTTTATGAGTTATTTTAATAATGGAGACCAGAATACTGAGCAATAGAACCACAGACTGTGTTTATTTCAATACTGGAAGCTAAGCTGCAATGGCAAATCTAAAAATGGGTGGGGATACACCAGCCTTATATAGGTTTATGCAAATCAAAGTATGCATGTAATTCATGAGGTCAGATGTACTGAGGTAATGAAGGTGGGAGTATGAAGACAGTGATTTTATTAATAATACAGAGATTGTGTGTTATCATTAGTTACTATCCAATGTTTCTATTCCTGTTATCTCCCTTGTCCTTGTTTCACATAGCTTTCTTGGACTGCAAGTATCCTTCTCGTTGTCAACATTCCTTTGCCATCTAAGCACTTTTATGCTTGTACTAGCGTTTTTATTGCTTCTCTAAGGGGCCCAGGAAAAGCAGCTCAGGTGCTGGGGGGAGGTGATCTGCTTAGCCCATCTAATGGCATTTTCTGTTCTGTCTCTGTCTGTCTGTCTGTCTGTCTGTCTGTCTGTCTGTCTGTCTATCTATCTATCTATCTATCTATCTATCTATCTATCTATCTATCTATCTATCTATCTATCTATCTATCATGTGAATCCCTGCTCATTTTAGTCAAATAAAACATATTTCAGTAAATAATTGTGTACAGATTTAAGTAACTTCAGCCTGCAAGAATGCAAGCTTCCCACAATTGAAAGTGATTACTGATAGTAAGTTAATGTATTTATTTTTCAGTTTGATGCAGGAACCTCTTTTTCAAAGTGTAGTGACTAAGTTTTGAGGTCAAAACTAGAGCATTTTAGGAGATTAAGTTTTTTTGCTAATACAGTAGTTCTGAATATCACTGTTTTTGGTTGTTCGAATGTATCCTATTTCTTTTTTTCTGTAGGAACTTACCGGTAAGTCCTATCTCAACAGCAAAAGGGCATTGTTGACAGGTAATGGCAAATATCCCCTTAGATTATTAAGTGTTAAAAGATTTTGATAGATTTTATCTTAGAGTGGACGCTTGTTCATGTATCACATTTTTACTTTGATTTTTCTTCTGGAAATGCAGGGTAGTGCACATGGGGATCTCCCCTAATTTTATCCTCGCAAGAACCACACTTTGATGTAGATGAGCTAAGAGATAGTGAATGAGCTAGTCACCCGGTGAGCTCATGGTCAAAGTAGGCTAGGAACTTGGGTGTCCTCTAGATCTAGTTCAAAGCAGGCCACTTTGGAGGTATTCATACATCCTCTGAAACAGAGTCGTTCTTGTCCCAAATACTTACATCAGATATTTTTACAGACCTTTCCACTACTGATTATATTTGTGATCCTCCCATAAGCTCTTTCTAAAAGGAAAATGTTGAGATATAGTTTTGTGATTCACAGCTTCCAAATATGGAATTACTTTACCAAGCCCTTCACAGTTGTTAGAAAGATAGTGATGTATCAGAAATGGTTTCAAGGTTTTGTTTGTTTGTTTGCAAGTTAATCCTCTTAGGAAGACACATTTTGAAAGAGTTGTTATGGCATTAGTAGTGTATTATTTGTGTGACCTTATTCAAATTCAGACCAAAGTCCAATCTCTTTCATCCTAATTCTTATTTGTATCTGTCTTCAGTGGTAATTAACTATTTCATTAGTCTCACCTTTCATTTACCAACTGCTATTTTTATCTTAATTTCATATAAATTCAACCTTAAATATCTCTGCATTAGTGTATATGAGAGAGAGAGAACCATATTGTGCTTCACTGCTTGTCTATGGGTTTTTTTTTCTTTTGTGGGAGGTGTGTGTGTGTGTGTGTGATTTTTATTAAAACTTTTAAAAAAGAAGATAAAAACTAATACAAGTAAAGTATACAAGTATAAAGAAAAGAGAAAAAGAAGTCTATGGGAAAGTAAAAAGTGCAAGAAAAGAAAAAATGTTATTGAAAAATAGAAAAAGAGATACAAAGGAGTGGCTTCCAATATTCTTCACAGCAGTTATAAGTGCAATTATATTTTAATCTCTCTCTCTAAAGTTACATAATAATACTCTTCTTTTTATAATCTATCCTGTCTAATAATCAAAACCATAAATCACAAGTTCATTTTTTTCATTTGTATGCAAAAAACCCATAAGAAGTTTCCAGTCACCAATGAATGTAAAATTTCTCTAACCAAAGAAGTTAGTTTATCCATCTCAGCAAGCTCTGTCAATTTCACCAACCATTCCTCCATAGTGGGTAGTGTCGAATCTTTCCATCTCTGTGCATATAATAATCTCACCGCAGTAATCATATATTGAAATAATCCCCCATGGCTTTTTTCCAACTGTTTATCCATTAGTCCTAAAAGAAAAAGTTATGGCTTCAATTGAATATTAATATTTAAAATTCTCTGTATCAAATATGTATTTGAATCCAAAACTTTTAAGCTTTTTTACATCTCCAACAAGCATGATAAAATGTCCCTTCATGTTGTTCACATTTTCAACATACATATGAAGTGCCTTTACACATTTTAGATAATTTCTGTGGTGTTATATACCAACGATACATCATTTTATAAAAATTATCTTTGAGATAACACAATGTAAATTTAAACCCTTTTAACCACATATTTTCCCATTGATCCATCTGTATATTGTAACCAACGTTCTTGGCCCACTTTATTATACATTCTTTAACCTGTTCTTCCTCTGTTTCAAATTTCAACAAAAGTTTATACTTTTTAGCAATGTTTATCATCAGTGCACAATTGTACTTCAAAGTATGTCTTTCTTTGCTCCATCCCATAAGTCTTTTTGTCCATTCTGAATCTTTCTGATAACTGTAAATGGGAAAACCATTGACAACAATATCCTTGTTGTATAAAATACAATTCTGCTATATTTACAGTGAAATAACGGTGGCTATTGTGGTGTTGCTATGAATGAAACTAGTGACACAGTGCTTCAGTCCAATCATACACAAATTCTTTCCTGTTAAGATAACTGCAGAGTTTCATTAAAGAAAGAGGTAGCCATCTAATTACAGCTTTGCAAATACTTTTGCTTTATGAATGTGCCTTACTGTTTAAATTTTCTCACAGTTTTATATCAAAAGAACTTAGGCTGTAAGAAGCCATAATAAAAACATAATGTGTATTGCTCTGGCAAGAAATAACAGACCTCTAAAATATTAAGGGTAAATCTCCCACTTTTATCATCTTTAGGGAGAGAATTATTTAGTTGGTCTAACTTGCAGATGACTGAAAACTCTAAATGTGACCTTAAATCTGCCTCCATTGTACTCTTTTTAATATCATGAGAGATCTATGGAATGTGGATCCTTCTCATCCATTTCTCAGCAGGAAAGTTGTAGTGGGACAAATACAGCCTATAGGGAGGAAGGCTGGAAGTCTCAAACCTTCTCTGCCAGAAACACTCTTGGTCTTAATATCCTGGCTCTGTTTTCCAAATTGTGGCAGTGGCTAGCTAGTTCCTGCTGTCACCACATATATTTTGGGGAATGTCTCACCTGGCATTCTTCCCATATCCCAAGTGTGTCAGTCCCACTAGGTAGACCAAACCAGGAATCAACTCCACAGGTAGGCTAAAACTACTTTTATTGAGATTGGCTATAGTAATAGAATCTTGCAAGTCTGATTGTGCTGTACTTCCCTTCCTTCTTATGTGAATTGTGCTGTACTTCCCTTCCTTCTTATGTCTGTCGGGTTAGGGTTAGAATAGGTTAACCCTATTCTGCATATTTTCTGCTTGTTGTGGATGTAAGATGTTTTTTCCCTTGTTGCTTTGGTGATAGATCTTGCCTTTCTGTCAAGATAATCTTATTCTGTATAGTGAGAGGACTCTCACACCCATCTCTTACTTACTAGTGATTAAAAGGTAAAATATGTATAGAGTCATGGGGATGACCTTGGAGAAACTATGCAGAGATGATCTGTACAAACATGCTTTAAAGCCTGTGAAATAAAGAAAACACTAGGAAGAAACTCAGACCGACTCCTTGGATATAAGAGGGAGGGAAGAAAAACACAGTCTTTCAAGTTTCTGTTACTGTAGCCTATATTAATAAAGTATAGTTCCAGTCAAACTTGTGGAGTCAGTTTCCTGGTCTGGCCTACCTCAAAGGGTTGACAAAATGAAACAAATAAAAATGCATTCTCTATAATGCATTCTCTTAGCCATGTAGCTTAAAAGCATGTGATTAGAGGATTCCAGCCTTTTCACAGTAATCTCACAGTAATCTTTTATTACAGAAAAGAAGAGATAAAATATAAGCCATGTTTTTAACTTTAAATGCATACATTCAGCATTGTAGAAAAAGAGATAGAGAGTTGCCTTGATCAGGATCAGCAAATTAACAGAAAACCCACAAGAAAATGTAAAAGAAAAAGACCATAAGATGGTGTCTGTCTGCTCTAAGTCAAAAGTTCTCTGTAAAGAGATGGGAATGGGATTTAAATTACCAAAGATTTGTACAGATATAGGTAGTCCTCACTAACTGACTGCAGTTGGGACTGGCAACTCCATCACTAAGCAGCACAGTCATAAAGTGAAAATTATGTGACCGCGCTCAACTTACAATGTCAGTTCATCAGTTCCAGCTGCAGTCATTAAGTAAATCACCGTGGGTCATTAAGAAGTCATGTGACTGTAACTTACCACTTCCTGTCAGCTTCCTGCTGGCTTCCCCATTGACTTTGCTTGTCAGAAGTAGGCTGTGAAGGTCGCAAATGGCTGTGGGATGCTGCAACTGTCGTAAATGCCTGCTGGTTGCCAAGCACCTGAAGTGTGATTACATGACTGCAGGAATGCTGCGACGGCCATAACTTTGAGAACTGGTCGTAAGTCTCCTTTTTCAGCACCATTGTAACTTCGAACAGTCACTGAATGAGTGGTCAGTATGTGAGGACTACCTGTAATTTGAACCTTCTTGAAGTTCAGCCTTAGGTTTGATTCAAAGCTGAACTAAAACCCAATTTTCTAAATTTGTACAGTGACATAAGAATATTACGCTTGACTTTAGCTCTGCATAGAAAAAATGGAAGAAAAAACTGAACACAGTTTCTTAGCTAGACTTTTATATACAGGTAGTCCCTAGGTTAAGAACGCCCGGTTTAAGCATGACCCTTAGTTAAGAACGGAGCCTACTGTAGCAAAATTTGAATTAAATGCACAGTGATTCAAGTTAAATACACAATGGTTCGAGTTCATTACACAATGCTACTCATACAATATTGTACAATAATACTGTTCCAGCTTACATACAAATTTGACTTAAGGACAGACCTTGGCAACGGAACTTGTTCTTAAACTGGGGACTACCTGTATCTCTTCAGAAAACAATCACTTTTCCAAAACAATGGTTCTTTTGCTTAATTTAACTAGACTTTCTACAGCAATTTAGGGAGACTCCACTTCAGTCAGAGGCTGCTGAAGAGATGGTGAACGCTCACTCTTGACCAGCCTCTGCCCTGGCTTGTCCTCAGTTCAACTCTGCTTTTTTCTTTAAAAAAGGAAAACCCGATCTATCTCTAGCAGAGGAAGGAGCTGGAGAAATCCGATTCTGTACATAAGCCTCACTCATGGATGTGGATTGACTGTCTGGCATTAGGCTGGCAGCTGTGAAGGTTAGCATTTGGAGCCTACACAGTTACAACAGAAATCTTTTAGTTACTGAGATGAGGGAAATAGGGGGTCGATGCGGGTTTTGCTCCCTCCACTTTAATTAAATTATTTGTGGGTCTGTTTCCCATTCCTGGCAATACCTCTGGGGAAGTGCAGCATAACTAAATGATGAGGGATATGGTGTATATGGACAGAATGTAGAAGTGTATGTGGAAAATGTCTTGTCAATTGATTTCTGTACAGTAAAAAAACCCCCCAAAGCCTAAATTGTTGTTATGGCATTATAATAAAATATAAGAGGCATGTATTCTAGCGCAAAGCTCTTTAAAGGTTCACAGGAGAAGAAAGGATATGAAAAAAGTTGTCCTTTGTTCAGCAAATGTGAGAGTTTGCTACAAAAGTCGATAAATGCTTTTGGAATGCAGAACTGAGATTCTCTGTCCACATTTCAGAAAAAGAAAGAGAAAATGTGTCATTTTTATTTGCTGATAGAGAGTATTTATATATGGATTGTTTTTTTTAGAGTCTGCGATTAATAAGATCTCTGTAAAACCATTAATTTATACAAGTTTCACATATGCAGACTGCAGCTCTGAATGCTTGTTTAGATGTGAGACTCAGTGAAGTTTAATCCTGTTTAAGTACTGTGACTTACAGGCACAGCCACAGCCAGACCTTAAATCTTCTGATTGAGAGGTGATTCAGAGAGCCCTTACTTGTATTGATTTGCACTGCCACTGGGCCATTGTACAGGATGCCATTTCCACATTATATGTCATTCCAGAATGTCCTCTGAGCTTTCAGGCTGTAGTGAGAAAGCCTCATGGTGCCAGCTGAGCTCTTGGCTTTCTTATTTCTGGATCCAGCGTATGTATAATATATTTAAAATATAAAGTAGAGTAATGATAGATGTATGCAGAATTTGTAATAGGTGGTAAAATACCGAAAAATTTGTGAAAGCGTCCTTTTAGCTGTTACTAGGCTTGCTTATTCGTTTTCACATTGCAATACCACTTTTCTGCAAAGCAGCTTTAATTAAAAGAAATGACCATAAAAGTTGTAAAATGGGCTTAAAAATAGAAGGATTGTAATGTAGATCCTGTTGTGGCTAAATAGGGAGGCTTAAAATAAACAGTGACTGGCTTGTGCTTCAAAGGCTTTGAGGAGATATCCTTGAGGAGTCTGGTCTTTAACCACCATTGTCTGAATATTTTTTTATAAAAGTAGTAGAAATGAGAACCAGTTGACAGTGAGTGCACCTTTGGGAAAATACTGTCCTTGTGATAGAGGGATCTCAGACTACATTATCCTTTGAAGATGAAAAACAATTCAGACTTGTGTATCTATTGGCTCTGTGAGAGCTAATTCAATGGCTTTTTTTCTTTTCCAGATATTGTTTTGTTTTTGCTTTGGGATACCTCACTGTGTGCCAAATTTCTAGAGTCTATATCTTTGACTATGGACAATATTCTGCTGATTTTTCTGGGTAAGAATAACTATTTTCTGTACTCACAATTATTTTTCTAGCTAAATATAGTTAAGTCTGAATTAAGTATAATTTTCTTGAGATGTCATACATGTCTGAGAATTTCAGAATTTTAAAAAATCAGAATGTATGCATTTTAGAGTTATTTACCTGTTTGTTTATTGCAAGAGAAGAATATGAAGTAATTTAACTTGAGGATGTGACTTAACATAGGAAGATGTATATGGCTGAAAGCTGCCCGATCACAAATTTCTGTCTACCTCCTTCATAACTCTGTAGTTCAGAATGGAACTATATCTGAAATAGGATGTCTGTGAAAATAATTATGGGGAAAAAATTTATCCAGCATCAGCTAGATGGATCGAAGGAATTCAGATCAAGCCACTTGTGCCATTGTCCTGATTAAAATGTACTTCTACGCATCTGGCAAAACATAAAGATCTGAGCTTTTGACTTAAAAGCCTGTATGGGCCTGTGGAAGGGCACAGGGCAGCCATGGGCACAGAGGCTTCCTTTCTGCCCTGCCCTGTCCTTCTTTTAATGGTCTGGTTTTGTTTTTTAATTTCACAAATGTAATTCTTTGTACTGAGGAAGTATATGAAAGATGATAAAACCTGCCTGTGAGTGGTCTTGTTTTCCTACTATTCTCTTGGAATAGGACCACCAAAGTTACCATTAGAAGAAATCATTTATATTGCAAAAATGTGTCTTCATTTCTTTACTTTTGAATTATATAATTGGGGAACAGCATTCTCTGGGGTACTGGTGAATTTTTGTTAAATTGCTTTCTTTGGTGTTACCATGACTTATGTGTCTAAAAAGGAGCAAACAGAATCTTCTGTGTGATGCAGGAGAAGCATCACTCCCTGCAGACTGGTTAAGTTAAATTTTTCAAGGTTGATTATATTCTAATACTTATGGAGGAAATGTATGTGCAATCAAAATAATGCTACATTTCAGTGGCCCATTATTTACAGAGGACAATTTTTTTTTCCTATTACCTCTCTCTCTGGTTAATGATAATGTGTTATTCCTGTTTGTCATTTTGTTATTTTGGGAATGCATTTTAAACAAAATTTGGTTAACAAATTTGGCTAAATTCTTTAGATTTCAAATCTAAGATATGTATAAAAGGGAATTGTGCATATGCATGTAGCTGAATGCTTACATAATGAGAGCAAGCATGTCTGAAATTCAAGCTTGTGCATGCTGTCTTTCTCCTCTCCTTTTTGTGCCTGAAGGAAAGAGCTTAAAATGTTCTATTTTTAATTTGTGATGAGTTTTGTCCTCAAATCAGGATATCCCCATTTGAAACATCATTTGACATTCTGTTGAGTTAATCAAATAATGCTTTGTGACAAAGCAAGAATGGAAGCTTCTTCCTTTATGGAGGGACAAACAAGTGAGCTGAAATGTGCTCATTTTCTGAACGGTCTCTGTGACTTCTTGAGCAGATTGGCTATAAACCTTCTGAAAAACATATCATCTCCTGTCAGTGTAAATGCCATTGGTTTCTTTGTTTCTCTCTGCCTGAGTCTACTAATCAAAAGTTCTGAGTGGCAAAATATTTTTTTAAAAAACAGTCAGAAATTCAGCCTTATCTTCCCATAGAGAAGTACTATTTTATAAATGAAATCTAAATTTCCTGTCCTTTCTCCATCTTTGTTACAGCCCAATGATGATAATTACACAGAAAATTACAAGTTTGGCGTACGAAATTCATGATGGTAAGATTTGGGGGTGAGAAAAGACTTCCTTCTTTAAATTTTTAACACAAATTGGGGAGGAGAAATTTTTTTAAATCTGTGGGTAGAACATTATGTTCTGGCCAGCTATTCTTTTTACCTTGCAGTCTTGAAAAATCCCTTTATTTTCTATCCATATACTGGATATTCAATCAGTTGAATAGATGATATTCCTGCTTACAAAGCCAAGAGTATCTGATTGACAAAACTGATATTTGTGATGATTTCATTAAACAAATATTTCTTTTTATTTAGTTCCTGCTTTCTTGTATGATTATTAATTTTTTAAATGGGTAAATTGTATAGTGGCATTATTTATTTATTTATTAAATAAATAAATAAATAAATAAAGTCAACTTTTTTCAGATTGAACACTCAAGGAAATTTACATCTTAAAATGTCCAAAGAATACAAAAGTACTGTAGATGAAAATAAAATTTAACCACAGTTTGAAAAGATAAGTAGCAAAAATTGTGTAAAGTTATGAAGATACCTAAGAGTCTAAATAAATGTAAATTATAATTAGCCCTTTAGTTCTGAGAACTGGAGATCTAAAAAAAAGAATGCTTTTAGACAAGGAAACCTAGTTGGCTTCATTTGTAAATAAACAGAGAT
Organism: Python bivittatus; assembly: GCF_059951505.1. Classification (NCBI taxonomy): domain Eukaryota; kingdom Metazoa; phylum Chordata; class Lepidosauria; order Squamata; family Pythonidae; genus Python; species Python bivittatus. The sequence goes on from NW_028277030.1 coordinate 27,442,476, forward strand.
AATGGCTGCATTAGAATATAGCATTAGTCATGGTTCAGCATTATGGGGGCAGGCCCCTGTAGGCCTCATGCTTGTGTCTTCCCTCCCTCCCTTATTCTCTGACATACATCAGAGGCAGCAATGTGCAGTCTTCCAACCCCATGCTGCTGAATTTTAGCTAACTTGGTGATGATGAAGCTTTGCCCAGTGTAGCATTTGGCTGCCACTTCCCCCAAGAAAATCCAAGTTGCATTAAGATTAAATTAGAAATTGAATTTCTTAAAGTAGATGTATTTTTTTTTTTAGCTCATGCAGAATCCTGAAGAATTTGGGATTCCTAAATGAATAGCAGCAAGGTGCTGTGCTTGTGAAATCTGAAGCATTTCATCCAAATCATTTTTAAGTCTTGCACAGCCCTGTAGTAGTATCGTCTCTTGCCACTTAAGGCTACATATTACTATCTGAGCTGCAAAAATCTGGACAACCATTAGATAGTAGCATAGAGTTAGGGTTTTTCATGTCTCTTTACTCCCAGCTAGTAGTCATCTGAATATATGCAGCCATATATAGTGACCCTACTCACTCTGTTTTAGATCCATCTCAGTTTAGTGTTTCAGCTGGAGAAGACTCTTAAGAGTCCCCTGGACTGCTAGGAGGTCAAACCAGTCAATCTTAAAGGAAATCAACCCTGATTGCTCATTGGAAGGACTGATAATGAAGCTCAAGCTTAGATACTTTGGTCACCTAATGCGAAGAGAGGAGTCTTTGGAAAAGACCCTGATGCTGGGAAAGATTGAAGGCAAAAGGAGAAGAGGACGGCAGAGGATGAGATGGTTAGACAGCATCACTGAAGCAATGAGCATGAAACTGAGCAAACTCAGGGAGGCAGTGAAGGACAGGAAGGCCTGGCGCAATATGGTTCATGGGGTCACGAAGAGTCGGACACGACTTAACGACTGAACAACAACAACAACCTGTTTAAAATTATGTATGATGCATTGAAGTGAGACAGCAATGTAAACTAGGAGTTTGACATTGTTTTCAGTTAATCATTTAAGATTAAATCATAGTCTTTCTGATCCAAAGGTACAAGAAATAGCACTTTTGCATGGTATGCTAAACCATATTTTGATTTGGCCTAGCTTGTCATCTACGACAGATTATGGAAGCAATCATGGTTAAGACTGAGTCTTAGCTATGGTCTGTAGCCACGGCATGTTTTAATTAGCTTGCTTGAACTGAACATGAAAACGAGGAATAATGGCAATCTTTTAATTAAACAGCATTAGTCCTTGAAGAAAATAGTCTGATGATTCGGTGGCTTCTGCACATACACAGAATGGCCTTTTTTCCCTGAATTGAATCAAATTTCTGAATCATCGAAATCATCTTGATGTAATAATCTGATTAGGGATTCTGAACTGGTAACTCTGTCCAAATCTATACCCTCCTAGCTTACCACAAAGAGGATCAGAATGTTGGCAAAGCATATTGTCAAATCTCTGCTAGAATCAGTTGCTCTGTTGTTTAGCATCCGATTGCAATTACTTCTTTTCATGACTACATTGGAAAAAAAAGAACTGCCCAAGCTCAAATGTTGCTGCAGTTCTTGCAGGAGCCCAGCATATTACACTTTCGTTTCTTGCCCATGAACAGGAATGTTCCGAAAGGAGGAAGAACTGTCGCCGTCACAGCGATGCTTAGCTGTGAGGTAAGCTTTTCTATATTTTGGTGTCCACTGCTGTCTCAGATTCCATCTGTCAGTCAGCCTTTTAGCAGCTTTGCAGGAGTTAGAAATACACGGGCTCCATGCATTTGAGTGCTTGCCATCTTCTTACAATAATATGAAGAAAGCCATCATAAGGTTTTGGGCCTAAATAAATAAATAAAGCAGCATAAATGCAAATCAAATCAATTATTTTAAATATAGTGTGCTATTATCACTGAAGGAAGATCAGTTTATAATTTATTGTTGGGTGGTGACTTCCATGTCCCTGTTTTATTGAAGTAAATTTCTAGTAACATGCTGCTGAATTAGTCTCACTTCCTGGAAATCAGATCCCTTAATGAATCCCGTAACATACTGTGCATATTATACTTTTGGCCAGGGAGGAAAACTTGTGGCCCTCCATATATGGTGAACCATAACTATCATTGGCCAGACTGAGTGAGATTGTTTAGTTCAGCAACCTTTATTAGGGCCATATGTTTTCCTTTCCTGCTCAATCTTTTGACAAGTACAGGATTCTTAATAAACAACTAGTCAACTAGTTTTGAATCCCAGCTCTTTTCTCTATCTCTTGACTGTGGTTAAAAATGAAATTTACTGTCAGCTAGACAGTTTCAGCTACAAACAAACACTGTATGGTATTAATATTATTTTGTAGTGGAGTTCTTGTTACCAAAATAGAAATAAAATCTCACCTGTCTTTGAATTACAGACGCATGCCAAGTCTACTGGAATATTTAAGTTACAACTGTAATTTCATGGGTATCCTGGCAGGCCCATTATGCTCTTATAAAGACTATATTACTTTCATTGAAGGCAGATCATACCAATTGACACAGTCTGAAGCAAATGGGAAAGAAGAAATAAAATATGAACAAACAGATCCCTCTCCAAATGTAAGATCTATTGTTATTGCAGTGCTGCTGTTGTGATTGCATGGGAAGTCTGGTTTGCGTTCTGCATTTTTCACAGGCATAACTCTCAAGCTGTTTCTGAACCATTTTCATAAATGGTATAGTTCTCTCTTCAATAACCAAATATTGATCTAAAGGTCAATATTCTCCATAGATACTTACTTCTGGACCTTGTGGGCTGTGGAAAGCTTGGGATTTGTGTTTATGTCATCCCACGTACTGCCATCAAAACTATCAATATAAAATCAATGTAACTTTTTTATTTCTCTAACTTTTGCTGCTATTTAAATTCCATACAATAAGCATTGCCTTAATTTGGTAGGCTTTTCCTTTCCGGTAGTCTTGCTAATATATCTTAGACATCACATCAATCTGTAACTTAATTTTGAAACAAGAACTACTTTTATTACAGAGTTTAATTTAGAAATTACATTTTGATATAAAATATAAACTATAGATGTCTTGCTTATTTATACCTGATATAAATATCAGCATGTATAAATTAGACTTGCTTTTCTTAGCTGAAGTCTGCTCAACTTTGCTCTGCTTCTCCTTTGCCTTGACGGGTACTCACTTTCGATCAGGATTTCTCTCTGAAAAGAGGCTTTCCCCTCAATCAGAAAAGCAATGCTGAAGACTCCGGGTTTAGCCTTGGATGCTTCCTTACAAGAGCATGATTTAAGCATCCTCTCATCAGCTTCTCTCTTTGTTTTTTTTTTCCTTTTGAGGTTCTCCTAATGCTGTGCGACTTCTTCTCTAGTCCACATGGATATGCTTTTCAGCTCTGCCCCTTCTTCTTTCTTCTCTCAGGTCCTTTTCAACCTACCTTTGGCCATTTCTGAATGCTATGTCTAGCCTATTTATTTTCTGTTGGCCGCGTACTTTGGATAGTAACCTCAGGCAACATCAGGGGATTCCCCTTCCCTTATTCTTTAGTCAAGGCTGAAGAGAAGTTATTTTACAGTGACATGAAAACACAAATTTAGTAATTGCTTGTCATTATAACTGCCAGTTATATTAATTTTCAGAACCACAAACCGCTAAACTTTCTGCAGTTAGCTATTGTAAACACTTCCTCATACACTGTAAGGTTTGCATTGGTTACAGGCCTTATTAGGTGCACTTCTATGTCACTGCTTTAAGCTGAAGTATACAATCATTGTATAGAACAAATAACTAACCATAACACTGAATATCTGTCTATTACATTAAACAAAATATGTTTTTACAAAGACCAAAAATTAATTAAAAGCAATTTCATATAGCAACATTTCATTTTAAACAAGAGTTTCATGCATGTGGATATGCAAATATGAATGTGGGGAAATACATGTTGTTTGTAATGTCTTGAAACCTGTAATCCTACAATTCTGGGACTTGTGCCCAAGGCATTAAGTTTTACCCATGTGACAGTTTAAATTTTTTTTTTCTGTGTTGTGTTACAAGCCCTTGTAATGACTAGATCCAACCCAGTCTCTGGCTCTTTAAGAAAACACTTTATTTTAACAATTACTTATAATTTTTAAAAAAATACTAAATGAGATATGTTGCAATGTATTTTTTTAATGAAAGAAAATAATTACAATTCTACTTTGCATTCTCAGTCTCCGAGAGCTATCATGTATTTACAGTATTTGAAAGCAAGCATCATTATCTTTCATAAGGCTTGCTCTCTAATAATGTACATAAAATCGCATTCTTAGTTTGGATTTCATTGGAAATCAAATACACATGTTATTTTGCATCAGATTAAAAGAAAACCTAGATCCATGTTAAGGTTCTTGTGGCATAAAAATAACAAACTCTTTTTGGCATATATATTATCACTTAAGTGTTTAGTAAAAAGTTTGTGCATCTACAGGTTGGTTAACCAGAATGCTCCCTGTGAAGCCACAAAATTTTGTGTTATATTTTGAGTAAGAAAAGACTGAAAAAAGGTGATTTATTTATAATATATCCAAGTATTACAATTAGAACTAATTGGTATTTTGAAGCAGATAACAGTATATTTTAGTATAATTAGCGGTAACTGATTAGTCTGTGCATACATCTTCTGGTACTTGACTTGAATGATAAAGGAAATTCACTTTTTTTTTCAAAAGTTGCAGTTTACATGCTCTAAAGCAGTCATATTTACTCAGAAATAACTCCTGACTGTATGATCAGTGCAGTTATTCCCAATAAGGATGCACAGAATTACATAGAACTGAAGCACTAATTTGTTTATTTTATTTTAATCAATTTATATGGCCACCCAACTCATAAACATGACTGGGTGGCTAATAGAATTTAAAATATTGATGCAAAATAATGATAGATTAAAACAATAAAAGCCAAAAAGTTTTGGATGTTGTCTTTCTGCAGGTTGTTTTAATAAGATGGCCTCTTTATAGCTGTTTTATTAAAGTTTAGTTGGGATTTTCATGTTTGATTTCATAGGATTCTATTTTTCTTTATACTTTCAAAGAATTTTCTGATAAAGCATTTTTTTTAAAGTACTTTTTTGGCTTGCAGTTCTCTCCCTATTTGGTTGATCTTGATTGCTTGGGGCAGAAAGATATCCTTCCCTCCTCCCTTCTTCCCCTGGGAAAGTTTGCATCTTTCCCAACAGAGATAGGTTTTAAAATTTAACAACAACAGCAACAACAATAAAAAAAGAATGATCTCCCAAACTGATGTAACTGATACATCCCATAGACGTTGAGCCACAAAATGTCATTATAAGCTGGTGCATATCAGCTGCTAAAAGCAGAGTTTCTGCACGTGACTGTTCGCTATCGTTTAATGACATTATGATTCTATTTTCACCTTTTCTGCAGCACATATACAAACAGATTGGTTGGCTGTTTTCCTGCTTGTTTTGTCTTAGTAAACCTTATTAAGAGTGGAGATGATGATACAAAGTAATGGTTTTACTTACTGGCAAATACCAGCCTCCACTCATAGTAGCCAAAAAACTCTAGGAATTTTAGAAGTTCATTTCCAGTTCTGACTTCAAAGTTAGAAATTGTTTTTTATTCCTAACATAAACACACATTGATGAATGGTTGATGTTTACTTCCTCTCTATAAGACTTGTTAGTTCTGAAGTATAAATAAGCACAAGGTCTGTAAATGAGGATCTATAAATAACACTACCTCCAGAATGTATTTAATTACTCAGGACAGGTAAGTTTTTTTCATTGTACTGCTTACCTGCTCAACATATTTTGTTGTTTATGCTGCATTAGCTTTCTGACATTAAACAAAACTGTGTATGCTCTTGACACTTTACATATCCCAATTGGTGTTAAGAGAAACCTGGCTGTCTTTCATAGCGTATTATGTGTATTATGTGCTTTGGGGAAACAATTTGAATGGTGCAATTCTTGATTTTCTGCATTTTCTCTTTGCAAGTTGCAGTTTCAATTAGCCTTGTTATATAAATGTTTCACTTCTGCTTTGTATTGCTGAAATGCCTGTTTAAAATAGGCTTTTTTTTTTTTTTTTGCTGGATTCTCATACTGGTTTAAAAAACAAAGAATAAGACGTTTTTAGATTAAGTTTAAAATTCTTACACCATGAGGATCAGCAAATGCGAAGCTCTAGTCAAAAGAACTGTGTTCTGCCTAATCTAATAAGCTTCCTTTTTTCTTTGAATTTCATTTCTGTAACATAAAATGAATGAATGCCCCTTCTCCTTCTGTTGGTTTTGTTAGGCGCATGATACAAGTTTAAAATAACATTGTCTATCTGCTAATTGCATGTTAACTGAACCTAGCCAACATTTTAAAGTGGTTTATTTCATATCTCACTCCTATTATACCTTTTTACAAGCTATCATTTGTTGGTGCTCAAAGTGGTGTCAACTGTCTGAAATTATTGTCTATCTTCGTAAGTTTCTTCTTCTTAAAGCTTTCAGCTATTCTTATATTCCTAAGTTCCTGTGGAACAATTCCCTTTGCTTCTGGCTTCAATGAAATATTTTTAGCTCTTGAACCCTTGGAGTTTAATCATCAGTATGTAGCGAATCCAAGCACCACAAACTTTATTACACCTGGAAGATTTTACACTTTCTGGAGAGGCAACCAAGTATTGAAATGGTTTATTTAAAATATTATTTAATTAATTCAGTCATTAAGACCATGATTTAAGGTCCAGTGAGTTAAGGTCCAGTTATCATCTTTCAGCTGATTTCAGTGAGATGCTAAATTTTAGGCACCAGATGTAAACACGTCATTTAACTAATTTCTAGAAAAAATACTATAAAGCAGAAACCACATGGTACAATATACCCTTCCCGAAGTCAGTGCCCTCCAGATCTATTGGACTTACAACTCCTATAATCCCAAACTAGGACAATGAATTACAAGAATTGTAGTCAACATATCTGGAGGGCACATTACATTGTAAATGGCCAGTTTTACTATGAATAATAAAGTTATTGCTTCATGTATTTAGCCTAAGATGGGAGGTAACAACAAGTGGAAGTTCATGAATTAGAAGTCAGGAAATACTTTAGATCTTAGCACAGTCATGAATTCACTTTCAAACATTAAACAAGATAATAAAACACAACCTCCCATATAAATATTTTATTATTAAATATTGACATATCTAATTGAAATAATGGTATATTAGAAATAAGGCATTTGATACATTCATTATCATGACCATCGCTATTACTCGTCTTACTTACAGAAAAAGTGAAATAGCTACTTGCCTAGGGCCATATGGACGAGTTCAGTAGGAACTAAAAATCAGGTTTCTTGTATCCTATTGCTGAATATACTGTATATACCTTCATTTTTCTAACCTAAAGTTGACAGTATTTGACATAGAAAAGAAAAAGGGGTGGGCCTCTTACATTCAGCATTAAAAATGAAAACAAAGAAGGCAACTGCAGATGCACCTGATTTATTTATTTAACAATATTTAATGCCTTCCCCCCACCCCCAACTCTGGGTAGGGTACAAGATAGTCAAAATGAAAATATAATACACAGCACAATTAAAATAATGGCATCAGTAAACAGTAAATAAACTTAATCACAGATGCCCATAAATAAGATCAACCTAAGGACAAAATGCATGCTGGAACAAACTTTTGGTTTGTTTGTGAAATGCCAATGGTGTTGGGAACATCCGTATCTCTCAAGGAAGAGTATCCCATAGGATGGGAGTTGCTACAGAGAAGGTGTGTCACTTGGTCTGCATCTCGTGTGCCTCACTAGAAGGAGGCACTTGCAACAGACCCTCTGTTAATGACCAGACTGGACAGGCAGATTTAATTCTGGCAAATGCAACCCAATGTGGTGCCTTAAAGGACTTTTATAACTAGCACTTTTGATTGGGTTTGGAAATCTAGCAGCCAATGCAGCGCCTTCAAAATATGAATTATTCTCACATGTCAGGAGTATCTAGCCAGAAGTATAGCTGCCACGTTTTGTACCAGCTGTAGCTTTTACAGATGATCCAAGTCCTTCTTCCAGAGGAAAGCTATTTTACAACATGAGGATCACCATAGGAAAACACATCTTTTGGTTGGGAACTCTCAGGATCCCAACCAAAATGAGAAAATTGGACAGGTTAATTCTACCAGAAGGTGAACTTCTCCCAAATTTTAAAAGGGTAACATGGAAAGCCTTGTTAAACTTTCCTATCTAGAGCTCTCTTTTCTGAAGCAGAATGTAAATCCAATAAATGAAAAAATACATACATGTCAGCTCTCAGTTTCTCATGGGAACAGCAATTAGAGTTACAAAAGTAATCTGTTTTCCCTTCAGTAAGTAGAGGGTTTTTTTTATGAACAATTGCTCCTAAAGAAATTAAAACAATGTAGACAATCTTTTATTGTTCTATGATGTTAGACTCCTAAATTCTCTCCATCAGGAAGCAAATGTCTTTTTAGAACCACCAAGTTTATATTTTATGTATGATATGATACGATGCGGCATACTAAATATAATGATACATTTTCTATAAATAATTTGGAATTTCTAACAGATGGATTAGCACAGTGATTCAACAATGTAATTTGTGTGTGTGAGTGTTGTATACATGTGTTTGTATTAGCTTCCTGTACTGCTGTAGTTATTACTTGGAGCTGTTTGCTGATCCAGTATTTTAACTGAGCGAAAGATAATTGGTTCTAACCCTGTATAGGGGCAAGAACTTCTTCAAATGAAATGTATATAGAACTGCTTTTCATTGTTAAGCATATCAAAACATACATAAACTGATATACATTCTGTTTAGCCTGCTGATAAAACTTATCTTCTACATGAACCCTGCTTCATTTTAAAATTGTATCACATTATTGAATTGTCTAAAACGCTTCTTGCATTTTTGCTGCCATAAATTACTGTCCCATAAATTAAGGCTCACAATCTTGACTTCTCATAAATTAACTTAAGTATTTTCTAGGGTCAATAATTAATCTTGAACCATATCTCTGAGAAAACAGCTTCTATTCAAAATGTACTTGTTAACCCCACAAATAAAAATTTCTTTCTATGTGTACTGTTGAATTTTATTACCTATTTATAAATCCTTTCAGTTACATATTACTTTTGAATATTTGCAGTTGGACCTTTTGTCTTCTTTGCCGGATTTACCAGTAAAAGAGGAATAGCAAATTTAATAACTGTTTCTGTTTAAACATTGCGATTCCTGATTCTGCTGAACTAGAAATAGAAAGCCTTAATGACAAGATAGGCTAATGTTTTTGATCAATATCCTCTAGTTTTGACATATACTTGAACCTTAAATGGGGTGGATGGAGGGAAATAACAATTTAGAAACATAGAATTTAAATGCTAAGGCATATAGTAGTATTTGATACCCTATTTAGCTTAAATATATTAAAACTCTAAAATACTATTTCATTTCCCTCTGTGGCTTGTAAATTTAGGTATGATATACTGGTGGATGGCCTTTTTGTTGTTGTCTTCCTATAACACTCTTGTCTTTAGATATTATAGTAAACAAAAGTTATGACTGAGTGAAATTTTGAAAGAAGCAAATGTAGGAAATGAGAAAGGACATCTGTGGATTGATTTTAAAGAGAGAAAGAGAAGAGAGAAGAGAAAAGAGAGAAAAGAGAGAGAAAAGAGAGAGAGAGAGAGAAAGAAAGAAAAGAAAGAAAGAAAGAAAGAAAGAAAAGAAAGAAAGAAAGAAAGAAAGAAAGAAAGAAAGAAAGAAAGAAAGAAAGAAAGAAAGAAAGGGCAAAGCCTTAGCCTTGTCACAAAGCAATAGCCTTTATACTACTTTAGCCTAATGCATCTTGACAAAAACTTTCTTTAGAGGCAGAGAATTAAGGTTTTCTTTCCAAAGCATGCCTTATTTCTTGTGCCTCTGAAAAAGGCTGTCTACTGAAGTTTATCTGGCTTCTTAGACTGTTATAAGGATTCTCATTATTTCAGTAAATACCGTTTTCAGGTTTTGCTTTTTTTCCCCCCTTGGGATTTGTTGTTTTTTGTTTTTTCCTTAAATTGTCTTCTGCACGGTTACATGGCCAAGCTGCATAAACTTTTCTTAATACATGTCAAGTACATAGAGTCTCAGAGAATATGACAAGCTGCTAATTAAAACACACTGAGATTGCAATTTGATGTGTACATATTTAGCATTAAATCAGACTAAGGCATTGAGATTAATTTCTGAGAAGACTGCATAAATTTGCATCATGTTGTTTGCACAGGACAAGGAGGTAAAACCATGTAGTTAACCAAATCACAACATACATAGGCATGCAGAAATAGCAACCACAATAACAAAAAGAATTTGTGTAGCAAGTGGTTCCGTTAAAAAAAATAAAATAAAGAACCAGCATCAGAGTGCTAATAAAATTCCAGAAAGCTACACATCATCACCTGGAGATTGGAGTGAAAGTTGTAGTTTTAGCATACTTACATTCGGTTGTAAGAAACTCTAATTATTTATTTTTTTTAAAGAACGATTACATTTAACAAGTTGCACATCATACAGATTGATATAGCCATAGGTCACATTTGGGTTTTTAAAATTTTATTCTGTGGTTATATTTATTGAAAGCTAATATATGGTCACATAGTTCCAAATTAAATGTGCTAAAATAATTATTATCTATTGCTGATATATAATGGGCTATAAAATATTTTCTGTATCCCATGAGCAGCTCAGAACTGAAATAGAAGTTTTTTTTAAAGATATCAGGTAGCCTCGTAAAAGGTTGAAGTGCAAAACTAGCCAAGTCAAGAACACAATGCCCCATTCCCTAATAGGTGAGTTTTATGCATCCCTAGATACAATAAGCCCAAAATGGCCTTTAAAAACAGAGGCTCCTGCATTAAGACTAGAAAACCCCCCAAAGCCCCAAAAAACAACATTAATCATGGCAGTTGCGACACAGAAGATTACATTTATTTCCTGCTTCTTGATTGGCCAGTTTCTAGATACATGCTTATCCAGAAGAGAGCTAAGGAAGCCGTATTATTTCTGTTAGCACATAGTTGAGTGCCATGTACATGGAAAGGATCAGGCCATAGATTCTGATGTTTCTCCTATTTTCTTTCCTTTGACACTGTTGCAAGTTAAATAGGAGTTCTTTTCATTTTAGCCAGTTTGCCCCCAGTTTTAATTTGGTATTGGAAAGATAGGGTTTAAAGCCTATTTTATTTTAAGCATGCAAGAGCAATACACTTCATATATGAAACAAATTATAAATAATTCTGTTTAAAAGATTTATGTATGAAAGATGCTCACAATGTCTTATATCTTGAATGTTTCAGATAGCTGTGGCGCAGAAACTTGTAGTGTGTGGACTATCCTTATTATTTCATATGACTGTTAGCAAAACTTTTCCTGTAGAATACAACATTGATGACCATTTCAGAGCAACAGCGTCATTTCCTACAAAGATTATCTACCTACACCTGTCACTAATGGCTGCCAGGCCGAAGTATTATTTTGCATGGACTTTGGGTAAGTTGTTTGGGGGGAAGGGAAGGGAAGGGAGCATGTTCCTCTACAAGTTCTACAATATAATGCTTAAAGAATATGTTTAATATAGTGCCCCCCTGTGGGGCAAGGAAGAACTATGTTCAGAGGAATTCTTTTTGAAGCTGAGTTTGTTAAACAGCAAATAAACTGTTCTATTATGTGTTATCAGCTATAACTCAGATTTAAACATAAAAGTGTTATCTGTCATCTATGTACTGTGGTAGTTAAGCAGAATACCTTAGAAAAGATTGCTAATGATACACAATATCATTCTTGCTTTATTTTGATTCTATTGGGGGGGCCTTCAATTGAGATGATGATTTCCATTTTAATCCAGGTATAAACCCAATAATTAATTGTTAACTTTTTTTTAAAGTTGGATTTGCTTTGTTTAAATTTACTCCAAAAATGATATTTAACGTTGTTTTGATAATCTTATTTTATGTGCATTTAAGTAGACTGCAGGAATTTTTTTATAGCTGACTTTGAAATCTATTTTTAAAATAGTTTGTGGAGTGGAAAATGAGTCAAAAGCTGTAATGGATCATAGTTAATTTCAAAATTGGTAGTATAATAACCTTACTGTTTTTCTCAACTATCTGTATCTTAATTTGATCCTCCATTACTATCTTGAAATGAATGGGATCTACTGTATTTGTAGTTAGAGTAGCAAAACATAGAAAGAAACAAAAATGATAAAAACTATGCTATCCCACTATTGGATAAACATTGGTGATTATCTGTTTAAAAATAAATTTTAAAGAATGTTTTCTCTTTTTAAAAATCCAATGGCCATATGAACCATATGATTTAACACTTTTAATTATCTTAACTTCTAGGAAAAGAAATCCTCTAATATTTTTCCAATTCACTTTTAATATTTCACTTTTAATATTAAAATATTGCCAACATCCATATTGCACTGAGAAGTCCATAAACTGTATATGTTGGATTCAAATATAGCCTTAGATTCAGCAAGAGAAAATAGTTATAGTATTTTTTAAAATATTCAATTTGAAAGGTACTTTTTTCATAATTTGTGTTATATGTTGTAGAAGTAGTGAGAAATCGAGTTTCGCTGATATATGGTGTTTAGTGATAGTTTCAGCAGTAGTTGCAAAACAGACTTTCTAAAGTTCTCTGTGAAAAAAAAAACTTTGCTACAGTTTATAATATTTTAAACAGTTTCCTACAATTCCTTACTTTTTTGCAGCAGAGGCAATTAATAATGCAGCTGGATTTGGGTTTAGAGGCTATGATAAAAATGGAGTCCCACACTGGGATTTGATTTCAAATCTACGAATTCTACATATAGAGGTTAGTACATAACCTTCCAAATGTTAAGTTTGGGGATATTATTTACATAATATTCACAATATTACTTTGTTGTAATGTGTTACAGCGAAGAAATGAACTTAATATGATCCAGAGATTCCATCTTTATTGCAGTGATGTATTAAAAAAAAGATCAGCCTCCTAGTCATTGTTCCTACCTAACGTCCACATCTTTTTCTTTCTGCATCTGTTTCTTATCTTTCTACTCCAGTAGAGGAAATTTACTTTTCTTCCCTTTGTATCTTATGAGTAGAATGAGTAACATTTATATATAGAACACTTGTAATCAGTTCCAATGGAAATGCAGAGTTTTCTGGCACACTAAAGACTAAGAAATGTATTATAATAAAATTGTTATGCCTTTAGGGTGTCAGAAAGATGTTTTTTGTTCTGTGATATAGTAGTTGGGGGGGCTAATGCTTTCCCTTAGCGTGAAGCATCTAACATCTGAACTGTACGTCCTCAGATTTCAGTTGCCTGTGCAAATCAAGTATGTCAAATTGATCCTTTTAGAATCCTTATGTTGGAGTTTCAAGAATACAGTTTTGATTTGAAGTGACTTTCAGAGTGACCAGAGCGAAAGTGGAAAAATTCTGACATTGCCAACTTCTCACCTCTCACGATGGGTTAGGGTTAGGGTTAGGGTTAAGCCTCTTGTTTGAGATAAGCCTCTTAAAAGAGCAGAAGTGCTGCATTCCTCAGCATCTTCTGAATTTATCTTGGGCAACAGTGATGCCAAGCAAATCTACTATCAACCACATCTAACTAAATTTTGGAAAGGACATTGTTTCCTTTTCTTTATTCTGTAGCCAATTCTCTATTAAATTCTATTTGCTCAGCAATAATATAAGAAGGCACCATACGTTCACTGAAATTAATGGAGAATATAAGAAAATTCTCCCCTTGTATATGCACACACTACTACTGTTGCGATAGGAGACAAGAAACCCCTTCCGTGTGAGAGTCATGAGCTGCTTTTAGTCTGTTGGAGACAGTTTTAGAAGGATTAAGGTACAGACTTTTCAGAAGAATCTATCTTGCAGAAGATCTGCACAGTCAGCGTTTTCACCAGAATCATATGGCTTGAAGATACAAACTTGCCCCCCAAAACACCAAAACCCATAAAAACAACATCTACTGGAAAAGAAGGAACATACTATAGAAGTACTTTTCAAAATAATGTGTGCTTCATTCTTTTTAAAAATTAAAAAAGAAACATTGAGATGCCTTGAAAAGTCGTAAGAGTTAATTTACAATTTAAATTATTAATACCTAAAAACGTCTATAGCCTCTTGAAAACGTTTATTTCATTTATCATTCTATAGTATGAAACAACTACACTCGGCCTACATAAGTACATTCACTTATTAATGGTCAAGATCATGCCCTGCCACCAATCACCTTCTCTAGCCCTTATTCATTACTCTCTCAACTATGTATTTCACCTTCCTATTTTCCATCAGTGCCCTGTTCAGTTCTTTCTTTTCCTCAAAAATGTAGTAGGCAAGATTTCAGATCTAGCATATTATTATAGGTCCATTTATCTATAATTACAACTATATTATACAGTGTACACTACATACTGTGTGAATATGACCCTGCACCCTTCTCTGTTATCAGTGAAAGCTGGAGAGCTGTTAGAAAGAAATAACTAAAAAATCTTTGCCCTAATAAATTGGGATAACTTGATTTAAAATGGGCAATTGTCCAGTTGCTGAAAATCTTGTTACCTAATCCCTTTCATGTTAGTAAATCTTTCTAAAGAAGACTCTGTAAGAATATTGCTTGGAAAAAAATTACTTTTGATTTAAGGCAGCCGCCCATGACCCTGAAGTCTACAGAGTTTACATTTGCTTTTCTGAAATAATATGTTGCATTCATGTTACAGTTTTCAACAAGTTTCAAGATGTTTCTTGATAACTGGAATATACAGACAGCGCTTTGGCTCAAAAGGTACATTAAGTGATTGATTGATTGATTGATTGATTGACTTACATCCCACTGTAATCAAAAGGACTCTTAGCAGCTTAACATAGAATATAAAGTATTATACTCTTGCTGATAATTCTGTCTTATCAACCTATCCCAAAGATTTGGGGATAATAATTTTGCCTAATGATGAAGGTTTAGGCTGAATCCATTCTGTTTGATTACCCATTATCCCTTTGCCTTTGCTTCAGGAAGACTAATTTCAAAGGCTGGTATATGGCTATAAATCAGAGCTGGAATCTCTAGCAAGCCCTCAGAATCTAGCCCTCTTTGGTGCCAATTCCTAATGACAAAATTGCTAGCACTGGCATAAGAAGGACATTATTCTAGATTCACTGGTTTTGAAAGTTCTGCATTGGAATGATGGGCTTTAATCCTAAATACACAAAAGAAATATTTTGTGTCCCTTCCAGCATTCTGTAACTTCTTGTGCCCAAGACTCTACTGAAGGTCAAGGAACCCTCCTAACAAAGTGGGGTAGGATATGTGGGTTTGTTTGGGACAATTCTCCTCCCAGCAGTCTTAGCACCTCATTCTGTCTTGCTCATCAGGACCACCTGACTTTCTAGGGCAGTGCACAAGAGACAAGTGGGGAAAAATTCTCTGAATTTTGCTTACCTTATCATCCAAGCCATTATTTAGTCATGGTAATATAGTCTACTATTGATTATTATTATTATATTATATTCTTATTATATTATATTAATGTCAGCAGCCACATTTTAGATAGTTAATTTAGAAAATGTAGAGATTAAGTGTGTCCAATAACTTTCAAGTGTTTCAAAGTCCAATAACTTTTAAATGTTTCCAATAACTTTCATTTTATGGAAAAACAACTTCTTAAAGACCATTTTATAACCTGAATTAATTATCAGCTCAGTTAGTTTCTTAATGGTGTATTTGTAAATTTGGCAGGATCGATTGCCTTGCATGCTGCTTGAAACTTTCAATGATTTTAAAGAATAGGTTATTTCTGGCAAAGCCTCAGTATTGCAGAAATGCACTTCCTTCTTGCTTTTCTATATGATGCATTTTCTTTTTTGACTTTCAGAGTATGCTATGAGCGAGCCTCTTTCAGCCCAACAATACAAACCTTTATCTTATCAGCCATTTGGCATGGGGTATATCCTGGATATTATTTAACATTCTTAACAGGGGTACTAATGACACTTGCCGCACGAACAGTAAGTATCACTTATTTACTAGTAAAGAGTAGTTGTGCTCTTTTTGGAATTAATTGTATGAATTCAAAACTTAGTGTTTATTTTTAAAATCTTAAATTGGCTGTTTAGAAAAACTACAGGAGACTTTGCTTTATTAAAAGGGCTTTTGAAAATCATTGGATTGTTTTAGGGCATTATTTGATTATTTATAGACTCAATTTATATGGCTGCTCAACTCACAGATACGACTCTGGGCAGCTGACTTCAGGTTAAAACAAAGATATCAAACAAAAACTAACAATACTTCGTGCCTGAAGCTGCTCACACATCTACCTGATTAATTCCTTAAATATGAGCTCATGCAGTGACCTGGCCCGATGCCTCAGGGAAGAACCAGGTCTTTGATACCTTCCAAAAGAGCAGCAAGATTGGGACCATCTGGATCATGGAGCCTATGCTGTTCCACAGGGCAGGCACAGGGACAGAGAAGGCATTGTGTCCTGTGCCCCAACTCCCAACCCCTGAGTTAGTGTGGAAGCATACCATTAACTAAAGAATTGAAACTACTGTACTGGTTCCCAAAAATTTTAAGACATTTGGAAAGAAAAATGTATTTGTGAATGGTCTGAATCCTTTTGATTCCTTTAGAAAATCCAGCCCATTTGCCCAATTTTAGAACTGATCTGGGACTAATATTTGAGCAGAATTTTAACTTGGCCCTGCCAGAATAGAACATTTGTTAATAACGTAACAATGATCAGATTGCAGAACATTATTTGGGAAAAAAATGTCATACAAACACAACATTCAAGCTCCTTTTTGTTCATGCTAATGGAAATCAGTGGTAATATAGCCACTCCTTGTTTAGTGGCTACCTTGTTTAATGACTGTTTGCAAATACAATGGTAATAAATAAATAAATAAATAAATAAATAAATAAATAAATAAATGAAGTCACAACCAATGCATGCACTTACAACCAAATTTCTGCACCTGACAACAACAGATACCTGAATGGAAATAACACTGGTGAACTTTATCTAAATGAGGCAGCAGGAACCAGTGATTTTCACAGCATCTCTCTCTCTCAGTGTCACATAGTTCGCTTAGCGACCATTTTTCTTCCAATTTAGAGAATGAATTGTGGTCATTAAACAAGGAGAGGGCATATGTAAAGGTACTTAATTTCTGTGGTTAAATCTCTTTTCTGATTATGGGACAGGAAATCAGCGCCTATCAGATTTTACCCATTAATTTCACATTGTGTATATGATAAGACTGATAAGATTAAGAAAGGATAAAATCTGTTTCCAACCTTTCATATGTATTCATTGGTCTATCCATTCTGTTTTGTTTCTGCACTATTTTGCAAAAAATCTGTATAGAAAATGTTAATACATATTTTAAACATACTTTTTTCCCAATTTGTTTTTAAGTATTAGCTTTCAAACCCCATATTTAAAATGCATTGTGGTAATTTTTTTGAGCTGAAAACTGCAGCACAGAATTCAGAGAAGTACAAAATCTAAAGTTTAGTTATATTTTCATGCACATATGGGTATAAGAAAGATCAGGTTAGTTCATATAGAAATTCACAAATGTTGTGTCTCTCAAGTAATCCTAGTTGAATTGCAAGTCACTTTAATAATATGCTTGATGGCAATAGAGTAGTACTGGAAAACAACTTGCAAGAATAATATCTTCTGTTAAAGCCAATCACTGATTCCAAAAGGGAGATTCAAATTGTAATTCTACTGTTGAGAAGTATAGCTGTTATCTTATTAGAAAAGCACTCTGATTATTAGATCAAGGTAATGTCATCAATTTTTTATTTAGCTGTCTCTAGATATAGCTTTTTGTAAGACCTATATATAGATACTTACCTGTTCTATAAAAATGTTCACTTACTACTTAAATGTATCTCTCTTTAAATTTAGATTAGAAAGAACATTAGAAATTATTTTATTGATTCTCCAGCCAATAAATTATGTTATGATATCATGACATGGATCACAACTCAAATAGCAATAAGTTACACAGTTGTACCGTTTGTACTTCTCTCCGTAAAACCCTCTTACATATTTTACAGGTAAGCTGATACTTTGTCCTTTTTAAAAATGGTATTTAAGTGGAAAAGAAGTTATTCACACATGCTGACAGCTGAGAAAGCAATATTGTAATCCAGTTTTCAATTTCATGTGGCTAGAATTTCATGTAATGATTTCATGTGCCTGGCTGAGATTTAGGAAATTATCATAGAATCAGAGATTTCCTTTAAACAAAATGAATGAATAAATGAACAAGCAAATAAAGTTTCTTGTTCATTGTGGTGGTGGAAGACTGGAAAAACAGAAAAAACACTAGAGGAAGGAATACTTTCCCCATGGTCATTTTCTTGTCATCCATATTATCCATTTTTCCTCCATTTTCGAAGTGGTATATATCAAAATTTTGTTCACCATGGTTTTTGTATAGCCACTTGTTTCTTTTCTGAAACCTCATCAGGAACTTTCTATAGCTCTGCCCAACATTACGCATATTGATATCACCTCCTCTACTGTCTTCATCAATTATAGAGCCTTCTAACCCTGGAGTATCTTATTCTGACAGTGCTTCTATCTCAGAAGATGAAATAAAGAAACTGTTATAGAAGCTGAGAGACAGTATTCCCAATTGTGAGGATTAAATCTGGCAAGGTCAGAAGCAAACATCCTGAGACCTTTAGAATAATAAGTCACAGATGGAAACTGCCTCCTGCCTAAATATGTAAGGCCCCCAGGATGTTGCACAGCATATATGGGAGAAAGAGACACAAAAATTGAATCTTGCTTCTACTATAAATACAACTAGCATTTTATACTTGAAATGTATTGGATTTCATCTTAGCAATTTTCTTAGTTCTTGTAATAGAGAGATCAGAAACCTGTGTCCTTGAGTCACTGCTTACAAGTCTTCTAGTTCATCTTGGCCAGGAAAAATCTAATACTGGTCTTGTTATTCATGGAGTTGCTTATTTGTTTATTATTGAAGAGATTTTTTACAAAATTGAGGAAGTTCCTTCTTCACATACGATAGTCATAAACCACAATATATGGCAATAATTGATTTCATCTTTCCCTCTTCATCATAGGCCTGAGATTGCTACCAACTGGATAGAAACATTTATTGATTTCTGTCTCAAAATAGCAATACAGTCCAACAGTATACTTTTCATCTACAAACCTGTTGCGGGGGGGCATCTTTCAAGCAGCCTTTTGTAAAGCAGCCACATGGTCTTAGTTATTGACAATGCTGATGGACTCTGGGCAGAGAGCAACAAGGAAAGACATGCAGTATACAGGGAACCCCCCCCCCCATAAATAATAGTTAAAACCCCACAACCAAGACTCCATAAGCAATCATAGAATGGATGTTCAGGCTCAAGTTGATGCCCTGTATAGCATAGGTATATTATCACCCATCCTGGTTTAGAAGAGATCTGCCCCACCTACAAATCCAGCTTTAATTTGCTCCTCACTTATGTGGTCATCTGTATAACTGCACAACACTTCCAGGTCCCATTTATAGGTATCAGTATCAGTAGGCATTCCTGATTTCAGTTAGGCTGCACTGGAACTTAAGGGAAAGCAGAGGTCTTAAGGCTGTATGAACAGGATAAAGTCTTCTGCCAAAAAATCTAAGTTAAAAAAGATTCTGACAAGATTTCAGCATAAGCATAAAGCTGATACGTCTAAATATTCAGATGGCCACTTGAAAAACCACAGTAGGTAGGTAACTTGTTTGTTACATAACCTAAGCTTGTACTAAAAGGAGAAGAAAAATACAAACTCAGATTCCAGCATAAAAATAATTCTTAGTAGGCAATTATGCTGTAAAAAAGTTATGATAGAATTATAACAGGGATTGAAAGAAGAGAACAGAGGACCCATGTCAGTATCATTTCTCTTCCAATATTTGATTGAAGTTAATAAGCCCAATGACATTGCTGTAAATGAAGAAAATTTACTGTATACCCAGAATATTTACTGTATAATTGTAATACTTCTGCAAATTTAAGAAAAGATTACTGGTAATCATTTTCTGCATCTTATATTTAAATTAAACAAAACAAATGTTATTAATTCTGACAAGTCTATCTTATTAAGCATGCCAAAGGTATCAGTGCCAAATTAAAACTAGAGAACATAGGAACATCCTTGATAAGTTGGGCATTGCATTTTAATTACTGGTGAAATAATCTTATTAGTGCTTACATTAGTGGATGAATTAAGATAATAAAAATTGTAAATCTAATAAATTCTATGGGAAATCTAAATTTCTGCAATGTCAAAAGATTGATTTGAACAATATCAAGAGTTAGCTCTACATCCAGTGTTCTAATAAAGATTCATTTGTGTCAGTGTACAAGCCTATCAAAAAGAAGTCTTATGTTATCTGAAGCTTGACACCCTTTCATGAAACCAGGTTCTGCAGGATGAATTATTATGGGTAATACTTTCTGAAATCTTCTCACCAATATAGCTTTTAAGATTTAACAGCAATATCAGGCAATAACTTGAACACTGAGTAGGGTTCTTACCAGGCTGCAAAATTACATTGATACAAGCTTTATAATACGATGAAGGCAGGCATTTATTTTCTTGAGATGCCTGAAATATCTCCAGAAATGAAAAGGCTGCCTCCTCCTTGAATTTTTATACCATTTTGTAGTTATTCCATCTGGTCCAGAGGATTTTCTTGATTTCATCATATTAATGATATCATTTCCTGTAATGTTAAGAGTGTAATGTTTGATTGTACAGCCACATTTCTGAAATATTTCATTTAAAAAGCCATCTACCTGTTGCTAGCTATATCTATGTGTATGTAATCTACATTTTTGTAACTTTCAAAATTTCTAATTTAATTTAATTTTAATTATTGCAAGTTGTTCTTGAGGTATCATTTATTATTTTGCTTGTTTCAGATATTTCAAATGAGAAACCAATAATTTCCCAGCTTTTTCTCCCTGTTTTCAGTACATTTATTTGATTTGTTATAAAGCATCCAAAGCATATAATTGATTCAACTAACTTAGTAGATCTGAAAGCATGATGTTTTATACTTCAAATTTGGTCACCGCCCATCTCACTAGGAAGTGACTCTGGGTAGTTTACAGTAAAAACCAAAAATAAATATTAATTAAAATACAGTAAACATACAATAAAAACACAATACAAACACAAAAAACCCACATTCATATATAAATAATAATATTTTCCAAGATGCTGCTGGTAGAAAGGATATTAACATACAGGAGCATATATTTCTTGAGTATGTTTTGTGCCATAGACTTCAAAGCTTCTTTTACTTATGATTCAGATGTTACCAGTAGGCACAGGCTATTATCTGACCACTTGTTTATTTATTTATTTATAAACAAACAAAATTTACTCTGGGCAGCTTATGTGGAAAAAATACACTAGAAAACATATGTGTGCCTTCAAGTCAGTGTCGACTCCTGGTGACTGCCTGGACAAGTCCCTACAGTTTTCTGGGCAAGATTTCAGAAGTGGCTTGCCATTGCCTTCTTCCCAGGGCTGAGAGAGAGTGACTGGCCCAAGGTCACCCAGCAGTCTTTGCGCCCAAGATGGGTTCCGTAGCAGTTTTTCTCCCTGGCAGATCTAGATCAGACCGAAACTGACTGGAGAAGGTGGTCTTGCAGATATCCAAATGCCAAGCTATGAAGGCTTTATAGGTCAAAATAGCACCTTAAATGGGACTCCAATTGGCAACCAATGCAGGGTCCACCAAACTGGTATTATGTGCTCCCAACTTTGGGAGCTCAAGGTATGCAGGCCAACTGCATTTTGATCCAATTGCAATTCCCAAATATTCTTTAAGGGCATTCCCAAGTACAGTGCATTACAGTAGTCTAAGTCAGTTGTAACGAGAGCATGATTTACTGTTGCCAATGCTTTAAATCTATTCCAGGCTATGCTGAAATTAATTGAATCTTTGTTTACGTGCAAAAACACATTTATATCTTTTTTTTCCTTTTTGTTATTCCACTAACTACAAATCTTCCAACAATGAAGTATTAAAATTTCATCTCTGAGTGATTAGGGTATTTTTATCCTATCTCACTAACATTACTAGGGGTGTATGGTCAGAAATTAAAATTGATCCAGTATTGAATTTCTTAACTAAATGAACCACTGAATGTGATATTAAAAATAATCCAAACTATAGCATAATTCTACAGCTTTCTTCTGTTCCTCCCCCACAGATGATGATGTTCCTGGCATTAGAGAATGGCCAAGCTTTCTCAGTATGAGATAATTGATAGGGGTGAAGGATAAACTGTGGCTATTTATTATCTTCAGGACCTAAGTTATAATCTGAGGCATCCAAATAATCTCATATATTTACGCACACATACACACACACACCCTAATAGGATGTGTAGTACTGCTGGTCTTCTGACAAGTAGACAAAATGTTGAAACATTATCATATAATGATCAAAACTCTTAATTTCTGTTTCTTTGCTTAGTTCCTGGTATTTCTGCCTCCATATTGCCTGCATTTTAGTGCTGTTGATGTTTCCAATGAAAAGAACTCAAAAAGGAAGTAAAGAGCAAGAAAGCATCCAGCCTTCATGGTCCAGAAAGCAAGAAGAAGAAAAAGAAAAGAGAATTACGGGACATAATAGTTATTCTGTGGCAAATAGCTTCAATCAAAGAAGAGAAATCACCTCCAGAAATACCGCAACAAAACAATGATTACAGATGCTATAGATGCTATATTTTATATTTTCAAGACCATTTATAGCACCTTTTAAAAGGGGTTTGTATTTGTCTGAAAAGATGGTTAGTAAGAAAAGAATGCTATATCTCTAGGGAATATACTAGTAAGATGAAAACAAAGCAAATTAACCACTCCCGTGCCATGTTCCTGTGGATCACGCCTTATATGGAAATATTACCATTATTTCAGCGGGCACTCAGGACCAACAGCGTATGTCATCGGTGTGCCCCTATGTTGAATGTACATTGTAAATCCCTAGGCACTGTGGGGGTAGGAAACAGTTGTGTCAATCCAGAATACCAGAAGGAAAATATCTTGCATTGCCTTAAACCCTCTATCTACTGAAAAAGTAATGTTTCTAAATAGTATTTTCATGTTTAGTATAATATATTTGAAGTATAATTCAAAAGTAAGCTTTGGATTCTGAGGGACAAAGCAAGAGGAATGGAAGCAGAAAGCCACACTGTCTGAAGTGAAAAGAAGGAACCACAGTAAGCACCTCTCTCAGCATCTGGAGGGTTTTCTTAGCGTATCAGATCTGTACAATGTTGAACTGAAAGCATTGCAAATGCCAAATTATAGTTGGTTTGTCTGATAAGAACTGTGATTAAAGGAAAGCCCTCTGACAACTTTTTTAAAACATTAAAAGTCATCCTCTCTAGAGTCAAATGTTTTAATTTAATTTTGCTCTTCTGGATGAGTAAGCTTTGCAGCAGCCATCACAAGAGTGCATGGAATTCCTATTCAATTCCTGTAGCTTTCCAATAAAATTCCTCTTTCTTATCGTATAGAAATCATTTCACAGGGCGAGCTTAAGATAAAATCACTAGTAAAGATTGATCAGATATAGAATTAGTATGAAAAGGTGCTTACGATGGCCACTTTACCTTATGGTTATAATTCAGTTTATATTAAACAAAGAGTGAAATTGTTAAATTGGTACTGTCTAGTTAAACAACATAAATCCTGTAACACCAGAACACCTGTGGTTTAGGAAAAACTAAAGCAGGATGTAATATATGGAGATCATTAGAGTAACATTTGATAAAACTTTCCCAACCAAATCTTTTGTTCCATAATTTTAGCTTGAAAATTTATCAAGGGAATTGATAAATATTAATCACCTTCTGGTGAAAATTTACAGTTGGTAAAGAAATTATGTGCTAAAGGGCTATAATTTTCATTTGTTTGCTTGCATATCTGTTAGATTTCTTAGTGAATGGAAATGTTTTCTTTGAAATACACAGAAAGTGACCCAGAATAAGAAATGAAAAAGGAGGTTTAATTATTATTAAAATAAGCTGATTTTTCATTCCTACTTTGTTTTATAACCTAGACATTATGCAGTGCATGTCCAAATATTTTATGAACCCAGAAAAATAGTATTTAGCTCCTTGCTGCTGTCAGGAACATAGCAAAGAAATGATACAGAAATTTCAGTTGACATTTCAAGTCATCGTAAGTTTGATCTTCCAATCTGTCCTTCAGTGAAAAATAAGAGATATTTCTTGTTTGGAGTGTCCATTCTGTTCTGCTACCTGCCTTCACTGAGAACTAGAGACAGGTGCGTTTTGTTGGAGGAAACTGATGTGGTAGAATGGGGTGTTCATTTGGAGAACAGGTAGCTGCATGTTAAAAAGGGCTTCCATGTTGGTGGAAATGAACATTGGCATTAGCAGAAGTAGGCTTGCTGTTATCTCCTGAAGTCACATAAGCACAAAAGCTCTTTTTGTTTATTGCAGAACATGAATGGAGCGACATGCAGACAGGACTTTATCATGGTTTTCTTTGTGCCAAATTACCTCTCCCCGCCCCGCAAATTCAAATACACAATGGAAACTCCAGCTGTGTGTATATATGAAGTCTGCTGCATGCAGAGTTTTGCACTGTATGAGTACCAGGAAGAAACTACTTGGGGTACATGCCATGGGGTGAAGTTGGTTAATATAGTATGCAGTGATACTTTGTTGTAACCACTTTCTATAATGACTGAACATGGCTGCCCTGTTACTTAGTTAGCATATTAAAGACATCTGTGGCTCTTCATGGTAAAGAGGAAGATACATACCCAGGTAGTCCCCAGGTTAAGAACGCTCAGTTTACAGATGACCACAGTTATGAATGGAGCCTATTGTAGCAAACTGAGTTAAATACACAATGATTTGAGTTCAATACACAATAGTTTGAGTTAATTACACAATACTACTTATGCAGTATTATACAATAATACTGTTCCAATTTACATACAAATCTGACTTAAGGACAGACCTTGGGAATGGAACTCATTCTTAAGCTCGGGACTACCTGTATATATTGTTGAGAAACCTGCGGTGCATTCTTTGCAATGGTGTATCTGTTGTCTGTGCAAAAAATGTCAACATCTCTGTCAGTAGAGGTAGCTCCTCTTTACTAAAGATTAATTTCCCCTATATATAGCCTTGTTCAACACTATTCCAAGAGAAGTTACTTCTTAGATACCAGATAAATGAAAGTTTAATCTTACACACACACACACACACACACACACACTTATGAGCACTATTTCAGAATTTGCAATGAGGAAACTCACTTCCTGTGTATGAAATAGCAGCCGTTTTGCTCATAGAAATCAGTGCAAACCACTGAAAACTAGAAAAACCTTGCCTTGTCCACTTTTTACCTGTTTCTATATGTCTAGTCAAGCTTAATCTTTGGGGGAAGAATAGCAATTTTCCAGTACTTTCTTTTCTTTTTTACATATAGAAACAGGGATAGTGAAAATGAAGGATCAAGTGTTCCAGTTTTCTGGCTTGTCTGTTAATAAGGGAAAGCAAGGCCAGACTTGTTGCAAACTAGCCATGACCATCAAGCCCTGAAAAGGAAACACGGAATCCATTCTGTAGTTTGCAATTTCCCCTGCCTATCAGTTGAATATAATGTTAGTACTTGGGTTGATGTAATGTATGAGCTTCATACTTGTGTAATATTTACATTGATAAAATTTGCAAAATATACACTCTAACATTCTTTTGTCAGATTACAAATCTTGAATCTAAATATTATGCTGAATTCTTTCCTCTGGCACAAGCAACTGCACTCACTTATTAAGATTGCACATTTGTGCATAGTTACATGGAAGCATTCCTACTGAATACAATTTGACCTACTTCAAATTGTACAGGAAAAAAACCTGTTGTTAAAAGTGATTCTGCCCTTTATTTCTTGCTCTGTGACAGAAGATGAACAGAGTTATATCAAATCAAATCTTTATTACGGTCATAGACCAACATAACGTAGTTACATATTTTCCTGTATTTCCTGGAAATATAGGTAGAATATATCCAGTCAATATTAAGGATCTTAATCCAGCTAAAGTTGTAACAAACCAAATAATGGGATGAAATGAGACTGATTTATTTTTGTAGGATTGAAGCCAGAGAATAGAAGAAGAAAACACTTTTCACTTTTAAATTCTAAATAGGGATTTCTTTGGAAGTACAGTGAACTTGATATGCTTCATAGTAAGTGCTCTCAGCTCCTGAGAAAACTGATAAATAGAGCTTATTTTAGCTTTAAGATTTTTAAGTTTTGACACCCTTTAGAAATCTGATACTTGCAAGTTACTTGAAAGGTACTTGTTATTTTCACAAAAGACGTTTATCTTTCACTGTTTATTATTTGAGTTTTTAACCTTACCCACAATACCTTTTTTCCAGACTCACATTTTGGGAAATATAATCAGAACTATGCAAAACTCTGGCATTATAGAACATATTAGTAGGGATGGAACACCTCTTGCTGAAGCATTAAAGTAGCTGTGTCTTTACAAGGTTCATGTAGCTGCTTTGAAAGTTGTCCCCGGTTGTTTGCCTATAGAGAGAGATTCACAGAGAGTACATCCACTGGGACTTCCAAGGGAGCTAAGTGGCTGCTTTAGTACAGTACTCCCAACAGAGGTGCTTCATTTGCACAAATTTTCTTTGGTTAGTAGTTTAAATGCCCAGTCTTAACTACAGCCTAATCTGTTTGGCATAAACCAGGGTGGGGGACAACCCTTAGTTCCTTGAGATTCTACCACCAAAATCCTGTGGCAAAATGGCTGATATTCATCACTGCAGTCTTTGGAAATAAAGTGGTACCTCGAGTTACGAACACCTCTGCTTACAAATTTTTCGTGTTATGACCAGCTCTGGCCCCAAAAATTTACCTTGTGTTGCGAACCACCTCGAGTTACAAACCAGATCCGCGGCCATTTTCCGCCCCTGACACGTGGTCTGCAGCCATTTTCCGCCCCTGACACGTCGTCCGCAGCCATTTTCCCGCCCGACACGTGGTCTGCGGCCATTTTCCGCCCCTGACATGTGGTCCACGGCCATTTTTCCGCCCCTGACACGTGGTCCGCGGCCATTTTTCCACCCCTGACACGTGGTCCGTGGCCATTTTTCCGCCCGACTCTCCCTCCAAGCAATAGCCGCCTCCCTGTCCTCCATGCCAGAACGGATTAACGGTAATTACATTGAACCTTATGGGAAAATTTGCCTCGTGTTGCGACCGATTCGAGTTGCAACCAGAGTCACGGAACGGATTAAATTCATAACTCAAGGTTCCACTGTACAAGATAGAAATGGAAACTGAAGGACTCTGGGATGCAAACCTCTTCAAACCTCCCAAACCCCCAAAGTCACATCACAAAAATGTGCCCATTTTGCAATACCATGTTACGGGATGTTAGATGGAAATATAACATTTTCGCCCTGCGAAGGCCTTCCACTTAGAAGACTCCAATATAGAAAAATGTTTAACCCTAACCCATGACCTTAGAAAAACATCTTATTTCCTTACTATTAGATGACCCAGGAGGACTTTACTCTTATCTTCTTCAGGGTTATCTAAAAAAATATTTTAAAAAAGGAGTGTGTCTACTACACAGCTCTGAGACTGATGGTAGCCATTAAAATTTACTATTTCTTGCATTACTATTATTAGCTTTGGTGAAAGACAGCATATAAAGTTCATTATGGATACTGGTTCACCCAGTGTTGTTCCACACATTAGGACAGCCTGCTGTGTGAAAGGAAAAAATGAATGAGAATTTTGTAAGGCAAAAAAAGTTTTTTTTAAGCCAAAATTCAAGTATGAGGCATGCTTATTTCCTTCCCCGTTAATTCCCATGTGCCCCTGAAAACCTCTGCTAGGGAACCAAGGGTCTAAAAGGCCTGACATGGGGAGGAGCAAGCAAGCAAGGAAGCCCTGGGTGTGCAAGTGGATATCAACTTTCATAACCCTGGATATATGTAATAATTATTTTTCCACAGTATGTGATTTCCATTCTGGGCCAACCTGAAAATACCGGAAGCTCATATTGCTGTTTGTTCTTAATAGCTTTCAATCTTATTGTCCCACCAAACTTTTTTCCAAAAAATATTTTACTTTGGCACTGATTTAAGCTGAGTCGCTGGGATAATTGTCTGGGTCACTGTAGCAATTTGAAAGGCAGCTTAGACTCATCTTGGCTTTTCTGTTTCCATTGCACTTACTTGTAAAATCTGTCCCTTCTACGGCAGAAGTCTTAAACATTGTTTATAACTGTGCATATCATAATTGCATCTAAACTCATCAGAAGGTTTTGTAAGAGGAACATTTCTCTACCTTTGTTTTTCTTTTCAACTTTGTCCTTCCAGATATATACTGTATAAGGAATTTCATGTCCTTTTTTTTTTTTTTATGATTATTGATGCTGACTAGTTTTCTGACATCTGTGGTCTTAACAGTGGCAAAAAGGTGTCATACGGATACAGTAGCATATAAAAATAATCTTGAAAGTATGTTTTCTAGCTGTGCAAGAATATTCTCCAGGTACTGAATGGAAACCAGCAACACCATGGACATAACAGTTACTAAAATTAATATAAATGTTATTCAGTGCAAAAATATGAATGCGGAATTCAGTTCCTATTTGGACACACACTGAAGGGACTTTTCTCAGTTTAAAGCAGAAACAATTACGTACTTTTCCCCTCCGGTATCTGCTTTTTAAGAGGAAAATATGCTTCAGAAGCGGATAGTTGCAGTATTTCCTCAAATTGCCTTCCCCAATTCAAAATATAAAGACGATGTCCATTAATTTCATTTTTATTATTCCAATCTCTCTATATTTTTTAAAAATTGTTATTTTTCAACAGATCCATAAAATTAGGTCTTGGTGTATGGTAATTTAAGATACCACTGTGTTAGTTTACACTGTGATGTGATATTTTAATAATTACTTATTTCTAGTTTTGTCTTGGAGATGCTACAATTTAGTAGCATACCGCTATGTTTTAAAGGTGTTTTTAACTTACCTATAAATGTTTTTCTAATTTGCGTACTTCAAATCTGATTAAACAGTAGCAAAAAAAAGTCTGATTGTTTTTCTCTATATCATAATTAATTGCTATATTAATTTAAATATAATGCCTTACAAAAAAAGCTGTAACATCCAAATGATAAGTCACTGGAAAATAACAGGAAATCTCTTAACTTTTACCCTGCAGAAATATATAGTGAATGGTGCCCAGAAAATAACATTTTTGAGATGTGATTTCCATAAAAATATATTTGAAATATAAATTGATAATTCACATTTGGGATTTAATAAATAATACATTAGCCTGGATCCAACTGAGATACCAGATTTGTAGCTCCAAGTGTTATTTCCTTATCTATGGACAGAAAAGAATATATTGTGAGAAAGGTTAGCATGTAAGGCTGATGGTGTTTCTGTACAGATGGTCCTTTCAAATTGGATGATCTCTTTCCAGGATAATTCAAATGGGAAGGGATAATCTATGTTTGATGATAACAAATAACAGCTGCACAACAGATATTTGGAGAAACCTTTAAGAAAAATAAGAATTCTTGACTGCTTAGTACTATAAGCTGAACTGAAAACTTGGCTCAAGCTGTTTTAATGAAAAAAAATATAAATATTTCTCTTGATAAAGATTTACAAGGCAATGCTTGGTGATTCAGCATCATTGGGCATGCACCTGATGGTTGAACCTACAATCTTGTTTCCTCAGCCGCCTTGATTTTCATGAAGCACAGATCCCCTGTTTTGTCGCTATTGGCACATGCTCTGTTTCCTCAGTAGAGGTAAGAGCCACTGCTGCAATTTGTGAAGGGGACCCCAAACAACTGGTTCTTTTGTTCCTTGGGATGTTGCTTCTCCACTGAGGCTAAAACTTAGGAGGCTGTGATGGCCCACTATTCTGGTTCTCTGCTATGACACTAAGTGATTTTGGACTGGTTGCAACTCTCTGCTTAACTTGGATTTAGTTGTACAGCTAAACTGCAAGGTGGATAAAGTTTCAGGGTATCTTGCTAACGTTTCGTCTGGATGATTAAACTGCTGAAGTGGACACATCATTGTGCCTTATCGCAGTTCACCCGGCTTATTAATCTGAAAAGAGAGCTGCCCTTTTTTCTTGCTGCAAACAAGTTTCCTGCAGTGAGACAAGGATAAGGATCAGAGGAGGCAATGGCTGGATGCAGATTCCCGTCACTCCCCATTGGTCAGCTAGGAGTTCTGGTAGGGTCATGGGAAGTATTGAGCATTGTGAGATGGCAATGCAAGAGCCTTCCGTTTCTCTGGCCTCTGGAATCCCACACGGATGAGGGAAGGGAGAGGCACAGAGGAAAGGGGAAGCGGAAAGGTAAGATATCTGCATCAGATGATGATCCAAGCCTGTGTGTCTGGTCTAGCATGGACACATACTCCTAACGGTTCTATTGATTCCCTCCAAAGCAGTGAAAAAAGCAGGAAAACTTATATGGCTGGCTACAATGTGTAACATGTCTTAGTTAAGTCTTTCAGCTAATCTTGGAAGGGAGAGAAGATTTAATTAAGTTGAAGCTTGTCAGCTTGAAAATAGGAGAGTTTGCATCTGTATTCAAGAAACAGGATCTACAATTCTTGCACCTGCAACTTTTCTTTCCCTTAATGCAGCAATTGATCTCATAATTCTGTCATGCCTCCCCCTGCCTGATGGGACTACAAAGGCGTATTTATATGCTAAGCATGGCTCTCCTCCACCAGACCTACAGCTGGTGTCCCTACTGCCCACAAGACTAAATTCAGGGATCATTCTGTCACTTTGAAAAGAGCTCACTTCAGCTCAGATTTAATAAAAGTCTGCTTTGATCCAGAGCCCAGTTTGAGATTTAGAGTTGTACTCCCTATTGCTTAGTACAGGAAAATCAAACACATGTAACATTTCCCAATAAAATGGGATGCAACATTTAGAAATAGTTCTGAAGGGATGATGACTTTCCAATTTTAGAAATACAGGTAAAGAAATTTTGGAACTAGAATCCTTTACACTGTGATTGTTTAATGAAACGTGCCTGTAACAGAATTCGATGACTCTGGAAGCATATTTGCTGATTCTGTGGAAATAAACATCAAATTTCAGATAGATAAGAGTGAAAAGTTTTGTTTTGCAAAAGAAGTTCTTACAAATAGAAGCCCGTAGATACAGATTAATTCATCCCTCCTACTGAGGGATATGGTTAAAGTGAAAGGAGAAGTTACCAGCCTCCTTACCCTCTAAACAACCTTGCCAAACATCACTTGGATTGTCAAAATGGGTTTCAGAGAGGGAGAAACGTTCCTTCCCATAATCCTGCTCGGTATTACTGGGAAGTGGATTGGATACTATAGTACAAAACTCTTTAGTAAGACATTGAAAGAAATGGATCTGAGGGTTTGGTTGACTGGACATAATTTCATTTGCTGGGGAGTCGTCCATCCTTTGAGTTGAGAACATTCTCTTAGAACACGCTAATGTTTTACATGCAGCAATTTGGAAATTTCATTTGGTGATGATCCTTAAAAACATTGCCTATCAAATCAACACATTATGGCAAGGATGCAGAACTTCTGTCAAGTTAAGGCCACTCTGGACTTTATACAATATGCAGAATCTAGATCCAAATTACAGTACTTGCTGGTCCTAGGTTAAGGACTGAAATGAATGCCTTAAGCTTCTCTACTTACTTAACCTTCCCAAAATCCGACTCCAAATAAAAAGGCATTTTTGTTTTGTTTTGTCCATTCAGGGGCCATAAAGGGGGTCCAAATGGTCACATACAAACCACACTTTTCACTTCCCTGCATTGCTGCATACTTTCCTTGTTTATTTAAGTACATCCTTATCTACAGAAGGTCTCCTGCAATGCAATGTGATTTAAAGCCCCTGTTAGCTGTGTTGCATAAACACCTGAGGAGATTAATATCAGCTAGCCAAACGTTCTGCCATCTTTTACTAATACCAATATAAGAAAACCCAAGAAGCCAATTAACCAGTCTTAAGTATTTTCATATTGCTGTAAAATAGCTAATAAAATTAGTGTGGGAAGTCTTTGGCTCCTGTAATTTAGCAACATTAACCTGATTTAGAAGTTAGACTCATTGTGTAATAAGGTTTAGAAAATAACAAGATTTACCACCATCTCATTTTACTATCTATCATGCATCAGCATAATTTCATTCAGATGTGTATAAAATTATTCTGGTACCATTTAGAGGGAAAAAAATCCACTTTCTATAGAGCACGTACAATTGGAGAAGCTTGTGATTGTGTTCGTACAACATGCTTGCTTATAGTTAACTGAACCATGGTTTAATCATGCTGAGCCAAACATCTAACTGTGTGTGCTATGTTTGTTAGTTGGCAGTCTGTTGTGCGATACAGCCTGTTTGTCTTTTTCCAGGATTCTAATCTATCCCCAAAAGATTTTTTTCACTGCTAGAATTTAAATTTAAATTAAATCTTTGTATGTTTGATTCTATGTAAAAAAAAAAAAAAAAAAAAGGAAGTAATTCTAAGTCATGGTTTTACAGTTAGCATTTCAGATGACTCACAGGGACTATTACTAAGTGAGATATATTCTTAGTCCTTCAGCCAGTTTCTGATCATAGTAGTTAACTTTACCCTTATTTTAACTTGTTTATAAAGTCAAGTCTTCTTCAAGGTGAGCTCAGCTCCTGGGAACTTAACACACCCATCCGTGTAAGCTTAACTCATCTGTGTAAGCTTCTTAGCAACAATATGCGAAATATGGAAGTAATTCATACTGCCTACTTCTGGGACCTTTTTCAACTTCCCAGACTAGCTTGCAGCCTTGGAATTTCTTGGTAATCACCCATCCAACTACTAACCAAGTTTGACTCTGCTTAGCTTTTTGCAATCAGCCATGCAGAGTTATGGATAACCAAGCCATCTATATTCCTTCACACTACAAAAGTATTCCAGGAAGTTCTCAGAGAAGGTTTGTAGAACATGCTTAATCACATCTGATACAACCATGTTAAGTATTTACCCAGTTGCCTGGGGTTAACTGATCCCCCAAATTGAGGGCAGTTCCAATTTGCCTAAGTGGTAGTAGCTAGTTGGCTCTCAATTTCTGTGGTTCCTTAATTGTGATTTTTACAATTTAAAATCTTGCAATGGCTTTTTTTTTCATTCTTTAGGTGCCCGCAGGGTATGAAAAAAAAAACCAGGGGAAAAGGAAGATTAAGTTGCAGCAACCCCTTTTGTAATCACTCTGGTGTTCCACAGCAAGCCACAAACTAGCCTGCCCCATTATATTTCAGTGTGTTCTACAACCCAATTGCTATAGTGTTCTATGTACATTGTACAAAGCCAGAAACCCAGAAGCCTGGGTTAAGTCCATAAACTGCAGGAAAGAGTGTTCAATAAATGCAACCTCACTGGTTGCTCTCACAGACCAGGCTAAACTACAGTTGAGTTGAATAGATTGTACCCGAGCCTGTTGTGGGAACTCAGCCATGCTAAATGAACCATCATGTTAAATCATCATATGATTTGTTTGGGCATAATATGCTAATGTGTCAAGTTAACCTGCATTTAGTGCTTAAAGTATTGTGTGAACTCCTCTGCCTGAAGGCCAAATGAAAGCTTTTCAAAATAATACTCTTTCCTGGATAGAGTCAATTTGGTATAGTGGTTAAGGCACCAGACTAGAAATTGGGAGACACTGAGTTCTAGTCCTGCCTTGGGCACAAAGCCAGCTGGATGATCTTGGGCCAGTCACTCACTCTCAGCACTGGGAAGGAGGCAAGGGCTAACCACCTCCATAATCTTGCAAAGAAAACTGCAGAGTCTAGTCCAGGTAGTCATCAGGAGTCAAACCCTGACTTGAAGGCACACACACACACACTTTCCTGGATCAGGATGTCTTAGGCAGTTGAACTTCAGATGAGTTAATTTATGATAACCTTGAACAAAATCATGATTAAGGTGCTCTGACCCAAGGGATAGATTCTTATGACATGCTTATTAATGTTACTGATGCTTAAGTTGAGGTTCCATTCCAAATGACATGTAGACTATACTATAGTGGAAGATTACAGAACACTGATCACAGCAATTGGACTATCCCAGCAATTATTCCAGAGGAGGATGGCAAGTGGAAAACAGTGTCATCTGGAACCAATGACGTTCTGTGACCGAAACAAGGCCACTGTATGAAAAAAGCACACTATGGAAACTACCTACCCAATGTTGCATTTGGAGCAGTGCCCACCTTGAACCACCAGGACAGTTGAGGGCAAGTTACAAAGGTAATCAAGTCTCCCTCTTCAAAGTCTGAACAGGTTGCACATATTCTGAAAGTGAGGACACAGAAGATGAATTAGATGTTATTAATCTGGCTTCACACATGTACATGATTCTTGGGAGAAAGGAACATTTCATACAACAGCTTGGTTTACAATTCACATTACTGTAATCATCCTTCATAAACTACCAACCACATTTTAGCCCAGCAGGTAATGAAAAACCCAACAGTGTGGTTAATGGCTCACCATGAATAAAAAAAGTTATTACATGGAAAAGCATGTTAGGTGAGCCTATGAGCCTTACTATCAATGACTGGGTTACCAAATTCTATGTATCCTGCTGAATCTTTAATAGCATTCATTTAAACCTAAGTCTTATTAAACACATTCTGTTGGAAATAAGCGTGCTCATATTTTGAAGCACAGATTTTATTTCTTGCATTTCCAACTTTGTTTCGGCTCCACGGTTTACATCGCCGCCCCTTCCACGTGTGTTTGTATATCTGTGTACTGTACACCATAAATAACACACCCGCAAAGGAAAACGCCTGACCGAGCTGAACAAACACGTCGGTCTCTTCCCTGCTACCGGACTCCTCGACGGCTTCCAGAGGGAAAGCTTCCAACGCCACCGTTTGACCGCTGCAGGTTAGTTAAGGGTGGGCAACTCATCGGCCATTTGGGTCACGCGAAGCCATCCAAACCCCCCCCCGCTCCCTCGGCGTTCGGCTTCTGCCGAGGTCGCGGGCGCAACGTAGCCAAAGGGCTGAGGGGAATCAGGCTCGGCGCGTGCTCCAGAACGTTCACCTCCCCCGCCGGCCGGCGGGCGCGCGCGTCTCACGTGACCTGGCCGGCAGAGGGGAAGATGGCCACCGTCTCTTTACGCTGAAGGAAACGGAGCGCTCTTCAACCCGCCTTTGCAGCAACAACAACAACAACAACAACGCCGTCCTCTTCCACGCTTGTACCCAACCGCTGCTTTTCTCTGGTAAAGGCGTACAAGCGAAGTAAACAACGGCGGCGGCGGCGGCGGCGGCGGGGAGGGGTTGGGGATGGCGGTGGTCGCGGGCCGTCAGACAAAGGGAGCGGAGCCGCCCAGCCACCTTTCCTTTCCCCGTCCGCATCAGGGGCTTCTCCCTAGTCCGGGTGTTGTTTAGCTTAGCGTAGGTGATTGTGGAGTTGATGGGGATTGAGGTGCAGAGAGGGGGCGAGGCTGCTATTGTCCAGCGACCTGTGGACAGGTTGTTGCCTTTCTTCCAAACCTTTCCCCTCCATTCCTGCAGGTTTAAATGCGTGGATGCTTTGGGTGTGGTGCTGGGGTGGCTGTGTAACCTGTTAATTTAGCTAGTGATGCAGAGTCGAATAGAAAAGAAAGAAAATGTCGGTCCCTGGCCGTTATCTTAATTCCGTGGGTTCTATTTCTGAACAGATTTTTTTCGCACTGTTATAATAGTGTGCTGGCTGCTAGAGAACAGCGCCCAATTGGTTTTAGCTTAAGGCAGCAACACCAAAAGAGCGTTCTGTAGTAATGGGAAAATTTCTAGGTTTTATACACAAGGGGACAGAGCATAATGCTTAATGTTAATCAGTTTGGCATTTTGGTGCTTAAAAACAAGCATACAGCATATGTGTGCTTGCCCAGACTTTTCTGAGGTTTAATCCAATATTCTGAAATAGCATTTTAAATAGGAGTGTATTATGTGCTGTGTTCCATTATCTGGCCTAGGCTTCTTCATTTCCATTAATTTTGCAACTCCTTTGCAGTGTAATAACCAATAAAGCTGCATCTGTCAGTGTTTTCATTAACAACACCTGACAAGTGTGTATGCCAACATAATTTCTTGCCTTGTAAAGCACTTAGTGATGAATGCACTCTGGCTACATTAGGATGACATGCTGTACATGAAACTTCCTGGCAAGAATATATGTGGCTCCCTTTTAACTTGCAACATGCCACCCAAGGTGACAGGGTTGGGATATTTGAAAGGATTTGAGATGGCATGCTTTTTGAGTCCAGTTGAAGCAAAGAATTAGAAATAATGAGTAAATTGAAGCTACTGGTTGCTTAACATTTGTGCTCTCGCTATCCCAAGCATGTTTGTTAAAATTATTTCCAACATTTTAAAAATTATTTGGAAGTCTCAGGTTAAGTCTTAGTATTTGCAGAGAGAGAGAGAGAATTTGGTCTAGTTGTTAAGGCACCAGGCTAGAAACCAGGAGACTGTGAGTTCTAGTACAGCCTTAGGCATGAAAGCCAGCTGGGTGACTTTGGGCCAGTCACTCTCTCTCAGCCCCGATGTCAGGCTCGGGCCACAAGCTGGTTGGTCAATTCCTGTCGCAACGGATCAACTTTTGGTTGATTCAGGGGAAAAAAAAAAGAGCCTACACATGCCGGAAAAACACTAGAATGAAAAAGAAAATTGAGCCTTAGAGGTGCTTGCCAGATGAAATAATTTGCCAAACTGGGGCCCCCCAGATGTGGGCAGTTCTGGAGTTGAAATCAACATATATGGATTTAGTCTGATTTGGCTATCTTATAGAACACCCTGAGCCACAACTGCACTTAATTCTAATGTTGTTTGTGAACTCAGAGGTATAGTTTATGGCTCAATGTGTCTTGTAAACCAAAAGAAAATGTGTTAAGTAAAGTAACCATGAATAAACATGTTGTGTAACATGTCTGAGTGTCTGAGTAGATATTTTTCTAGCCTACTTTGTAATTCTGTGTGATGAAGGAATGTTAACTAATTATTGATCTTGCCTAAGTGGTGAACAGTGTGTTATTTAGTTGTGCTAAAGTTCTGTAATCTTGATGTTAAGAGAGTCTTCCCACTTGTTTGCAGAAATGTCATGGGATTGTTAATGGTGTAATGAGGAGGGAGAGATTTTTGAAATTGTAGCTTTATTGCTGCCAAAAAGTATTGGTTTCCTACAGCATTATGTCTGTAAAGATTTCAAATGAGTGTACAAGATGAGTGTTTCTCTTATATACATTATCTCTTATATACATTATTTTGTGAGAATATTAAAAAACATGTTGGGACCAAAAACTGATCTAATATACAGAGGAGGGCCCAAAACCTGATCTAATGGACTTGAAAAAATTAAATGGATTCTGAGTAATGAAAAATAAAGAACATTAGAAAGAGGATAAAATCTTTTCTATGGAATTCTAAAGAGTACGGAGTGCTTTTTAAATAATTGTTTAAACTGAATGAAAGGATACTGGTTAGTTGCAATAGAACACTAAGTGTTGTCAGAGCCATTGCTTATTTTGGGGTATATGGTAGAATTGCTCTAGTCCTAGGCATTCTTATTTAAAACTGCTGTGTTACTAAAATTGTCTACATAGGAGTGCATTCCATTTCTCTGTGGAAGCTTTACCTCACATTTCCTCAAGCTAGCTAATGTCAGGTTGCAAAAGAGACAAATAAACCAAAGTAGAAAAACTAATAAAGGACATGTTGAAAAATGACAACTGCTAAAATAAACTTCAGAGTGAATTCTTTGTGTACTATACTAAAACATAGTCAATATACAGTGGTATCTCTACTTACGAACACCCCTACTTACGAATTTTTCGAGATACGACCAGCTCTGGCCCCAAAAATTTACCTCTACTTACAAACTCACCTCTACTTATGAACCGGATCCGCGGCCATTTTCCCTGCTGCCACGCGGTTGCGGCTTCCTGTGGGTGAGATCGTGGTAGCAAGGAGACGTTCAGTGAGGCTTGTGGTGTGTTTTGTGGCGTTTGGAAGGTTTTTATGGCATTTGGAAGGTTTTTGAGGTTTAAAAATAAAATGCATATGTTTCAGAACTGTTTAGCTGTATTTACATTGAACCTTATGGGGAATTTGCCTTGTGGTGCGACCAAATTCGGAGGGCGGAACGGATTAACCGGATTTACATTGAACCTTATTGCAAACTTTACCTCGACTTGAGACCAACTCGAGTTGCAACCAGAGTCACGGAACGGATTAAGTTCGTAACTAGAGGTACCACCGTATGTAGGCTATTCTAAGGGCTTTTTCTTATTTAACATTCTGCAGGCTTAAACTCTCTTTACTAAGTAATAAATCTTGTCATATAAAAGCATCTTTATCTCTTGAGTCTGTAAGTTAACATATTTTATGCAAAGACACTCTTACTGTTTAAATGATTATGATAAAAAATAAGTGGACAGGTTTTGTGTGCAAGCTTTTACATTTTTACATTCATATTGGAAATGGTGATATGGAAGGGTTGATATTGGGATGCAGCTGATTAATCCTTCACATATGAAAAAATCCAAATTGAGAAGAAAATAGTCTATGAGATTAGCCATCAAATGATGTCTAGACTTGATGTCATCGAGCAGTGATAGGAAAATTATGAGCTTTGTCTAGGCCAAAAGCGGAACTCCTAAGTATAGCACTTAGTTTAAAGTGTATACATCTAGCAAGTCCTAAGGAGCGCAGAATTCACTTTATGAGCCTTACTAAATAAGCATGTTTAACTTTGTTGCAGATTTTTAATGGTGCTATAGCAGAGCCCCATTTGTCTCCTTTTCGTTGAGGGCCACATGCTTTTGAAGTACTTCACTGATTGCACTGATCAGCAGCAGAACTGAATATAGGTGGGAAATCCCCATTTTTTGTCTGCTATCCTCCCAACTTTTTTCTCAAAGATGGGAGGGTGTTTTTTATCAGAAACTTAAACTGAATATATGTGGAGAGCTTTTGAATATAGAATGAAGGCTACAGTTTGTCCAACACTTGTCCTAATGCTTTGAGCTGAAAATAGCAGATGTTTTAGTGGTGCCATTGCTATACATCGAAGGAACAGTTCTTGCTAGATTTAATTGGTTGTCTTTCTATCACCTCCCTGGCTCATTGTGGGTCACCTTGAGTTGACTTTTTCAACTAACTATGTTGCTGTATTTGGTAGAGAAAGTTTGAGTTCTTGGAACATGCTAATAATGTGATCAACTTTATTGGCTTACTGTGTGCAAACACAAATAGTGTTTTTAGTTTATAGTCCAGTGTATTGTGTGAACCCAGGCAGTTCAGTAAACTGTGGTTTAACACTTCTGGGAAGTTTAAGAATTGATTTGTCCTTGTGTGTCCTCAGCTATCCTTGTCCTGACTTACAGGTAATCAGTATAATAATGCTACAGCACAGGTAGCTTTCGCCTTTGACTATCAAACTCCAGGATGTGGCATCCATAGAGTATTACAGAGGGATATGACTACATGATACAACTTGTCCCCATTCTACAAAAAAATGCATTTATGCATTTTTCTAAATTATAAGTCAGATCAAAAGAATCTTCTTTCAAAATAACAAAGCCTAAGCTATGGTTTGTTATTTATGATATGTTAAAAGTTCTTGAATAAAAAATGAGGCTTATAATTATGGAAGATGTCAAGTGTGCTTTGTTGTTTGCTTACAATCCTGCTGATTTTTGATATTCTAGTATTCTCAGTAGCTTTTTGTTAGTCTTTATGATACCTAGGTGTGCATTGTTGCCAATGATCCAGGCCATTTTCTGTACAGTACTCCTCTGGTGTCCCCAAGTTCAAAGAGAGGAAGAATCTGAAAGTTAACTTTTTAATTTTTTTAAAAAGTATTGCTCAAATGTAATGAACAACAAAATACAACAATGATTTGTGCAGTTAAAAATGACATACATTATAGTGATTAAAATAAACTAGACATAAGAAAAAAAATAAGGTCCATGTAGTATCAATATAAAATTAATCCAGTCTTTAAAGTTATAATTAAATCAAAGCCATACAGAAATATATTGCTTCATCTTTTCATTTTTAGAATATAAAGATATTTCAAAAATTGATAAAAATGTATCTTGAATCCATTCCATAACTTCAGAAAAATAAGCTTTTTTCTAGGGAAACTAGAAAATTGCTATCAGGCCCCTTCAACTCCAGTGGCAGTGAAATTACTGGATGAAATTCTAGATTCAGTCTGTTGTGTTTATTGCAATATGGTTCTTCTAGAAAAGATTAGAAATTAGTTTTTGTTTCTGTGCTGACTTTGAAGTAAAGAAAGAACATCTTATCCTTTTCATTCAGGAGCTGAAGGCAGTGTACATAATATTCCCTCCTGTGTTCTGTGACAACAACCTTGTGAGGTAGATTGGACTGAAGTATGGCTGGCCTAAAGATACCCATTGAGCTTCCTAGGTTAAGGGTGGACTGGAACCTGGGTCTCCCCAGTGTCAGTCCCAAGACCTTAACCTCTATACTACACTGGCTCTTACATTAAAAGTTTTAAAAAATAATCCTTTGAATTGAGTTAAATTGCTGGGGACTTCATGGACACATCCATGTAGAAACATTGAATAAGTACTTATAGGAACACAACAATTATTTGAAATAACATGAGTAAGAGTGGAGTGTAATTTTTTTTCCCAGATTTTTCCAGATAATTTCTTCATTAATCTGCCTTATCTGCAGATTTGATAGTCATCCATGTTTTTAGGGAGTACTGTCTGGTGACCTGCAGGAATGTTTTATTCAGTTCCCTCTTTTTTATTATTTTGAACTTCTCACTGAGAACTGATATTTCAAAAAGAGTAATATTAGCATTTATTACATTAAGATTAAAAGGAGATCTAACCACTCAGTTCTGTGTACATCCTGTGAAATTGTCTAGGTCTTACTGCAAGGAATCTGTATAGTTACAGACACAGAATTCATTTGTTTCCTCGTGGTATGCAAATTAGGGGAATTTCTCTGTAGACTTTTTAGTAAAAAAATTGGCAACACAAGGCACTTCTGTTAAAACAACATTGGGTGAAATGCATTGCCAGTCAAGAAGGAATGACAGGTTATGAAAGGTAACATGAAGGGGACATTGCAATAGTGCTTTCCTACATGCACCTTACTTGCAAAGTCTATTAGCATATCTTTATGCTGCGGTAATTTCACCTCTTAGCTTCAAGATGGTGACTAATATTAAGGTATATTGAATTAGAATATAGAGAAGAAATCCATTTTCTGTTTTGTCTGTAACTGCTATTTCTTGTTTCCCTATTTAAATAAGTACATGGCAATAAACTTGCACAATCTTTACTTAACAATGTTTGATTTACTAATGGTCACTTGTTTAATTGCAAGCAGTAAATTCAACAGGCTAAATAAAATATTTGACCTAAACAATTTAGAATGGCTGTGGGAAAGTTGGAGTACAGAGGCTTAAGGCTTCATGGTAAAAATTCTGTAAAGGCATCTCTTGGGCTTGTAGTATGGTTTACTTGTTTTAAGTAGGAAGAATTGTATTTACAAATACCACTTTGTATGAAAGACAGCCTCGGCAGCTGAACTTTCTGCATTTGGATGCCTTTATTTTATTCATTTTTTCTGCATTGCCTTATGTACCTACATCACTCTTTTCCTGTGTGCTTTTTAACATGTATTCTTTCAGACAATTAAAGCATCCCTAATGGATTCTTTAAGGAAACTAAGATAGTCATGATTCTTCTTGAAAGATTTCCATCTTGATAACAGTTACTGCACCTGGTATATGTAGCCATTATTTGGAATAGTGGCTATATGGGGCAAATTGCAAAGTTATACAGGTGAACTTTTGCTCATGCAGTGGGAATTTCCTATCTCCACCATTTCATTGAAGCCCTGGGCACGACCCTCAAATCTTTTGTGCAAAGCTGGGTGGTTAAAGAAAAGGCGATAACTTATCTCAGCACTGTCTGTTCCACTGCTGGAAGTAAAATGTTGGAAACACTTATGACCTATGTTTCTGCTAAAGAGACTAGAGGCAAACTCTTCCAAAGCATCAGGGGACTGCACGTTAGTTGTGGTGTGCGTTACTGTAGGTCTATTTGTTACTAACTTCCCAGAAAGATGACCACTATTGTATTGTCATTAGGATTGTGTATTTTGAAGAAGGTCATATTTGAACTTTTTTTTTTTGAGATATATATTTCTTCCTTCTAGCTTATCTCTTCTATATTTTTGAAGCTACGACAATCCAAAATACTGCAGTCCTGGTAAAAACAGAATTCTTTGCTGAAAATAAATTATTAATTTAAGGGGGAGGGGAATGCATATTTCAGGTATCTGTCCTGAGAAATGGTTGAAGGAAATATTAGTTGCATATTTGGCATCAGTTTATTTACTATTGTCAGATATAAAACA
This sequence comes from Python bivittatus, assembly GCF_059951505.1. Lineage (NCBI taxonomy): Eukaryota > Metazoa > Chordata > Lepidosauria > Squamata > Pythonidae > Python > Python bivittatus. Next base: position 27,485,093 of record NW_028277030.1, read on the forward strand.
AAGCTGTGGCATAAAGTAAGACACTTTAAAGAGAATTTCCTGCTAATGTATCAAACTAAATTATCAAATAAAAGTTTGAAATGTGCAGAATATTTCATTTATATTTCATTTATTTTAATGATTTCTTTTTTATGACACTAAAAAGCCAAGTACCTAGAACATTATTTATACACAAATACAACTGAAATTATTTTTTTAATGATAGCCATGAAATCACTCTGTTGCCTTCCCCTTTCAATATATTCACGACACATTAAAATAGCTCCTTTTGTTTATATAGATAACTGGCATTGTGGAACCTGACTGTTTGCTCAAGGATGGCTAATCTGATGTCTCAGAGTTTGGTGACTTACGTGGAAGAAGAAAATGTTCCTGCTTTGAAGGCATTTCTTGAGAAGTGCAAAGATGTGGATGAGAGGGACGAGGTATGATATACTTTGAAAATTATCCAGAAGAAGTACTTTGGAGCTTGTAGGAGCATAGCACATATCTGCTGTTCATTCTGTGCTCCATTTCAGAGCAATTGATTTGTGATCTTCAAATGTGGGATGTTGTCATGGTCAGATTACTTTTTTGCTAGTCTATGGCTTGTCCCTTTTGCCAGTCTCTGTAAGGGCAGGGAATCAGTTAGGTGTCTTACGGATCTATTTGGTTTCCAGATAGTACTTGGGGTTTTCTGCAGAAACTTCTGGGGAAAGATAGTTCTGCCACAAGACTAACCTGCAAGACTCGAGCAGCCTCTCTGTGTTCATTAATCCTGGGCTGCTGCTTGGTTTACTGAAGAACCAGGAGATGAACAATGAACAGAGACTTAGAGTGCTAATGACTCATGTTTGCTCTTACTTGGACTTCACTTGGGAAGATTTAAGTGAGGTAGTTGGGACACCTTCCTGCAATGGGATCAGGTTTATGTTTCAGCTTGTGGATTCTGAGGATATGGGCAGGATTCTCTGTACTATGAGTACTTCAGTCTGTGGGCTGGATCTGTGCCTTTTGTGGCTCTTTTCAGCAGCCAGGGAAGGTGTGAGGGGCTAAATCTGTGAGGTTGTCAGTGCTTCTTTGAGGGAGAGTATTGAAACTGCTGCCTTGAAAGAGGTGGTAAGGCATTCAGAATCCTTCTCTGGACCTAGCTCTTTTGGACAACTACTACCCAGTTCCAGTCTTTCTTGTTTAGGGAAGATCCTGGAGAAGGCTGTGGGGCGTCAGTTATCAAGAGTGTTTGAGTTATCTAGGCATTGTTAGATTTGGATGAGCCAAAACAAACTCAGTGAATCACAGCAGAATGGTGTTGCTATTTGTCCAGAAACTACTTGGCTCAGCACCTTTAATACTGACTCTAGATGGGGTTGTACCCATTCAGCACATCTGAAACCTGGAGATTCTCCTGGGCTCATGGCTTCTGTTGGTTGAGCAGATGGAATTCATGGTCTGGGGAGCCTTTCCCAGCTTTGTCTGGTGTGGAACTTGTGACTTTTTTTTTTTTTGGAGCTGAGAGCCCTGGCGCACACCTTTATTGTTATGATCTGTTAGAACAATGAACTTATTTACTTAAAAAAACACTTTTATTGCCTTCAGATTAAATTATTGCAACATGCTTTACTTGGAGCTACCTTTGAAGATGACTTAGAATCTTTAGCTAGTGCAGAAAGCAGCAATGTGATTGCTGATGGACAAGGCCATCTTAGCAGAATTATACCAGTGACACTGCATTGGTGCCTGCTTGTTTCCAGGTCCAATTCAGAGTGTTAGGTATGACCTACAAAGCCCTACATGGTCTGGGTCAAAATTGCTTTTGATTATCTGATCCAAATACAGTAGTATCTGTCCTGTGCAGTCAGTCCTGAAAGGGGCAGTCCACATATCTGCCTGTCAAAATATGGAGGGGGTTGGGGTGGAAGCAGCCACCCTTGTCTTATGGAAAAAGTTTGGATGGTTCCCTTACTTCTAAGCCTTAGGAAGTGACCACGCACTTTCATTGCGTCCTTGGATTTGAATGCTTCTGCTGGCTTGCTTCTAGTTTTAGTTATTTTAATTCATATTATCATTTTAATTTAATAAATTATTTTTATTGTTGCTTGAATAGTATATGGCATTCTGCTATAAGAATTGTTATATATCCTCTTAATTAGCTTTTTCTTACATTTATTTATTTTTTTCATGATTGCAGAATGGTCAGACTCCTTTAATGCTAGCTGCAGAGCAAGGCAATTTAGAAATTGTCCAAGAATTGATAAAGAAAGGCGCCAATTGTAACTTAGAAGATTCAGTAAGTACTAAGAAGCTTATCTTGCCTCATGCTTTATCTCTCCTCTGGCACACTTAATTTGCCATCAGTCTGTTTATATCTTGGAATCAGACCTGTAAATACAAAATATACAGATAAGACTGTTACATTCCATCCTATTACTTGTTATTACAGTGATATCATGCCTGAGAATTCTTTGTTAAAGCTTAATGGTTTAGAGGAATTACAGGTAGTCCTCGGATTAAGAACACCCGGTTTAAGGATGATCCATAGTTAAGAATAATGCCTATTGTAGCAAGATTCGTGTTAAATACATAATGGTTCAAGTTCATTACACAATATAATATATTATACAATTCATTGTACAATAATACTGTTCCAGCTTATGTACAAATTCGACTTAAGGACAGACCTTGGGAACAGAACTCGTTCTTAAACTGGGGACTACTCGTAATTCAGCTAGAATGATCTTTTGATTGATGGCTTCTGCCTGTCCTAATAGATCTGGCAGGGTCGGCGTGCTCTGGGTCCCCTCAGTGAAGCAGTGTCACCTGATGGGACCTTGGAAGTGTGCCTTCTCTGTCATGGCACCTGCCTGATGGAATAGCCTTGCCCTGGAGATACGGATGGCCGCAACCCTGTTGGCCTTCAAGTGGTTTCTCCCCAGGTACTGGGGCCAGAGTGTTAATGGAGCTGGCAGGCGGATGAATGCAAGTTTTATCTTTATTTTGGTATCTTTATTTTTTATTGATTTTATTGTAACTTCTTTTATTGTTGTGAGCTGCCCAGAGTTACTGACAGTCGGGTGGCATACAAGTTTAATAAATAAATAAATAAATAAATAAATAAATAAAAATATTTTTATTATTATTATTATTATTAAGGCCTCAACATTACTTATTTTTTTAAAAGGTCTATTTAGTGTATTGTGCTTTTATTTTGTTCAATGCCAGCTGAAAGTTCTTTCTGGTAGATGAGCAGCTATATAAGTTTGTTTAATAAATTAAATAAATAAATTGAAACCTAATTAAAGAATTAAATTAATTAAGAATTAAATGTTCTTAATTATTTATAAAACTGTCACATTTTCTTTCTTTGATTGCCTTATTTTAGGATAACTGGACAGCTCTTATCTCTGCAGCTAAAGAGGGGCATACTGCTATTGTATCAGAACTCCTTACGTGCAATGTCAATATAGAACATCGAGACATGGTATGATATATTTTTTACTTTCATAATTAGGTAAGATGATTACTTCCCAGTATCTTGGCACTGAATGAATGGTACTTATAACCAGCCATTGCAGCACCCCTGCGGTCATGTGATTGTGATTCGGGTACTTGACAACTGGCTTTCGCTTACGACAGCTGCAGTGTCCTCTAACCCTAACTGCGGTCATGTGATCGTCATTTGTGACCTTCCCTGCAGGGAAGGTCACAAGTCACTCTGGTAAGTCCCCCTGGCCTTCCTGCGCTTGTTGTATGCCATGCCATCCCTCCCATCCTTCCTGTCCTCATGTGCTATGCCATCCACACCTCAACCTCCCTGTGCTTGCACCACGCCATCCGCCCCCCGGCCTTTCTGTGCTCATGGACAGCCTGTACCAGGCTTCCCAAGCTTTCCCCCAACTTGTGCACAGCCTGCGCCAGCTTTCCCAGAGCATCCTCCATCCCCCTGCGGCACCCCCACACTCCTTACTTGGAACTCCCACTGCTTCCCACTTAATGACATGCAAATCTTGGAGTTATGATGGCAACCAGGACTGCTGAGTTTGTTGTTGCTAAGTGATGCAGTTGTGTGATGTTGTGCTTTACGACTGCATCACTTAGCGACAGCAGTCTCAGTCCCAATTGCTGTTGTAACCCAAGGGCTATCTGTACACTATTTAGCTTCTTTTAATTATGATGTCAGTACTGAGTTTGAGATTGTGAATGGCATGAATGAAAGTGTGTGATAAACAGTGTTTGGTGATTGTCTCCCTTGGAGTGTAATGCTAGGAGTTTATATAGAGATTTTACATAATGGAATGCAAGTCTGATATAAAAAGTGTGTTATGCAAAAAATTGGGAACATTTTAACCTGTCAGAACACACTATAAATGACCCTAAAAGTGGCCATTTTTGAGTAAAGGAACTTCAAAGGAAATTTATAAGGGCATTATCCCACAGCAATTGTTCAGTGAATAGCCCTGCTAATAAGGTGATATCTACTACTTATGTGTTGTAAGCTGCCCAGAATTCTTTTGTGAGATGGGCAGCTATATGGCAAACAAACAAACAAATAAATATCTATACTTTTTGCATTTCACTTTTCTTTGCCCTCACTGTGGCATGTATTTCCTTCCTCACCTGTTTACTATGAGTGTGTGTAAAAAAATCAGGAGTCTGTTAACATCTTTTCCAACTAAGACATTTTATTAAAAGGCATAAGCTTTTGTGAGCTGCTGTACACTTCATCAGATACATAGTGTAGCTAGACTTATGTAGGATTTAAATTGGGGTGAGGTGAGGATGGGGTGGAAAAGAGGGGAATACAGGTTTGGTTATGCAGATGCAGGTTACATGTGAAGCAGATTACAAGTACCTTATAACAATTGTAATGCATTAAAAACCCATTGTTTTTGTTCTGTAATGGTATGTAGGAATGACCTTGGGAGATAAGGCCCAGAGATGCTGCTTAGGAAATGGTCAGATAAGAGACAGCATACCCCGCAGCTGGATAGTGGGCGGGGCAAGTGGCTCAGAAGACACCCTCCCTAATTTCTCGGGGTGTAAAGGAGATGGGGAAAGAATTATACTTTCAGACTTGCAAGATTCTGTTAATGTAGCCTTACAATAAAGTAGATTAGCTCATCTGGTCATGTTTTCTATCTGGTCTACCTGGTAAGGCTGACAGTTCAGATCTTCTGAGGTAGTCTGAAATCTATTGATGTATGTAAGCTGGCTATCACACATAATTGGGCTGGCAAAATTTCTTTGTTCCAAAATGAGTACTTTGAAACCTGTAGTGGAATGTCCTGGGAGATTAAAATGTTCTCATACTATTTTGTCCTTGTTTTGAGTCCTGATGTCAAATTTGTGTCCATTAATTCTTTTGTACAGTCTGGTCTGTTTGTCCCACATAGGATCCAGAAGGTCTTGCTGGCTGATCATGGCATATATCATATTAGAGGATGATCACATGAAAGCACCTCTAACTTTGTGTGTGACATTGCTCCCTTGTTAGCATCATTGTTCTGATGCTAACGCGTTTGAATGGTTTTATGAGTTGTAGGTGGCAATTGGTGTTATGTTTTTGTGGTCCATGTTTTAATAGGTCCTTCCTTGGCATTGATCTGCCTCTATTGATTTGTCCCATTGGGTGGATAGTTCAGTCTCCTGAATGCCTGGATTAATTTGATCAATTGAGCATCTCTGCCACGTTGGTCAGACCAAATGTGGTTGTAACATAGAGCCTGGCTGTAGATGAAAGATTTGGTGATATGTTGTAGGTGAATGCTCAAAGTATGGAGGTATATATAGTGATCTGTAGGTTTTTTGTTTTATTTTATTTATTTATTTATATTTCGAATTTAGACACCGCCCATCTCACAAGGAAGTGACTCTGGGCGGTTTACAATAAAACAACAAATATTAATTAAAATACATTAAAAACAGTATAAAATATAGTAAAACCAAACACATACATAAATAATAATATCTTCCAAGATGCTGGTGATCGAAAGGTGTTAATATATGGGAGCATCTTCGAAGTGCTAGCCACCCCCATGGTTGGTTGCCCCTTTTCTCACCCTATATACATTCATTGTGTAGTTTTACGGTGACCTCAAGGACATGGACTTGTTCTATAGAAAGTTCTAAACTGAGGTTGATGATGGGGTGGAAATTGTGTTTGTGCATGCGCATGTCTATATGTGCAGCTGTATTTATATAGATATCATTATAAGTGAGGGTAATGCTCTATGCTTCAGATGAAATGGGTTCCAAATCTTATACTGTAAGACATTTATTATTCTTTAAGGACCCTCAACAACACAACACTTTTTCTGTTCCTTTGTAAATGTATATATATTGGTGTCCTGAAGATTAATTCAGCAATTATATAGCTTAATTCTTTATTTAAACGTAGGAAGCACTGTCTATACTGTATAATGATTTTCTGTTTTATCGTTTTAGGGTGGGTGGACACCCCTTATGTGGGCATGCTACAAAGGCTGTACAGAAGTAGCTGAACTGCTTCTTGAAAGAGGAGCAAATCCAAACATCACTGGTATAGTAAGTTATCTCCCCCACCTTTTTTTGCAGTCAAATATTACATTATAAGAATTCTGCATTTGGAATTCTGCATCTTAAATAATAGTTAACTTATTATTCAGATAATTAGAGAATGTGAGGTAGAACTTCTGTTGGCTATTAGTCTAGTGCTAGTCATTTTTAATTTGTGTAAAATTAATATTTCCACATGAAAGACTTTTAAATAAAATAGAGGTAGCCTTCATTTAGTGACCACAGTTGGGACCAGCAACTCGGTCGTTAAGCAAAGTGATTGCTAAGTGAAACTGTGACTGTGCTTATGATCTTACTTCAGCTTTCCTTTGCTTTACAGACCTGTGAAGGTAAAAAATGTGAGGATTGGTTGTATAGTTAGTTTTTCATCACCGTTGTAACTGTGAATGACCGTTAAATGAGGCAGTTGCTAACGAGGATTACCTGTAATGCTTTTAAAAAATGTCTCATGGCAATTTAAAACAATAATCTTAATTTAACGGTATGGAACTAGTTGCATGCAAAAGTAATCCAGGTTGTTGATAGAAATTCCCAACCATATAAAAAAAGGTGCACCCAGCCATCCTTTGCTGCTTTGAACAACACTATAAGGAATGTTGGTTAAGTAAAAGAGGACTTGCTTCCACCCACAAGAGTTCTTGTTCCATGTAGACTATTAATTGTATTTTGTAACTGTGCTTGAAAGGTTGTGCTAATTTGGTTCTATCAATAGAGGGAGAATATTGTGTGTTAATTGCTGTTATTCAAGAGAATATATTTCTGTACTTTTTCCTGCTATCAGCTATCCCGATTAAGTGAAGAAAGAAGAAGAAATCAATTTATTTTTTTGCCTCTTCTGGTTTTTCATTTTATTTCTAATATACTGGATTGATTCGTGCTTGATAACTGAGGTGAACAGATAAACTGTTATTCTTACTGCTTTCAAATGTTTTTCTTTAAGCAATATAGTGTGTATCCGATAATTTGGGCAGCAGGCCGAGGCCATTCTCGTATAGTGCATCATTTGCTGCAACATGGAGCTAAAGTCAACTGCTCTGACAAGGTAAAATGAAAGCATTTGCTTAAGGCTAGAACTTAATTTTGTTAAAAAGTTAAAATTACTGGAAATTAAGTTTTTGTATCTTGAACTCTCAGTTCACCAGTTAAAAATTCACAGTAAAGTTATATTGAAAACTGTTTACTGTGAATTATTCAGTAGAACTTCAAACACTCCGTTTTTGCTTTGACCAAATGGGATAAGTATATTTTAAAATTTAAAATATCAAAGTATTTTAAAGTTCTTTACAAAACTCTGTGGGCTGCTTGATGCCAGATCCTAGTATATAAACATTTATTAGAGTGATATTATTTGGTTTAAGCTAATCTTTACAATTCTGTAAATGCCAGCTGCTGTTGTCCTTTAGGTATGTTCATGATTTCTTTAGCCATTTAATATGAATTAGCTGTGACATACAGCCTTTTGCATCTAGGTATCTTTGTATGTACATGTATATAATTATATTTTGCTCTTTTATCTATCTCTTTACACTGCTGGAAAGTCAGATTTGTAATTCTGTTAACTTCCTATACAAATTTTTGTGCCAATGAGATTGTCTGCTATGTTTCTGCATCATGTAAAGATTTTTTTTTTTAATAAATCTTTGTTGGCTTACAAAATTTAACACACACAAATACCTAACAAACATAAAATGAGAAGAGCAAATACAGATAGAAAAAGAAAAAAGAAAAACCCTAAAGATCAATACCATACAGCCACAAAAAAAAGAAAAAAAGAAAAGAAAAAGAAACACAAAATTTTTTAAAAACAGGGTTTCCTTCTAACTAAACAGTGAATTTTAACTATTTACATGTCTTCTTCTTTTCTTGGTTCCTTCATCTTGTCTCTGTTTCTATTTTATTTACAGTTCTTACTTGTTACTCTAAATGTTCATCTGTATGGAGTATATCGTTTCCATATAGCCAAAAAAGGGTTTCCAATTTGTTATAAAGTCATCAACATCTTTATCTTTTAGCTGGTCAGTCAGTTTAGCCATTTGAGCAATTTCCAAAGATTTGAGTAACCATTCCTCTAGGGTTGGTACATTTTCCTCTTTCCATTTGGCTGCATAGACAACTCTAGCCGCGGTGATCAGGTGTAGTAGAAGATTTCCATGTTTTTCCTCAATTTCTTTGTCCATAAATCTGAGTAGGTACAGTTCAGTTTCTTAATAATTTCCATTGACAATATTTTGCAAATATTTTTATGTACTGACTCCCAATATTTTTTTACTTTTGGACACGTCCACCACATATGGTATAAAGTACCGATTTCCTTTTTACACTTCCAACATACATTCAACATTGTGTTATACATTTTATTTAATTTATCAGGGGTTATGTACCACCCATCATTTTATAAAAATTTTCTTTCAAATTATAATTTAATGTAAATTTTAACCCTTTGGTCCACATTTTTTCCCACAATTCATACTCAATATTATAGCCAAAATTTTTCTCCCATTTTTTCATACAATCTTTATTTTGAACTTCCCTCCTTTTAGCTTGTAATAAAATTTTATATATTTTGGCTATCATATTATCATTATTTGTATTAATTTGAATGTCCCACCATGATAATTCTTTTGTAAATTTATAATTTTTTATGTCTATTTTGAATTGTTCTTTCAATTGAAAATACGTGAACCAGTGGCACAGGTACCCCTCCTTTTCCAATTCCTCTCTTGTTTTTAATCTATACGACAATCCTTCCAAGTTTAATAGTTCTGAATATCTCAACCATTTATAATTTCCTGCATTATCCCATCTTGTAAAAGCTTCTTGTGGAGAGATCCAGAGCGGAATATTTGGTGTTGATAGATTTATACTTATTCCAAATTCTGAAAAGGGACTTCCTTATAATATGATTATTAAAAGCTTTATTCATTTTAATTTTGTTATACCATAGGTATCCGTGCCAGCCAAATTTAAAATTTAAAATTTAATAGTCTCCAGTTTTCTAATGTAACCCAATCTTTTATCCATAGCAAACCACTCGCTTCATAATACAATCTTATATCAGGCAGTCCCAAACCTCCTCTTTCTTTACTGTCTTGTAATAATTTAATTTTTATTCTTGATTTCCTCCCCTGCCAAATAAATTTTGACAGGTCTCTTTGCCAGGTTTTGAAAGTTTTATCTGTAATTAAAACTGGGATAGTTTGGAATAAAAATAATAGTTTTGGCAATATATTCATTTTAATTGTAGATATTCTTCCTAGTAATGATAAATGTAGGTTTTCCCATTTTACTAAATCTTGTTTGATCCTATTCCATATTTTTACATAATTGTTTTGAAATAAATCGGTATTTCTTTTTGAAATTTCTGTTCCCAAATAACTTACTTTTTTTACATTTTGAAAGCCTGTCTTCTGTTCCAACAGTTCTTGGCTGTTTTGTGGCATATTTAAATTTATCATTTTCGTTTTTTGATTATTTATTTTAAATCCTGCTAAGTCTCCAAATTCTGATAGAATATTTAGTAAATGCTCTAGGGACTCCTGTGGATTTTGCATTGTAATTACTAAATCATCGGCGAAGGCTTTTAATTTGTACATTTCTTGTTTTATCTTTACCCCTTGTATGCAGTCTTCTTTTCTAATACCTTCTGTTAATACCTCTAAAACTAATATAAATAGTAGAGGAGATAGAGGACAACCTTGTCTTGTTCCCTTTTTAATTGGACACTCTTGTGTCATGTCTCCATTTACCCCTATTCTGGCTTTTTGTGTCGTATAGATTGCTTTCACTGCATTTAAAAAAATCTCTCCAAAATCCATTGCCTCTAATGTCTTGAACATAAAATTCCAATTTAAATTATCAAATGCTTTTTCAGCATTCAAGAATAGGAGCGTAATTTGTTTTTCATTATGTATTTGTTCATATTCTATTAGATCTATAACTGTTCTTATATTATCTTTTATATACCTCTGTGGTAGGAAACCATTTTGATCATGGTTAACTGTTCCTTGTAATATAATTTTTAGTCTTTCTGTTAAGAAAGTATATATTTTATAATCATTATTCAAAGGGGATATGGGTCTATAATTTTTACATAATTTTGAATCTTGATCTTCTTTTAGAATTAAAACAATATTAGCCTCCGTCCACGATTTAGGTATCTGATCCCCTATCAAAATTGAATTAAATAAGTCTTTAAGTAGTGGTACAATTTGATCTTGAAATTTTTTATAATAACTTGCTGGAAATCCATCTGGACTTGGGGCCTTGCCTGTTTTCAATTTTTGAATCGCTTGTATGATTTCCTGGTGTGTAATAGGATTATTTACTATTATCTTTTGGTCCTTTGATAGTTTCTTTAAGTTACATTTCGAAAGATAACTTTCTATCTTTTCTATTGGCACCTCCCGTTTTTTATATAAATTCATATAATATTTGTAAAAGGCATTTTTAATTCCTTCATTGTCAGTTAAATCTTCTTCATTATCTCGTATTTTAGTAATAGTATTTTTCCCCCTATCCTTTCTTAATTTATAGGCTAACCATCTTCCAGCTTTATTAGCATATTCAAAATTTCTTTGCTCTATATATCTCAAACTTCTTTTGATTTCATTTGTTGTCAAAATACAGTGGTGCCTTGGGTCACGAACGCTTCTGTTCACGACCAATTCGGGTCACGAACAGCTCCGGTCGCAAAATTTTGCCTCCATTCGCCAACGCTGGATCGGGTCACGAACAGGATCCGCGGCCATTTTCCCTCCTGTGACCCGGTCCGCGGCCATTTTCCCACCCGTGACACGTGGTCCGCGCCCATTTTCCGCCCCTGACCCGTGGTCCGCGGCCATTTTTCTGCCCCTGACACGTGGTCCGCGGCCATTTTCCGCCCGTGACACGTGGTCCGCGGCCATTTTCCACCCCTGACCCATGGTCCGCAGCCATTTTTCCGCCCCTGACACGTGGTCGTAGGGAGGGGAACTCTCCTTCCAAGCAATAGCCGCCTCCCTGTCCTCCACGCCAGAACGAATTAACGGTAATTACATTGAACCTTATGGGAAAATTTGCTTTGGGCCGCGACCAATTTGGGTCGCGACCAGAGTCGTGGAACCAATTAAGTTCGTGAACTGAGGTTCCACTGTATTGAGTTGCTGTTGCAAGATTTTTATTTGATATTTTATATCTTCGTCTGATGGTTTTGCTTGGTGGTCTTTTTCTTTTTGCTTAATCAGATCTAATAATAACTGAAGTTTTTGTTATGATATTCTTTTGATATGTTTATTTAAATATATATAATAACCTTGCATATATGCTTTGCTAGCATCCCATACCATTGTTATATTCACTTCATTATTTAAATTCCATTCAAAGAATTCTTTTAATTTCTGTTTACTTTTTTCTACATACCCTTTTTTTTTCAAAAGGTTTTCATTTAACCTCCATCTGTATATTTTGGGGGGAATTTTTATATTTTCCTGGACCGGATTGTGGTCAGAGAAAGTTTTTGGGAGGATTGTTGCATTTATAATTTGGTTTGTTAAGTTTGTTGTTAACCAAATCATATCTATTCTGGAGAATGATTTATATCTATCAGAATAAAAAGTATAATCTTTTACATTGCCATTTTTATATCTCCAAGCATCTACAATAGTCAAATTGTCTATAATATCAAAAAAAGATTTGGGTAGTTTTCCTTGATTATTTTTTATTTTTTGTTCTATTTTATATCAATAGACGGTGATATAACCCCATTCCAATCCCCCATTAATATCCAATTATCATATGAAAGATCTATAAAAAGGTTTAATAGAGTCTTATAAAATTGATTCTGATTCTTATTTGGAGCATATATGCCCACCACTATTGTTTTAAAGTTTTGCATTTCTATTTCTACTGCTATATACCTCCCTTCTTCATCAGCGATTACCCACTTAGGCTTTAAATTAGGCTTTACATACATTGCTATTCCATTTTTTTTTAATTTGCTACTATAAATTCATTTCCTAGCCTTTTATTAGTCAAATATTTAATATCTGTTTTTCTGATACGGGTTTCCTGAATACATACAATATTCTGCTTTAATTTATTTAGATAATGAAATATTTTTTTCCTTTTAACTGGCGCATTTACTCCATATATGTTCCATGACAAACATTTTAGTTCATTCATTAGAGAGGGGAGCTATAATTCTTTAGAATTTGAGGTTGTTGCTGCTGTATTTTGTTCTTCAGTAACCACTAGTTTCCCCTTTGTCTCTTTATCTATCTCTTTTATCTTTAGTTTGATCTGTTTCCTCCATATCTTTTCTATATTTTTTGAGAAACTCTTCCGCCTTGGGAGCTGTATTCAGCTTGTATCTATGTTAATGAAATGTCACAGTAACTCCCTCTAGTGTTTCCCACCTATATGGGGCATCAAGTAAAGATTTTAATCTGCCTCCTAAAATCCTACTCTTAATAACAATATCTCATCCCTATCCCCTCACCAGTTATATTTTCTTTGTTATTTGACATCTGTATTTGAAGCAGATTTCAGCAATCAAAACTGAAATTTATCTGTGGTATAAAATAATATATTTTTTCTACCAGTATGGTACTACACCATTGATCTGGGCAGCAAGAAAAGGACATCTGGAATGTGTAAAGTATTTGTTGCAGATGGGAGCAGATGTAGATCAGGAAGGAGCTGTGAGTATATCTTTTATTCCTAAGAAAATACTAGATAAAATATGTTTCTAATATAAAGCAGCATATTTATTAATTGATTAATGTATTCACTTTATAAGCTCCCTCAGTTATCCAAGTGAATCTAGGCATCATATGACACACCAGGCAAGGAAATGCCAAGAACTAAAGAATAAAATTCCATTATTAGTGCATGGTCGCAAACTGCCTGCTCCAAGGCATGATAAAAGAACCATGTATTAAGAGCTTTGCTAAATGACAACAAGATCCAGTCTGTGTGGACTTCGGCCGGGGAGTTGGGGGAGAGAGATGTTATCCCACAGAGTAGGGGAGAACTATATAACCTATATTACTAGTTGCTAAACAATAGATAAGGTAATGTAGGCTATGCTATCCATGTCAACCACCGGCTAATAGCATATAAGGAAAGATGAGAAGAAATGCTGTCTCTTAGCTCTGCTGAAAGGTCAGCTGCTTTAGCTTTCTTTATGCCCAGAATAGAGTTTATCCTAAATGGTTTTTCCAGGAACTCTATAACTTTAAAAGCTGGTGCTGTTCATTCCTTTTTTCCTTTTCTATGTGCTTTTCCTTTCTGTCTAGTGTCATTCAGACTATAAATCTGAAGGGATGGAGTCTCTTGTTTTTAATGGTTTTATTTTAATTTTTTTTTGAAGCCTTGTCTGATAAGCAATTTAGAAAACACTGTAAATAAACAATCTAATTTTTTTTATTAGGTGGGGAGAATGAAAAGGATGTCATAAAGATATCTAGCATCTGAAATGAAGAATGTTGAAAAAATAATAGTGGAATCATATGGTAGAATATTTAATTTATTAGGTAGTATTAGGATACAATTCTTTAAAGACCTTAGAAGATTATCATAACTGAATTGTTAACTTAAGGGAGTTCATGGAAGTGAAGTTTCCCAGCCTCACTTTCTTCCAGCAGTTGCTTGCACTCCTTGGAAATTTAAGAATCTTGAATAGGGTAAGGTGAAAGGATTGCTTTTAAAGTGAGATGAATTGCATTGAGAATCTTGTGACATACTGGACTTCTGGGGAAGGAATGGTGGACTAAGGACGGCTCTGTGAAAAGCAGAGCTGATGACTGTAGTGGAATGAAGAGCTGGAAAGTAGATCACCCGCAAGTGCTCCAGACAGCTGCTCCTTGTGAGGAGACCACAAGGCAACAGCCTCCAGTGGGTTTAGAGCTCTGGGAGATGAGGGAATAGCCATCTTGCTCAAACTGTGGTTGACACCTTTGAAAGGACGCTAAGTTCGCATACTTCCTTTTCTAATCACTTTCGGAAATTGCTTGCTAACTGCTTTTCAACTATTAGGAACCTTTGGATGGACATGTTTTATAGCACTGGGTGAGTTTCCTTCAATCTTTAGCAAAAGAAGTTTTAAGTACAAGTTTAAGGACTTTAAAAAAATGGGGGGGGGATAAACAGCAAAAGGTGTTTATTAATTAAAACTTTGATTTTAGAAAGTTTAAAATGAACTAAGGGTCCAGATAAGTTTGAAATAAGATTTTGGAATTAATTATAAAGAATCCTTCGTGTGGGAAAATGCTTTTGTTTTGAATTCTTTTAAAAAAGCATAATAAGATAAGACTTTAAAAATTGGACACTAGAGGGAATGAAAGGAAACTGAAGATTATAATTAAAGGAGAAGAACACTCAAACTCAACTCATAGTTACAAAATGAAGCAAAATATTTTAACATTGGACATATTGAAGGATATTTTTGGACCTAGAAGTTAATTTTAAGAGTGCCTCTATAGATAGACTGTGTTTAAAAGATGTTATGGAAGAGGAAAAAGTTTTACTGGACAAGATTGAGACTGATCTGAAAGTGGATTTAAAAATGACAGGCTACAAGAATGTCATGGAAAAAGATGTTACACTGGACATACAAAAGAAATCGGTGGATGTCTTAATAATTAAAAGGGATATACAAATAACAACCCAAGGGAGTGACCTGGATAATTTTCCTATATTGGATCTACAAAAGAGGCTTGTTAAAGCTTTGAAGAATTTTGTGAGAAGGGACGAAGAAAAAATGAAAAGAAATCAAGTTTCTAGGACATTATTTGAAGGAACTAAAGATCAAGATTGTTAGAAGTAAAAGGAAGGAATATAAAGTTGGTTTATGTGATCAAGGTTAAAATAGATACGTTGTTATCTCTGGTAACCCTTAGTAGGCTTTTGCTGACATGAGGATTGAAATGACAAGGCTTTAAGGATTTGTTTATAGTTAAGAGATGGGATATGGGAAGAAGATATCATAAGAGAAGGTGATAAGTTACTAAAATTATTTATACTTGTGATGAAGGGGGAAGTAATTTCTTTATATATTTCTTTTTCTTTACTATATTCTGATTTTTTTCTTTTCTATTTCTTTTCTATTTTTTCTTTTCTGTACTTTCTGCACTTTCTATTTTTTCTTTTTATTCTTTCTTTTTTGTTTGTATTAGTTTTTATTGTTGTAATTGTAATCTTTAATAAAATAAGAATTAAAAAAATAAGAGGGAGGAAGGTTTAAAAAAATCCCTGGGTGCTGCTGGCAATGGATGCACTTTAAAAAATATAGCTGCTGGGGTGGGGGTGGGAAGGAGGGAGACGAGAGAGAGAAAGGACCAAACCCCCAAGCCCTCATCCCATCTGCTAGTTATTGATACAATAAAATCTTCCTCTACCAGCTGGAAATTAAAAAAAAGAGAGAGAGAGACTCTTGTAACATACTGTGTAAGTCTCTAAAAGAGAAAGACAGTCTTATTGGCAGATATCATCATGAATGAATTACTGAAAAGTGCTGATGTTTCTAGAAGTGTGGAATTTCTTGTTGCTGTCTTGTCAGAAGGAAGCATTTGTGAAAAAAGTAATAGAAAAAATATGCAGTATGTCTGCATTTGAAATGGAAGAAAATACATTAGAAGAAAATATACTGGTTAAAGCTAATATGTATATTTTATTTTCTCACAGAATTCTATGACTGCACTTATTGTAGCTGTAAAAGGTGGCTTTACAGATTCAGTGAAAGAAATCCTGAAAAGAAATCCAAATGTGAACTTAACAGATAAAGATGGAAACACAGCTTTGATGATTGCTTCAAAGGAGGGACACACAGAAATTGTGCAGGATCTCCTTGATGCAGGAACTTACGTAAATATTCCGGATAGAGTAAGTACATGTTTGCGTTGCATACAAGTGCTCCTTTATTTATGTGTGATACAACATATTGAAAGCTAAACTGGGAATATCTGAAATATGTATTGACTCTATGTTGTGTGCTAATTTCAGAGTGGAGATACTGTGCTGATTGGGGCTGTCAGAGGTGGTCATGTTGAAATTGTGAGAGCTTTGCTTCATAAATATGCTGACATAGACATTAGAGGTCAGGTAAGTAATTCTCTGTTTAGTTACAGGCTTCTGAATGTGCCACTTTGAGAATTTAGAAGCATCTTTTTGAGATAGGAAGCATATTTCCAGATAGTAGTGACAGCTTGGAAAAACACTCATACCAAATACTAATGTTTGAGCCTTGCAAGTATATTTCTTAAACTTTACTGCAGGTTGTTTCCTCAGGCTGCATTACAATGTAGAACAGATAGTGGCATTTTTACCTACAGTGTACCTGTTTTGACACTTAGCTGTTGCTATGAGCTACTTATGTCATTGTATGTGAACAATTTGTTTTAGCTGGGTACAGAAAAGTAACAGCATGCAATTTATTTTAATCAAGTATGGGTTCTAAAACCTGAATCGGATAAACTTATTGTTTAAATATAACAATAAGTATACATGTGGTAATAACAATATTCTAATTTTTAGGCAGACTCTACTTATGTAATTGATATTTAAACTAGCTTCTATTTTCCTTCCTGAATAAAACCACTTTAGTTATCTATATTTAAATAATACGCATATAAGGCTTATGAATTTAATCCAACTGACTTTAAAATGTTAATCATATATGTTATTCATTTATAGGATAATAAAACAGCTTTATATTGGGCTGTTGAAAAAGGAAATGCTACCATGGTAAGAGATATTTTGCAGTGTAATCCAGACACTGAAATATGTACAAAGGTAAGTATACAATTAATGGGTTCTAATCCTGAGAAAGCTTTATAAGAGGTGGTTTTGGTGTATATTATTATCTGTTTTTTAATCTATCTTTAAAAAACAATTTAAATTATTTATATCCTGTCTTTCTTCTTAAAGAGCCCCCCAAAGCACTTGAACTTTATTGAAGAACCTTTCTGTTTATACAGCAATAACCTGTGCTGGTTTCTTTAGAAGTGTGGCATTTATTTATTTATTTATTTTATATATACCAATATTTTTATTATATATCTCCATTTGCTACTTGTTATCTTTTTGGAATAGTACTAGACAGTAAAATAAAATGCATTTGTTGCTGTGATTGCATGCACATAGTTACCAAAACAATTTAATGTGGCTCCCACCCTGGGAACTATTAAAGAAGATCTGGCTACTCTACCAGGCTTTGGGACAGATAGAATGAAGGGTAAGCACTGCTGAATGAGTTTATTTATGGGTTATATGTTGTTTTGGGAGTTGTTCATGATTCCTTCTTTGTCTTCTATAATTTTTTACTCTTAATTGTAAGCTGCCCAGAGTCGCCCTGTAATTAATTAATTGGGAAGGATATAGCAATATTAGTATTTGGATGTAATGCAGTCAGTGACTAAATAATATCACTTAGACTTTGCAGACAACCCTTTAATAGGACAATTATTCTAATTCATGCATCCAGTGATGCAGAAAAAGAGGAGGTTGATGAGTTTTATGGTCAAGTTCAGTCTGAAATCAACAGAACATGCAAGCAAGATGGGCTGCTTGTGGTTGGACAATGGAATGCCAAAGTTGGCAATAGGAGGAAAGTGTGATTGGATTGTAAAGCCTAGGAAACATAGATGAGGTATGAGAAACAGCTTAACAGTTTCTGGCAATCCAGTGATTTCTTCTTTGCTAACACAGTCTTCCAACAACCAAAATGACAACAATGTATGTGGACATTACTAGATGTCCACAGAAATCAGATTGACTATTAGCGATATAAGGAGATGGAAGAACTTCGATATAACAGCAAAGACATGACCAGAGGCTGACTGTGGAACAGATGACAAACTTCTCATATGCAAGTTCCAAGTCAAGCTAAAGCAGAAGAAGAAAGCCAACCAGTGCCCACAATATAATCTTGAGCATTTATATCACATTGAAGTCCTGAATCTCATTGGTGGAAAATGAAGGGAATTGTGGAATAAAGTCAAATAATTTATTGAGGATTGTAATAAGCCAGACTGCCTGAGCAGATTAAAAGCACCTTTCCCCTCCCTTCTTGGCCCTCCCCATCATCAGGATGACCCAGCTGCCAATCAAACAGAAGTATTAGGCGGGAGATGAGAAGGAGGGAAGAAAAGATGACTACCTGAGAGCAGTGCAGCCACAGGCCTCATGAAGGCTGAATAAACAGAGCCAAAGTAAAGGGGCAAACTAAAAACTAGACAGCCCTAGAGAAGAGGCAACAGGAACTGTCAGCCCTCACAGGAACAGAGACAGTGGCTGAGAAAACTGGGGAGAGAGGTGTTTATTTCCTTCTCTTAGGCTGGCGAGAGGTAAAAAGTTCTTCAAGTGATTTCCCTCAGATGGAGCAAAGATTTGGAAGGGGAGAAGAATCAAGAAGTCCAGCCAGGAACAAACAAGCAGAAAAGATGAAGAAAAAGTAAAGACTTTGACAGGACAGAAATAGAAAACAGAAATTAAAAAAGATAAAAGACAAAGCAAACTCTGTAGAAAAAGATGTATAGCTCTAGAGAGAGTGAGAGTAGAGATATATAGGGATCAATACAACAGAAAGTCAGCAATAAATAAACATATTAGAGATACAGAATAGAAGGATATGAAAATATAGTGAATTCAGATTTGAAAGAAAACAGTGTAGACAAAGCTTATCGATAATAGCTGGTGAAAGAAAATAGTTTTATTATTAAGATCAGAATTGTGCAGGCAACGATTTTTCTTGTAATACTCTATAGAAGCAAAAGTTGGAGTTTTAAGGAGCAGGATAGAAAGAGCATTGATACTTTTGAACTTTGGTGTTGGAAAGATTCAACAAAACAAACAAATGGATCATAGAACAGATCTAGGATTCTCACTTGAGGCACAAATGACCAGGTTCAAATTATCATATTTTGGACACATTATGTGAAGACTAACTCTCTGGAGAAGTTCATAATGCTGGGAAAGGTGGAAAAAAAGAAGAGAATGATCAGCTGCAAAGTAGATGGGCAAAATTACACTGGCAGTGGGTGCACTGTTGGAAGATCTGAAGGGCAGGTTTGAGGATGCATCATCCTGGATAAATTCTGAGTGGTCACTAAGAGTTGGCATCAACTTGATGGCACGTAATCAAATAAAATAATCAATTAATTTCATTTGATTTGTATACTTGCAGTGATTAAAACATATTTGTAGTTCAGTAGCTGCTAATATAATTAAAAGCCTGCTAAAAATAATGACTAATGTGGCTAAAATTATACTGCACCTCAAACCTTTCAGATGGAAAAGGGTTTTGTCATGAAATATAATTTGGCTTTTAAAAATCAATATTTATGCTAAATGTTCTTTATTTGTTCTTCAAGTGTTCACTAGATCTTTCTTTTTTTGCTTTTAGGATGGTGAAACACCTCTTATAAAGGCAACCAAAATGAGAAATATTGAAATAGTTGAGCTTCTGCTGGACAAAGGAGCGAAAGTTTCTGCTGTAGATAAGGTAAAATCTAATTGTTGATCAACGTGAAAAGCACAGTTGAAAGTTACTTGTGGCGGAGGGCTGATCTTAAAGGGAAAAAAGCAATCAGAAAGATTAAAAAATGACTTTTTAGACTTTTCTCATTTAGTAAGAATATGAACAATATGAGAAAACAAATGATTTAAAGAAAATAAGTTAAATTCCTTTTGTAGGGAGTAAAGGAATGAGGGAAACATAACTTGAGTTTTTGAATATATGAGCTTCTGCACAAGTGAAACTGTAGAAAGAAATCCAGATTCAAAGGGCAAAATTTGATTGGCGCATGCATAGACACGTGTCAGGAACACTTTAAATGTGTATTGTATTAGCTGCAGAGAAGATGGAGCTGTTGAAAAATATTATCAACAGGTATACTTCATGCCCGCTGTGCTCCAGATTGCATTTTGCCCTTTAAATCCAGATCTCTGCATAGCTCTTATGTGCAGTAATCTAGCTTCTACATCCATTAACTTATGATGACTCTTACAGAAAGGAGACACTCCACTTCATATTGCTATTCGTGGCAGGAGCCGTAGGCTTGCAGAGCTGCTTTTAAGAAACCCTAAAGATGGCAGGCTACTTTATAGGCCTAATAAAGCTGGCGAAACCCCTTACAACATTGATTGCAGCCATCAGAAAAGCATCTTAACTCAAATCTTTGGTGCTAGTAAGTATTTAGGATTTTCTTAATATAAATATTTCTGATATTTTGAGAAATATGTTTGTGGAATCCAGAAAAAACATAATGATTAAATGTCAATGCAGGCAAAAATGTAGTAGCTATATTTTAATGTAATGATAAATGCTGTTTTAGAAATATGTTAGAATAGTCTAGTGTCTTCCTGCACTTGTGCACGTCTCTTTTCCTAAGTGTGTGGGAGAATTTTAAACAGGTTGGACTTAAAATTGTGATTAATGTCTATCAGTACAGTAGTTTATAGATATAAAAGTAGTTTTGATCAGTAGTTTATAAGTCCAAAAATCTGCAAACTCTTTCAGCCAACTTGGAGTCAGGAAGCTAAACTCATTCCTATCGTGCCAAACCAATGTGAGATCGAAGAATTAATCTTAATTTGCCTTTGTTTAGGCATGCTAGCCTTTTTAATTTGGTTTGTAAAAATCTCTGTGTTTGAATGCTTTTAGACCATCCTCTGACTTGTAATGTCATTTGTTATGAATTTTCCTCCATGATTTAAATAGCAAGAAAGTTTTCTCTCTTTTGGCTCTTCAGTTTTGGAATACCTTTCTCCTGGAAGCTAGATTAATTCCAGTATTGTATGCTTTTTAGCACCTGGCTACTAAAAGGATTGATTAGCAACAGGTTGAATAGATAGAGGTGGACAGCCTGATGCCCTCCAAATATTTTGGGGTACATCTCCCAGAATTCTTTGCTATTAGTCATGCTAACTGGGGCTGATGGGAGTTTTCATATAATCAGTTTGCCACTTTAAATATAGAGTAACTGCACTTGGGGTGGAAGTCAAGAAGAATTATATCTTAGATAGCTTAGACAGAACTGTTTTCTTATTCTTGATATGGGAATGGAAAATAAACATGTAACTAGTACATTTGTCTTTATAGAATAGTTACTTTAAGCTGGCTGGCCGTGATCTGGTATTCATGATAAAGAACCAAGCAAAAAAAAAAAATGATTTTACAAGTTTAATTGTGTTGCAGGGCACTTGTCTCCTACTGAATCTGATGGAGATATGCTGGGTTATGATCTTTATAGCAGTGCATTAGCCGATATTCTTAGTGAACCAACGATGCAGCCACCAATTTGTGTTGGGCTGTATGCCCAATGGGGAAGTGGCAAATCTTTCTTGCTCAAGAAACTTGAAGGTAAATATTTGATTTGAATACTTATTGAATGCTAGATAATGGCTTGGTTTTTATTTATTTTAAAAAAATTATACAGGCATCCATTTCAGACATTGCAATTGTGGGTGGCATACATACATTTTTATTAGGCTGTTCATCAGAGGTACATGAACCGTTATCAACTCATACATTTTCCAGTTCAGGCCCATCAGTACATGTGTGGTTGGGATTCCTTGCTCCGCTGTGCTTTTGTTTTTATATTTGCTTAAATTGGCATTTCTGCAAGTCTAGAAGGATTATTTTGGACACTTCCCTTTTGTTTAAATTATTGCCATTAGTAAATCTTTTTCATCCACAAAATCTCTTTGGTCCATGACTGCTAAACTTGCTCAGGAGTCTTTGGTAAAAAAAATGAGGGAATAGAAAGGATGTTCATACAGTTGAGAGTGAAAGCTATTATACAGTGGAACAGCCTGCCTTCTGAAGTCATGGGTGTTCCATCATTCAAGGTTTTCAAGACAAGATTGGACAGCCACTTGTCTGGGATGGTATGAGGATTCCTGCACTGGGGAGGAGGTTGGTGACCTCCAAGGTCCCCTCCAGCCCTGTAATTCTATGGAAAACTCATTTGGATTTCCACAGATTTCAACAGTATAAAGTGGATCACTTTTATTCTTCAGGAAAATAGATCTCTATTCAATGGTATCTATCTTTGGAATTTTATGTTGACTAAAAATTATTTCTCCTTTTTTAGATGAAATGAAAACATTTGCTGGACAGCAGATTGAACCTTTGTTCCAATTTTCCTGGCTTATTGTGTTCCTTTCACTTTCATTGTGTGGAGGCCTTGGCTTATTGCTCGCATTTACCGTAGATGAAAAACTTGGAATAGCAGTGGCATTGAGCTTATTAGCACTGCTATATATATTTTTCAGTAAGTTTTGTTTCAAGTGAAATAAATTTTTAACTTGTTGCATGTTTAAAATTAAGCTGATATTTTACTTAATCCACAAATGAAGCAAAAGTCAAGCCACATTGTTGAAAACTATAACATTGTACTTAGTTGAAAGGTCTCTTAAGTTGTGGAAGTCCTTGCTAGAAGAGGATATGTGTAAAAATTATATCTATATCCCCCTTCACCCCCAAATCCTTCTCTAAAAAACATGGGATGATAGAAAGAATTCGCAGAAAATTCTACTCACATGTTAGATTTCAAGCATGAGTGATATATTAAGATATTGTATCTTAATTGGAAAAGTTAGTGTATTTACAAAAATTAGGGTTCAAATATTTCCTGAATTGGAATCAGGACCACTGTGATTCTTCTGTCTGTTTATCTGCCATGATAACCATGCAGATTAGAAATACAGCTGTAGAAAAGATGGAGAAAATGCTTTCACTGTAGAGTACATAGAACATGAGACCAGGAATAAAACTTATTTGAGTAACATAGTGCTTAAGAATAAGGTTTGAAAAATTTATGATTGCATTTGTCAATCCATTTGAATTACAAAATTTGACAGCATAGCCCAAACTCGTTTTTTCCACTGATTTAGTGTCTCGCTTTATTTGAAATCACTTTATATGAGGTTTTCAGGGAACATAATCCTAACGTAAAGCAAGGGAAGTCTGTACTGTATTCTATGATTATACTATTGACTATTACTGATTATTCAGTGCTGTTCTTCAGTGCAGTTAATGACACTGTAGAGAATGATACATATACACCAAAATGTACATGTCCCTATTGTGTTTGTCAAACTTCTTCTCCTGAGTTAAACAATTGTTTTGAGTTTTTTAAAACAGAAATTATATAAATGCAAAAGGATATATTGGGTACAATGTAGGAGGACTGCCGGGTTATTCTATGGTAGCAAAAAATTTGAAGGAATTTCATAGTACCTTTTCTAACACATTTTATTAAAAAGCATAAAGTTTGGTGAACTGGAGCTCACTTCATCAGATGTATAGAGTGACTAGATTAATGTATTTAAATAGGGATTTAAATAGGGATAAAGCAGGGAAGGAGGGAGGGAGGGAAGGTAGGTTGGTTATGGAAATTCAGGTTACATGTAAGACAGATTGCAAGTGCCTTATTAACAACTGTAATGTGTTAAAAACCCACTGTGTTTGTTGACGTGTAATGTATGTATCTTGAGAAAACATTTAATAAACCTAACTCCTTCTACTTCATCCCCTAACAATGTTGTAGGACTAAATGAAAATATGTGATTTTCTTGAATAGCAGTGACGTAGGCTAAAATGTATTACATGACATCTTGTAATGCTTTTTATAAATACTATTAACATTTAAGGTGTCTAAACCATCTTATTTTAGCTGTAATATATTTTGGGAGCCGAAGAGAAGGAGAAAATTGGAATTGGTCATGGGTGCTTAGTACAAGATTGGCAAGACATATTGGCTACATGGAATTACTTCTTAAACTCATGTTTGTGAACCCACCTGAGCTGCCAGAGCAAACTACTAAAGCCTTACCTGTCAGGTCAGAACCATTTAT
The DNA here is from genome assembly GCF_059951505.1 of Python bivittatus. Lineage (NCBI taxonomy): Eukaryota > Metazoa > Chordata > Lepidosauria > Squamata > Pythonidae > Python > Python bivittatus. The sequence goes on from NW_028277030.1 coordinate 27,509,459, forward strand.
AATACTGTTTTTTTTAACAAATAATGCCAGGGCTCTAAAAAAAGGTTTAATGTTGTAAGACCTTTACTGTGGCCCAAATTTGCTAGAAATACTGAACTGCAATCTTTAAAAGAATGTATTAGCTGATACTCTTGTAAAACTGATTATGTTGTATTAGCTGTGGACTCTGATGCTTTACTTGAAATTCCATAAGTGGCTATATTTTGTATAGAGCTTGTCATTTTACATGCTTTGCATATTTACTTTTATCTGAATTAACTTTTAATAATGCAATTATCCATCAAAATTGGATTAATTTCTTGGGAGGCACTGTTTAATGATAGTATTGGTCATTTCAGTATTTGATACCATGGTCATTCCCCTATTGTGTCCCTCAAGGTTCTGTTTTGTTCCCATACATTTAATGCATATGTGAAGCTACTGAGACATCTTGGAGCTCATTACCACCAGTAGGATCTTTCTCACTCTGTTCTCTTTAAATCCAAGGAAGTGGATTGAGTTCTAAATTTATTTATTTACAAAGGCTTGTATGCCTCTCCAATCTAAGGGGACTCTGAGTGGCTTACATTATCCTCTACAGTAAAAAAGGTAAAGAACAAACAGCAATCCACAAAACAATAAAAGCCCCAGTATCTGCAGAATAACCAGATGTCACACAGAAGAAAAACTCATAGCAGGAAACCTCACCACTCACTGTGGGTCTGCTCCCAAGAATTTCTAGAATAGGCACATTTTAATGCTTTCCCAAAAAATCAAAAGCATCTGATATCAGTAATGGGCAGGATGGGCAAACAAGTGGTAATTTAACCCAGGTGAGATGGAAGTGCCTTTGTTCAGTCAGGAGGCATGTCAAGGAATAGGGATTCAACAAGACTCAGTTTTGAAGTTTGGGATACTCCTGAATTTATCCCTGAACCTGGATACCTAGATTTCAGCAGAGGCCAAAACTACATTTGCTAGCTTGCCACTGTGCTTATTTGTGGATATTTCAGATCTGGGCACAGTGATGGATGCCTTACCTATATTGTGTCTATATTATACTCTGTAAGATTGTTTTGAAAAATGATAGAAATTTCAGGTGGCCTGGATGCTACAACCAAAGTGCAGTACAGGTAGTCCCCAGGTTAAGAATAGCCAGTTTAAGGATGGCCCATAGTTAAGAATGGAGCCTATTGTAGCAAAATTCGAGTTAAATACACAATGGTTTGTGTTCATCACACAATACTACTTACACAGTATTATACAATAATACTGTTCCAGCCGAATTCTCCCATATTTTTGAGAGGAGCTCTTTGTCTCCTATCGTAATTTAGTGAACATGGGAGGAGGCCTTCTTGGTGACTGTTTCTGGGCTTTGACAAAAGTAGGCTGAACAGTCTCCTTCTGTGATCTTCCCCAGTAGGTAATTACATTTTTATTCAGGTAATCATTTGATGTTTAATGTAATCTGTTACTAAAATACATTTAAACTAGTAGGTAGTTTTATTATTGATAGTGTTTTAGTTTTTAGTTTCTGAGTTTTATGATCACTAAAAAAGAAACCAATGAAACATATTGAAATATAAAATAATGGAACATGATGAAATGTCTAATCCACATTTTATTTGTGAAACAATCTCAAAGCTTAGTACTTTATTTGAATTTTGTTAGATGCCTTGAACACTGTGCTTGGCAGAAAGGAGGGATAGAAATGCATTAAGGTTATAATCTTACAATAAATTATACAGAAAACCTCTTGGCATCATGGTGTCAGTCTGGCTTGCAGTAAAGTGATCATTGTAGTCCACTGGTACCAGTGAAGAAATGTATTCTTAGGAAGACTTCTACCAAGTTATTTAAAAACTATCAATAACTACTGGATTTGCTCTATAGTTTCCATTCTATACAGAATAATATGCTTATCTGAATCAACCTTTAATGTACGTGGAGTTCTGATTAAATATGTAATTGAAATTCTTTCTATATTGCATTTTAAACAGCTTGTATAGTTATGAAAAGTACTTCTCAATAGTTTTATAAATAGCAGGGGAAGCCTGGCAATTAAAATGAAAACTATGAGAAGATTACTAATGAAAGCTCAGGAATTTAAAAACATCCTAATAAAAGGAAAAACTCTATTTCTACCAACTAATAATAATCTGTAATTATTTATGTTGTTGCTTCTTTAAGGTTTCTGTTTACAGATTACAATAGATTGTCCAGCGTAGGTGGAGAAACCTCAATGGCTGAAATGATTGCTACCCTTTCAGATGCCTGTGAGAGAGAATTTGGGTTTTTAGCAACACGTCTTTTTCGAGTATTCAAAACTGAAGAAACTCAAGGTATGGTTTAAGTTGAATTGAACATTTCTGTTTTCCAGTGGTAGCAGCATATTTTCCCCCAGAAATGCACTTTTCTTTATAAATTCAGCCAGTGTGTTGAGGAAATTAAGGTGTTGGATTAGGACTGGGAAGACCCAGGGTCAAGGCCATCCTTGGCCATGGAAACTCACTTGGTGACTTTGGTCCATTTGGAATTTCTCAGTGCCACTTACCTCACAGGGTTGCTCTTAAACTGTCTTGTAAACTGTCTTGAGCTCTTGTAAGAAATGCAGGATATAAATCTAAGAAATTAGTAATATTGATATACAAGAAATGTTATAATTACAGCGTTGGTTCAAGTTAAAAGAAACTGCAAAACTTGGATGTATATGTCATGGTTACTCTGCTCTGGTAGAAAATTGCATTAAAAGAAAATAATGTTCATACTATATGAAGCAATAGACAAATCTTTTCTATCTGTAGACTTGTAAGGCCATTAACTATTTTCTGTACCTACTGACCTGTTACCTGGAAAATATAGGAGCCTTCACTAGAAGAGCTCTTTTAGGAGGATGTTATATAGGCATAGAGATGCACATCACAAGCAATTAGACATTTAATAAGTTATAATCTTTTTGGCCAGTTAAATTTGCAGTTTGCTTGTTGATGCTCAAAATTATCCTTATGTGATTCTGTACTTGTATTGATTTGTATTGTTCATTCTTCAGTTTCATCTCAGTTTTATAATAGAAACCATTAAATCTATAAAAATCTAAATGATTTAGGGCCAAGTGGGAATATAGAGTGTCTGCAAAACTTCCATGACTTAAAGGAGACAGGACTTTACATCCCTTATACATGGAAGACAACAAAAGGAAGACAGAACTAGAGTGCTCTTGCATAGATACTCTCTACACAGATAAGGACTCTAGAAAACTGTAAAGTAAGAATCTGGGAGTAAGAGTCACAGTGCAGTTTACTTCAGAGTATGTATGCATAGGTTTCCTTGTGCTTTTAGCCCAGGACAAGGGCTTTTATCCATTTCCCTTTTGCAGGAAAACAGTAGGTCAATATCCTGATCTCTTTTCCAATTTCCGTGCTGGTTTGCATAGAGTAACTATCCCCAGTTTAATACAGTAGTTGTCTGTGAATACTTATCTAGACATAAGAGCAATTGAAATGTATTATATTCATATATTTGTTAGGGGAAAAATCTCCAGGGTTGTTTTTAGTTGGACAGTGCACTGGAGTTGTATTCAGGTAGTCCTCGTTTAACGTCCACTCATTCAGTGAGCATTTGAAGTTACGATGGCGCTGAATGAGAGGTACTTATGATGGGTCCTTATAGTTGCGGCCATCATAGCATCCCCACAGTCTCGTAATCATGATTTGGGTGCTCAGCAGTTGGGTTGCAATTATGTCACAGCATCCCGCGGTCACATGGTCACCATTTGTGACCTTCACTGCTGGCTTCCAGCAAGCAAAGTCAATGGGGAAGCTGGCAGGAAGTCACAAATGGCGATCACGTGATCATGGGATGGTGCAACCACATGGGATTCACCAAATGAAGGCAATTGGGACTGCTGGAACTGCTGTTGTAAGTTGGCATGGTCACATGACATTGCGCCTTATGCCCATGTTGCTTAGCAACTATCTGTCCAATCTCATTTCCTATTTTCCTGGGAGTGGAGGATTGTCTTATTATTAGGGTCACATTTCAGTTAAACGTGGTATTTACTGTATGTATTAATCTGCTTGGATATTAATGGCAGCAGGATAGTCTCACTTAAAATCATCCTAATTTTATGAGGTTCATTTGTTAAGCAATCAGAAGTAGGCCTTTTCTTATATCACATCCAACTTACAGAATACTGGAGTTAAATTCAGCCCATTCTTTCTGTTTGCAGGAAAGGTTAGACCTTTCTCTTTAGCTAGGGTTTTTAATTTGATTACCAATAGTAATTATTTTAACTTTTTTGTGAGATTTAAATTTTTTTTTCATTGCTAGTTGGTTTGAGTGTCTTGTAAGCAAGAAGGCAGAATATAAATTATGTAGAATTTATGGTACTTGAATTTTCTGCTAAGTGTAGGAGAAGTGTGTTTACTAGTTGCTGGTTTGTCTTCTAGGTAAAAAGAAATGGAAGAAAACTTGTTGTCTCCCATCCTTTGTTATCTTCCTCTTCATTTTGAGCTGCATTGTTGCTGGGATCACTCTTATAGCTTATTTTAAAGTGAATCCTGAAAACATGACAGTGAATGCTATTCTGATTTCATTTGTATGCATTGTGGGTTTGAGCTTTATCTTGAACTGTCGCACGTGGTGGCAAGTGATGGACTCCATCTTAAATTCACAGAGAAAACGGCTTCACAATGCTGCTTCAAAACTACACAAGCTGAAGAGTGAAGGATTTATGAAAGTAAGTATTATATAATATAGCAGTTTTGAACTGTATGAGTTTTGTTTAAGGATCTGTGGAACTCACAATTTGAGAATGAAATGTTCCAGAGAACTGCAGAACATTTGGTTACCCCTCTAGACCATGCTGTTATGGGGCCAGTAAGGTAGTTTCCAGAAGTAAATCCCCCAAACTTTGAACCCCACTGGTTCAAAGTGTCCTGCATATATTTTTCTAAAGGAAACAGGCCTGTTTCAGAGGCAGATTGCCTCAGTATATGTTGAACCACTTCTGGTTTGGATGATGTAGTTCTGGAAATTGTGTGACAAGCCTTCCTGGAACAACATGGTGTGGAGGAGGAATAGATTGGTCTAGGGGGTCTCTGGAACGTTCCTGAATCAGTGAGTTTTGCACTTCCCTAGTGTAGTTTAACTTGTAATTAATTATAGGGACTCATAAGAATAAAGCAGTTTATCAGCTAGATAACTAAACTTTATATGAGTAAAATGACTCAAAAGATTTAACTACTCTAAATACTGGAAAAAAAATTGTATCTATGGCATTTAAATTAGAGCCCTACTGAAAAGAAGTTTACCTCTATTAACATGTTTGTAGGATTGACATGTTAAGAGTATTTTGATTTTTGTAGGTTCTTAAATGTGAAGTAGAGCTGATGGCAAAAATGGCAAAAACTATAGATAGCTTTACTCAGAATCAAACCAGGCTTGTAGTAATTATTGATGGATTGGATGCATGTGAACAGGACAAAGTTTTACAGATGCTTGATACAGTAAGTATATTTCTAATTGGTTTGCTTTTCAAATGTGACTGGGAGACAAGACATTGGAAATATTCTGAGAATTGGCTTTAATTCAGATAGCTAAGTAAATCCTTAAATAAGTGGAACAAATTAGTTATAACTACTTGTTTCATTGCTTTCAGTGGGACTTGCAGTTCAAATCCGTGCATGTTTTTGTTGGAAACCTCTTGGTGGATTCAGAGGACTTATTCCCAAGTAGAAATTTATAAAATTATTTATAAACACACAGACATGCTAATTTTAAAGTGATAGTAGATTAATGGAGTGATAGTGGATTAGCAGAGGCCCTCCTGTTTCTTACTCCATGCCACAGTTCTTTGAGCCATGTCTTAAGCCATCTCAGGAACAGTTTGTAGGCTGCATCCAATTCAAGAAAAGCTCCATTGTCCAGGCAGTCCCTTGGATTTAATGAAACCTGTGTTTCACATGCATTGCCTGCCAAACCTTTTGTGTCTTAAGAAATATTTAAATGTTTATAGTGGTAGGCAAGTGTGCCACAAATCACAAAATGTGAGTGATTTTTCATGCATACTACACTACTTGTAGTGTATGGAATCAGGAGAAAACAGCAATGAGACATCTTTCATCCAGAAGTACTACATAATGGTTGTGCCCTGAGCTAGTTGTGACCTCCCTCCCTCCCCCCCTTTTTGCCTTTACTGGTTTAATTTGTTTTCTTTTCTTTTCACAGGTTCGAGTCCTTTTTTCGAAAGGCCCATTTATTGCCATTTTTGCTAGTGACCCTCATATCATTATCAAGGCAATTAACCAGAATCTGAACAGTGTACTGAGAGACTCAAATATAAATGGACATGATTACATGAGAAATATAGTTCATTTACCTGTATTTCTTAACAGTCGTGGACTCAGTAGTGCTAAAAAGATGATGGTGGCTGCAACTACAAATGGAGATGTTCCATATACAGATAGTACTGGTATGGTAGCAGAATTATAAATAAGCAATAATCTAAATACTAGATTATTTGTATTAGCTGGAATGAATGAGAGAGAGAATGTGTGTATATACAGTAGATTTATTTTCATTGGTAGTTTTCAATTTTTCTGTATTTTTATATTGCTTTGAGCATTCTGTGAATAAAATTGATAATGAAGCTCAAGCTCAGATATTTTGGTCACCTAATGAGAAGAGAGGACTCTTTGGAAAAGACCCTGATGCTGGGAAAGATTGAAGGCAAAAGAAGAAGGGGATGGCAGAGGATGAGATGGTTAGATAGCATCACTGAAGCAATGAGCATGAAACTGAGCAAACTCAGGAAGGCAGTGAAGGACAGGAAGGCCTGGCGCGATATGGTTCATGGTGTCACGAAGACTCGGACATGACTTAATGACTGAACAACAACATGAATAAAAAGGCAGGATATAAATTGAATAAAAATAAATGTTCAGTACAGTTTATGTGTGACAGTACAGTTTAGGGGTGGTAATAATGTGTAATATCTTAGAATTGCATTTTAATCAGAAAGTGTTTTTAGGATTTCATGAAGACATTGATCGAAGAGTTTCACAGAATAGCCTGGGAGATGTGACTAAGCTTGGAAGCAAAACAGCTCTCAACAGAAGGGTAAGATATTGGCAGGCATGGGAAAAAAATATTGGATATGTTCCACGAAACAGTTGTCCAATAGATACTGTAAGTGGGATTTTTTGGATCTAATTTAGATGTGATAAAAACCCTCCAAGCGGAGTGTTTCTACAGATTTGGCATGCAAGCCAGGAAATCTATCTATCTATCTATCTATCTATCTATCTATCTATCTATCTATCTATCTATCTATCTATCTACCTACCTACCTACCTACCTACCTACCTACCTACCTACCCCTCCCTCCCTTATATAGCCACCTATCTCACACAAAGATAGGTGATTCTGGGTGGCGTACAACAATTAAAAAGAATAAATACATAAAAATAATTACAAATAAAAAACTATAGAAGCACACAAAACAGGAGGAGATAAAATTAATAAGGGAGCCATTGCAAAATCTCCCTGGTCTCCTGGCACCCCCAGGCCTCATCACATAGCCAGGTCTTGAGGGACTTGCGGAATCTTAAGAGGGATGGAGCTAATCTCATTTCTAGGGGGAGAAGAGCAGGCGCCATGGAGGAGAAGGCCTGCAGCCTGGGACCTGCCAAATGTAATTCTCTGGCAGACGGGACTTGCAGCGTGCCTTTCCTGCCAGACCTGATAGGATGGACAGATGTAATTGGGGAGAGGCAGTCCCTCAGGTAACCTGGTCCCATGCCATGAAGGACTTTAAAGATCAAAATCAGCACCTTGAATTGGACCTGGAAGCAAACTGGCAACCAATGCAGCTCGCGGAGTAGAGGTGTAACATGTACCGCCCTAGGGGCACACATAACTGCCTGCATTGCTGCATTTTGCACCAGCTGAAGTTTTCAGATACTCTTCAATGGCAGCCCCACGTAGAGCACATTACAGAAATCCAAACAGGAGGTGACTAGGGCATGAGTGACAGTGAATAGGTCCCTCTGATCTAGGAATGGGTGCAACTGGTGCACAACACGAAGCTGTGCAAAGGCCCTCCTAGCCACAACTGCTCTTTGAACAGGAGTCATGAGTCCAGGAGGACCCCCAGATTGTGCACAGGGTCTGTCTGGGGCAGTGCAACCTCATTCAGTACCAAAGACAGCATAGCTCTAGCACCATAAGGCCCCAAAACCACTCAGCCTTGCCAGGGTTCGGTTGAAGCCTGTTTTTCCGCCATCCAGACTCTCACATCCTCCAGGCACCGGGATAAGACATTCATAGCATCGCTTAATTTGCCAGGGGCAGAGATGTATAATTGGGTATCATCATCATACTGATGATACCTCACCCCATGGTGATGGATGAGCTCACCCAGCGGTTTCATGTAGATGTTAAATAGGAGGGGGGACAGCACAACCCCCATCCTACTCTCACCACAGATCATCCAAAAGTGCAACCAATGCTGTTTCCATCCCATACCCAGGCCTGAATCCCGACTGAAAGGGATCTAGATAATCTGCTTCATCCAAGGTCTTCTGAAGCTATTGTGCAACCAACTTCTCAATCACCTTCCCCAAAAAGGGGAGGTTAGATACTGGACAAAAATTGCCAGTAGAGTGGGGTTTAGCGATGGCCTCTTGAGGAGGGAGTGAACCAAGGCTCCTTAAGAGGCAAGGGAATGACCCCCCTCACTCAAAGATGCATTAACCATTGCTAGAAGCCACTCACACAACACCCCCTGGGCTGCTTTAACCAGCCAGGAGGGGCATGGATCTAAAGAGCAGGTGGCTGAGCTCACAGCCCCAAGGACCCTGTCTCTGGTATCTCTTACAACTTTATTGACAATTTTTACTTTCTGTTGGATAGAAGAAGAAAAAAAAGGCCTCCCTACTGATGCAAATTACTACTTGAAAGTGATCCTTGGGATCTTAATCTGACTCAGTGCAATCATATTTATTATTGAATATATTTCTATGCTGCATTGTAGGTGAACTTCTGATATGGCAAATTACAGTCAAAATGTTCAGAGTAAAGCAGAGTTTAATAATATAGAGCTCCAATAATAAGTTCAGTAATGTTTGGGAAGTCATGAAGAAGTTTAAAGAGTTTCTGAAAAAAATCCGTGAGCATTTGTAGCTCTGTTAAACTGTTCAATAATTGCAGTTCTCGATATGATGTACAGACTGGTTAGAAATATAAATACACAATAATACAATATAAAAACCAGCAACAAAATATGACACCATAAAAGCACAGTGAATTTAACAGCAAAATACTGTGATGTTCTGAGAGCACTAAAATAATTTTTTAAGATAACGTGGCAAACAGCAGAGTTTTTATCTGGCTCTGCAAATGCCATAGTAGAAGTGTTGGGTGAATCTTTCCATTCAACAAATGGAGCGACATCACTTTCTTTCTTTTTGAGTCTCCTCGTGTAACAGTGCTTGTTGAGGATTTAGCAAGATCCATTGAACCATCTTGGTTTTAGAATCACCTTGCTAGATCCGATTCCTTGATCTGTCCACTTGTGGTCATGGCTGATGTGCTTTGGGATGTATTTGCGCAATGATTGATAGCGCCATTCTGTTACTTTGTGCTGGTTTGTGATGGTTACTTTTCAAACTTAATTTTTTTTTTGTTGAATTCTTTATTATTTTGTGGAGGTTTTTTTTTTTAAAATAGAGGTCATATATGAACCATAATTATGCAAAAGAGAAAGGTCTTGCTGATGTATGAGCAACTTTTTCACCTTTTTTTTAAACAGAATTTTTGAGGTGTATATCCTCAACATGACATGGTTGATACTTCTGCATAGCCATGGTTTCTTAAGTCATGGTTTGTTGAATAAGCTACAATTGACTGGATTCACACAGCACACTAAACTAATGCAAAACAAATAATATGGTGTATAAGCTGAACATTTTGTGTCTGAAAAAAATATTTTTACAAGGTCGATATCTCAATATCTGAGACTATTTCAAGAGTATTATGTTTGATACAGTGCTATTGTAGAATATAGTTAAGACATCTTTTCAGGTGTTTCAGAAATGAAAAATATTACAAAAATAGTTTCCCATGATGAGAAATAAGAGTTAAAAGATTCTAAGTACTTCAGTTAGCTGCTTCTGAGCATACCAATAACACACCTGCCACACTAAAAATGAAAATACTGCAAGTACACCTCCCTTTATTTTTAAATTAGGATACCTACAGAAGAAGGCAAATGCAGCGTACCATTACACGTCAAATGTCTTTTGATCTGACCAAGCTGTTGGTTACAGAAGACTGGTTCAGTGATATTAGCCCACAGACAATGAGGCGATTGCTTAATATTGTTTCTGTGACAGGTATGTTTATTTATCAGTGCCAGACATTTATAATCTTTGGTCTTCATGCTGAAAACAGTTTGCCAGTCTAGTATTGGGGAATAAGTGTATAGCTTGTTTCTAATCTTCTGCACTCTGTAATGAAATTAAGAAATATTAAAGACTACATGAATTAGAAACTATTCATGTGACAATTTAAAAGTAGAAATGTGCAAACAATACTTGTGTCTCACAAACCTTCCAAAGTATGGTAGCATTATGGTGGCAGAATATGCTTTTGTTTAAAAAGTACTGCATAATTGGCATAATTGTATCTTAATTAAGAATGTCAGGCTTTTCTCTTATCAAGTGAAGTCAGCTGAAAACAACTCAAAATGATTACGGATTTTTTATTTGTTGGACAAATGTCCTCTTAAATTATCATGAAAATAACCTAGATAACAAATTCTCCCTTCTGTGAATGAAAGTTTATTTGTGGAATAAATACAAGCTCTCTCCATTTCAAGAGAGAAGGAGATGGTTCCCACTTCCTTCTGGACTCCCTGTACATCTATCCTTTCAGAAGGATATCCAGCTGTGGTAGAAGATTGGGGTGGGGGCATGCTCAGGAGGAATAACTTCTCCCTCTTCCAGTGAGACTATTCCAGGAACGGAAGCATGGGTCTGAATTAAAAAGTATCAGGTACAAAATGCAGCATTTGAACATTGCATTAAACTTTGGAAAAATATGCAGAAATGTTTACTCCCACATTTTTAAAATGTCTGGATTGTTAAAACAAATCCACTAGACTTATAGTGCAAGCATGTAGTTGGGATGACAAATCTCTGTTGTGAAATTTCAGTACTTAGACTGTTAGTGGTTGTGAGTAGTGCAAAATAAAATTCCTTATTGATACTCACATAGTCAGTCCTCATATATTTGTATTAAAATACTGTGACTGGTTTGCTATGGTAGGCAGTTACTTCAGAAGAGAACAGAATGACTTTGAAGCTGAGATGTGATCAAATTCTTGTTAGGAAATCTTGTACTATTATTGTCATTATACTGTCATTATTTTGTGGGAATGTGAACCATGTTGCTAAGCATATAACTTCTTCAACTACATAGGGCGTTTATTGAGAGCTAATCAGATCACTTTCAACTGGGATAGGCTGGCAAGCTGGATCAACTTAACAGAGCAATGGCCATACAGAACATCCTGGCTTATATTGTATTTGGAAGAAACAGAAGGTGTTCCAGATCAACTAACTTTAAAAACAATCTATGAGAGGTAAGTGCGATTTTGACTGTTGGGAATAGTTAAGAAGCCAACATTTAAGAAGAACAAGTGTCTCTACTGGCTAATCCAAATATGAAGTGAAGGTAAAATTTAGTCCAAATGTCTGATTTGTCAAGATGAAACAGCAACATTCTATTTTTTAAAATGCTCTTGAAAAAGAGTGTTTCTCTTTGACAGGGGTCAGAAATCATGCATCCTGGAAAAAGTATGACATATTTGTTTCATGTCAAAATGTGTACATGTTTTTTCCTTAGCCCTAGTAACTTTCCAAGTCTTAGAATTTGCTTAACAAATGTCCAACAATTCAGATCCAGAATTATGTTTAATTTCTTTTAAAATGTGTTGTTATATGTTAAGAATATAAAAAATGCTGGATCAAACCAAGGCTTATTTAGTCCAGGTTATCAGAGGAACTTCACATTGGTACAAGAGAACCTTCCAGGCTCCATTTACCAGGAAGTGGTACGAAGTGGTATGAAAAAGCATACTTCTACTGATATTAACACATAATAATTATGCTGATAGCCACTGATATCTGGACCCCTTAAAAAGTTGCCCAGATTGGCAGCTCATATTGGGTCTTTTAATTATTGTTTTTTAAGAAGCACTTTCTTTTTTCTGTTGTCATCAATCAGTTTCATTAATTGACTGGATTCTGGTATAGTAGGAAAGAAAGAATAACATCTGTTCACTTTCTCCATATCATGCATAATTTTATATACTTTGACCATGTCTTCATTTACTTTTTACAGTAAAAAAGGCTCATACTGAACAATTTTTTCTGGTAGAAAAATTGCTTCAAGTCTTTGTGTCCTTTTCTGCATTTTTTCTAGCCTTTTTTTGAGGCACAGACATTGGGAAATGAATACTGTGATGCTTATGAAAATTAAGAGTTTATTAATTCATAGTATTAATGAAAGAAGCTGTCATATTTCCCAGTTAAATGTTTAACATAATATTTAGCATGGCTCTCAGGTGGCAAAGGTTGAAAAATGCCTGTTAGAGTTTATACAAACTATTTCATTTAAATATATTGATACCACATTTGGACCAGTTGTAATTTAGTTGTTATTTTGTTATATTTTATATGAAATTACCTAGCTGTACATGCTGTGCTTCTACAGCTACACCAAAAGTGTTCTTAGAATTAACAGTGAGAATTGTTATTATAGGTTCAGTAGGTAAGATTGAGAGGGTATCATAGAGACAGACAGATAGGTTGTCATATCTGTACCAACTTTATAAAAATTGATCAGGTAATTTCTTCTTGTTTTATGTATTCAAATTAACTGTTCAGTAGGCTCAAGCAAGTTATCTGTAGGACTGGGTTAACAAGAGTTTTCTATTGAAACTTACTGGGATTTCTTCATTATCTTGGTGGCTAAGAGTTCTCTTGCCACAAAAGGGGGCCTCTAGATGGAGCTTGTTGCTTTTCTCTAGCAGAGGTACGGAGAGTGTTAACAACAGGATAAGAAAATAATGTGGGAGATGCTACAGTTACAGAGCTATTAAAAACAGGGTTTCCACACTGGAACTGATAGTATTTGCTGTTTTGCTGTATGAATCTACTGCACTGCTTTCAACTGGCAGTCTTGAGTAGGACTAATTGGAATATAGTACAGTACAATCCCATTCATATCTGTTCAGAAGAAGATTCCACTGACTTGAAAGAAACTTACTTTAAAATAAATATGAACAATCATTATCCCAAGTATCTTTTAAATACTGTAACTGTTTTGCTTTTTCCAGTAGATGGCACTCATACAACTGGTTATTTTGATTGAGAAGCCTCTCATGTAATACTGATGCTTATTTACAAGTTTGATAGACTGTGTATGTTAATCTCAGATCTGAAACTTAAAAAAAATTAAAGTTGAGGGTTTTTAAAAAATATTTGAGTAGTTTTTATTAATCCATTTTCAAACAAACATACACAAAATAAAAATGAACAGTACCAAAGAGGAAGGGGAAAAAATACACAACAAGTAAACACATAAAAAAACAATCTGTAGCTGCAGCTATATCCCAAGTTCACCTGATTTTGTAAATCTTTAAAAGGGAAAACTAAACTTCCAATGTTCAGCAATCCTGTCCAAATTTTTTTCCAAAGGAAGAGATAGTGTGACATTTTCTAATTTTCTGATTAACAAAATATATAGTTTTCACAAAAATTGCTAAATCACGCATCTCTGAAATGCAGTCCTTTATATATGGAATTGCAATATTTTCCCATCTTCTAAGAATTATTCTTTTTGCTATTGTTAAAGCACGAAAAACCCCTCTTTGTTTTGAACATGTTAAATTCCAAGTAGTTGCTGTATAATTCAGTTCAATATGCTTATCTTTAAAAACAGATTTTTCACAACAATTCTGTCAACATATTGTATAACATTTTTTCAAAAGAGGTACAAGGAAGAACATGACTATACATATGTGTTAATTTGCCCTCAAATTTCTTGCAACACCAGCACAAATAATTAGTCCATTCTTTACAAAACATTCTAGATGGTGTCCAGTAGATATGAAAAACAATCTTTTTGATGGATTAATTTCAACTTTAAATCACAGGTCATAAACGTAGTGTTTTTTAAAACTTGAGTCCATTGGCTTGAAAGAACCAGAGTTTCCAATTCTTGACTGCAAGCTTCTTGTTTATTTGTTATGGATATTTTAAACTGTTCCTTTAACTTTTGACAACAGAAAAAAGCAGGGTTGGATTCTGAAATTGAATTTTTCAGTATTAATAATGTATCAGATACTTTAGAAGCTGCTAAAGCATCAGGTCTGTATTTAGCTGTGAAAACATGGATATATCTCCATTGTTGAATTGATGGTAAAGAAAATGCTGTTTGCAGAGGCTGAAAAGATTTAAAGAAATCATTAAACAATAATTGGCCTAATGTAATTATACCCTTGTGCATCCATTCTTTTGAGGAAAAAGTTTTACCACCAGTTTTTACAGCAGAGTTATGTCAGAGAATTAAATATTCATGAGATTCCATATCAAAATTAAACCCATTACCTAGCAGGGCTCAATTATGTCTTACCACTAGCAAAGTTGGAAACGCTAAATTAGCCCTAGTAAACTTTGTACCTAAAAACGATCAACTTTTAAATGGCTAAGTTCAATAACTTTTCAGTTTAGCCCATAATGACTATCTCTCTCCCTTCCCCCCCAAATCATTGCAATAAAATATTGATTCTAAAATGTAAGCCCAGTGATATTTCTGAAAATCTGGAAGATCAAAATCCCCATCTGTCATAGACAAATGTAGGTTAGAAAGGAAGATTCTAGGTGCTTTACCTTCCCAAATAAATTTTCTTAAAAGGATGTTGAGGGTTACTTTTATGGTTTGCAATTTATGAATAATTAAAAATACTGATACTGACAGACATTTCTTATGCAGATGCAATGTCACAACTCGAGGAAACCACAAACTGACAATCCTAAGCTAAATGTGAACCAAGTTCATTTGTAATTTGTGAACAATTCTGGATCATTTTCCTGTTCTATGTTAGGTTCAAACAGCAAGCAGTCTGTCTGTTACTTGTGGCCCTCCCTCCAACTGAGTGCTTACTAATGTCCAATGGTTACATTAGAAGATTTGTCAGTTTTGAGATAACTTTTGAGGCGTGTGATTTAGTTAACAGATGGATAATGTGTTAATTTTATGTTGCTGGATTACTATGGCTTTTGTTACCCATCATATTTCATGAACAGCTAGGAATATATGAGACACTATTTCATTTACCAAACATTTAAATGTCATCTACATTTATCTGCATGACATTTAAGGTTTTGAGATTCTGAGCACTGGAAGCAGTTGGTGTTTTCATGTTTTCATTTCACAGATTTTTATTTTATTTATTTATGTTCTGCCTTTTCTCCAAGAAACTGAGGTAGAATGTATTCGCATGTTAGTGGTTAGGCTGAGTGATAAAGATTGGCTCAGTCACCCAATAAGCTTCATGGCTGAGTAAGAACTTGATTGTGGATCTAAAGATTTATTTTAATGTTGTAACAATAGCTCCATATTAGGAAAACAAAACAAAAAAACCCCAAAAAATATTTTGGGATGTAGGGTATCAGGAAAGTATCAGGTAACTGGCTAGCTAAAGGTTTGTATTTGTGTTTAGTATTTGCATTATTTCTGTTTGTAACTGTCTGAATTTAGTATTGGAACCTTCTTGTATTTTTCTTTTTATCGGCACAAGTTAAATAGTAGAAATCCATCATGATGAATTTAGGGCTAAGCCAAAATTGAGGAAGGAGCTGTTTGTGAGCCCACCCTTTGGCCCTTATGAATTGAATATCTCTCTGTGGTTTATTTTTTTTTCATAAGAGGCTTGAAACCATATGAATATGTTCTTCTGCCCAGCTCCAATGATGTAGTGGCACTTGTATTTAACATGAAGCACAAAGCTCGTTCTTAGCTTCTTATCTCAGTGTTATCACATAATTAGATCTTAGGTGATATCACTATTCTTGATGTTGAAACAAACACCACTCAAAGTAAGCCAAATTAAACAATGTGAACAAAATTGGGTTTCAGAGAAGGTGTTGACTTCTTGAAAACATTGCTCTCACAATAAGAATATTTTCATTAAGATATTTAGTGTAACCCATGATGTTTGCCATGTAAATATAATATCTTCAGATGTGTCAATAAATGCCATGGCTTCATAGACACATTTTGATATACCTATCCATTTTTATGTTTCCATTCCAAAATTACTAGTTTTAAAATGTTTTGTTTTGTACTTTGCTCATTTATTTTTAATTGGTCTTCTGAAAGCTTGATCCTGAAAGACAGGGAAGTATACATGTGTGATATTTTTTTAAAAAAAAATGGTATTTGCTGTTTTTATACATGTTCCTTATGCTCTGTTAGCCATTGACATGAATAATTATTTAAATTGTAATATTTCTAATTCAAATGAAATCTACTGGTTTGTTATAATTTGAAAACAGTTTTATATTGCACTAATAAAGGATAGTTTAAATACATAGTTTTTGTGAAATAAATGTGAATCTGTAAAAAAAAATCAGAAGGATTTTTAGCACTAGATTTAAACTTCATTTTTCCCCATAAAAGCCTCATTTATTTTTACAGCAATTTGAGGATATATCTGTATGCCTTATTCATCTGTAAAAAGAAAATGTTGGTTCTTGGTGTTTAGTGAAGTCGCTTTTGTTAAATTATTTTCTAAATTGTTCAACTTTTAACAAATGACACTGGATACTAACATTAGAAAGCAATTTCATCTAATTAAGTAGATCCTTATATAAACTATTGGAACATTAAGATGACAAACTGTTCATTTAGGGTTACTTTAATTGGGACAATTACTATTGTAATTTTGCTGCAATTACATGTTCAGTTAAAAGCCTTTGTCTCAATCTTTTTTTTGCTGTTGTTAATGTATACATAACTGAGAAAAAGCTGAAATGAAAATTTAAGTATTTTCTATCTGCTTTTGCACTGTTGCATTTAGAAACGTAATAATTATGCATTCTATGTAAATTGTTTTTTTAGAGTTTTAACATACCTTTTAAAAAAGAGAACATGTGGACAATATACTGTATGTCATGAGTTGCTTTCCAGCAGATGGCGGTAGTGGTTTTCTGTTTTTAGATAGCTTAATCAGCTTTGTGTTTAAACTATTGAGAGATGGGGAAATGCATTAATTTTATTAAAATAATTTTGATATGGTTTAAACAATGTGGATATCATCCAAATTAAATTCATTCTGTGATTTCAGTTAAGGAAGTATAAGTGTCCTTGCATGAATGTTGGATTGGATGCAGTTCATGGTGACTTACTGGAAAATTCTTCCAATTGCTGGTTGGAATTCCTGATTATTTATTTATTTTTATTGAGAAAGGTTCTCCACTTTCATGGACAATTTTCTAAGGAGGGGGGAGTTTTAATGAATTTTATTAATATGTCCCATATTTTATAGAGCTGGGAATATAACCATTTGGTTTTCATAAGTTGCCTGGTACAAAGCCTCATGGCAATTTTTTTCTTAAGCTTATTCTTTTTTTTTTGTTTTTGCTCCTTTGCAACTATATTGTTATTTTATTATACTGTAAGCTCATTACAGTTTACAGTATAATAAAACAACAATATAGTTCCAAGTATACATATAGATCTGTGAAATATGTACAGTTCTGAATTTTGCATGTCTTTGCCATTGAATGTTTCAGAGCTTTGTTTGAGTCCTAGTGGACATGGGACATGAGTTAACAAATAACACTAAAATTAGATACTTGTTTCATATATTTCATAAAAAAAGTAATCCAATAATGCAGTGTGGCAGTGTGGGAAAGTAATCGCCCCTTTAGTTTCAGTAACTGGTTATGCCACCTTTAGCCGCAGTAAGTGCAGCCAAATACTTCCTGTAATTGGTAATCAGCTGCTCATTTCAGTTCTTGCCACAGCATTTCTGAGAGGTTTGAGCCTCAACTTTGACTTGGCTGTTCCAGAACATTGGACTTGTTTTTCTTCATCTGTTATCTTATAGACATACATGTTTGGGATCAGTGTCTTCCTGAATGGCTAATTTATACTTCAGCTTCATCTGAAGAAATTAGCTCAGTAAGCCAAAGACAGTGGACATGAATGGTCATACGTTTATGATGGCCTACTGTTTTTTGCAACCATCAATCACATTGTACTACTTTCTCCTGGGGAAAAAAAAATAGAGGGCCTCTAGTTGCTTCTATTTAAAATTCTGGTTTGCTGTCTCATTTGTTATGTCTGAATTCTAGCTCAACTGAGACACTGATATTTGGATGTGTACTTTTTAATTAGTCAATTTCTTTTTTTGTTCATCACATTTGCTTCCTCAGATTGCATTAAAATATATCCAATTTTCACTAATTGCTTTGTTTGACCACCAGAAATAATATGTGTGTGTCTGTGTGTGTGTATTTTGAGCTATTTTACTCTTTTTTCTTTTTATGTTCTAGTATTCTGATACTTCAGTGGTATGACATTTCTCATATTAATGCCTTTTTTTTTTTTAATCTGCGCTCAGTCGTTACCGACTCTGCAGTGACTGCTTGGATGAGTCCTTGCAGTTTTCAAGGCAAGTGTTTCGGAAGTGGTTTATCAGAACCTCCTTCCTAGAGCAGAGCCCAGCTGGCGCGCGCAGGAGGCGGGGTTTCCATTGCTTTGCGCCTACTTTGCAGATATTCTGATAACTTTAATTTACTTAATGTTTGTTGCCATATTGTATTCACTGAATTTCTAAATTGACTTCAATATCAATAATATAAAACACATTATTACAGCATATCCTTAATCTTTCCTTTTGGTCCAATGATATCTAGTTTCTTACCTTGGAATAACTAGCATTTTTAATTTATCCATGGATTTAGTTCTGTTCTCTTATTTTCCAGTATTTGATTAGTGACTATTGTGTTTCTTCGACCATTATGGAAACTCTGCAGCAGGGGAGCTTCCTATAGGTGGCCTCAAATTTACTTATAATTCCAGTATTTGCCTACAGTGACTACCTTTGACCTGTCAACTGTATCAAGAGATTTCAAGTCTTTTTGGTAGTTTTCTGCAGGATTGTAGTGTACATTTTGTGAGTTAGAATGTCTCCATAGCTGTTCAGTACATTGGAGATATAGGTCGGGCATTATCTTTGGCTTCTGTTTATACAGTTTTCAGACACTGCATACTAACTCATATTGCATGAAATGCATACTTTTCTCCTTCAGTTCTTATAATTAAATAGTCGTTCAGTCTCAGAAGTTTGAGTTTGATAGATACTTAATTATTTAATTATAACTGTGTAACTGAAAACTGTATACAGGTAGTCCTTGGTTAATAACCCCAATAGGAACTGTAAAACTGGTTGTTAAATGGGGTGGTCATTAAGTGAGTCACCATGTGGCCAGACCCGATTTTACAACCATTTTTACAATGGCTATTAAGCAAATCACCACAGTCGTTAAGCGAATCATGTGGTCATTAAGCAAATTGTGATGTTAAGTGAATCCAGCTTCCCCAGTGGACTTTTTTGCTGGAATTCACTTTGCTGGAATTCACCCAGAGTTCCCCCATCGGGGGGAGATGGGCGGGTGAGAAATTTAATAAATAAATAAATGACCACATGGTTTGCTTAATGACCACATTCACTTAATGACTGCAGTGATTTGCTTAATGACTTGTAAAAATGGTCACAAATTGCGATCATGTGACTGCAGGGGTGGTGCAATGGTTTGTGACGGTTGTAAATACAAGTCATAAAGCACTTTTTCCAAGGCCGTCGTAACTTTGAACTGTTGTTGAAGGAACAGTCATTAAGTGAGGACTACCTGTATTTATTTGGGTAGATTCACTGCCTGAAGCAACAATATTAACAAGTATTTCTATTTCATACAGCCAGTGCTAGAGTGTTCCAGCTGGGATTTGTGGTTTTTCTGTATTTTCTCTCTTCATCTCAGAGGTAGCCAACCTTTGTTGTTGTTTAGTCGTTAAGTCGTGTCCGACTATTCATGACCCCATGAACCATATTGCGCCAGGCCTTCCTGTTCTTCACTGCCTCCCTGAGTTTGCTCAATTTCATGCTCATTGCTTCAGTGATGCTATCTAACCATCTCATCCTCTGCTGTCCTCTTCTCCTTTTGCCTTCAATCTTTCCCAGCATCAGGGTCTTCTCCAAAGAGATCTCTCTTCACATTAGGTGACCAAAGTATCTGAGCTTGAGCTTCATTATCGATCCTTCCAATGAGCAATCAGGGTTGATTTCCTTTAAGATTGACTGGTTTGACCTCCTAGCAGTCCAGGGGACTCTCAAGAGTCTTCTCCAGCACCACAGTTCAAAGGCATCAATTCTTCGGCGCTCAGCCTTCTTTATGGTCCAGCTCTCACAGCCATACATTACTACTGGAAAAACCATAGCTTTGACTATGCGGATCTTTGTCGGCAAGGTGACGTCTCTGCTTTTTAATATGCTATCTAGGTTTGCCATAGCTTTCCTCCCAAGGAGCAAGCGTCTTTTAATTTCATGGCTGCAGTCTCCGTCTGCGGTGATCTTGGAGCCCAAATAAATGAAGTCTGTTACTGCTTCCATTTCTACCCCTTCTATTTGCCAGGAATTGATGGGTCCAGATGCCATGATCTTAGTTTTTTTAATGTTGAGTTTCAAGCCAGCTTTCGTACTCTCCTCTTTCACCCTCATCAAGAGGCTCTTTAGTTCTTCTTCACTTTCTGCCATTAGGGTGGTATCGTCTGCATATCTGAGGTTGTTGATGATTCTCCCTGCAATCTTAATTCCGACTTGTGATTCTTCCAGCCTGGCATTTCTCATGATGTACTCTGCATATAGATTAAATAAGCAGGGTGACAGTATACAGCCTTGTCGTACACCTTTCCCTATTTTGAACCATTCGGTTGTTCCATGACCGGTTCTAACTGTTGCTTCTTGGCCCGCATACAGATTTCTCAGGAGACAGGTAAGGTGGTCTGGTACTCCCATCTCTTTAAGAATTTGCCACAGTTTGTTGTGATCCACACAATCAAAGGCTTTTGCATAGTAAGTGAAGCAGAAGTAGATATTTTTCTGGAACTCTCGTGCTTTCTCCATGATCCAGCGAATGTTGGCGATTTGATCTCTAGTTCCTCTGCCTCTTCGAAACCCAGCTTGTACATCCAGTAGTTCTCGGTTCATGTATTGCTGAAGCCTAGCTTGTAGGATTTTGAGCATAACCTTGCTAGCATGTGAAATGAGTGCAATTGTGCGATTCTTTGGCATTGCCCTTCTTTGGAATAGGAATGTAAACTGACCTTTTCCAATCCCGTGGCCACTGTTGCGTTTTCCAAACTTGCTGGCATATTGAGTGCAGCACTTTAACACCATCGTCTTTTAGTATTTTAAATAACTCAGCTGAAATACTGTCATCTCCACTAGCTTTGTTGTTAGCAATGCTTCCTAAGGCCCACTTGACTTCACTCTCTAGGATGTCTGGCTCAAGGTCAGTGATCACACCAGCGTGGACATCAGGGACATTAAGATCTTTCTTGTATAGTTCTTCTGTGTATTCTTGCCACCTCTTCTTAATCTCTTCTGCTTCTGTTAGGTCCCTGCCTTTTTTGTCCTTTATCATGCCCATCTTTGCACTAAACGTTCCTTTCATATCTCCAATTTTCTTGTAGAGATCTCTAGTCTTCCCCATTCTATTGTTTTCTTCGATTTCTTTGCATTGTTCATTTAAGAAGGCCTTCTTATCTCTCCTTGCTATTCTCTGGAAATCTGCATTCAGTTGCTTATATCTTTCCCTTTCACCCTTGCTTTTCGCATTCCTTCTTTCCACAGCTATTTGTAAAGCCTCATCAGACAGCCATTTTGCTTTCTTGCATTTCTTTTTCTTTGGGATGGTTTTAGTTGCTGCCTCCTGTACAATGTTACGGACCTCTGTCCATAGTTCTTCCGGCACTCTGTCTACCAAATCTAATCCTCTAAATCTATTCATCACCTTCACTGTGTACTCACAAGGAATATGATCTAAGTCATACCTGAGTGGTCTAGTGGTTTTCCCTACATTCTTCAATTTAAGCCTAAATTTTGCAGTAAGAAGCTCATGATCTGAGCCACAGTCAGCTCCCGATCTTGTTTTTGCTGTCTGTATAGAGCTTCTCCATCTTTGGCTGCAAAGTATATAATCAATCTGGTTTCGGTATTGACCATCTGGTGATGTCCATGTGTAGAGTCGTCTCTTGTGTTGTTGGAAAAGCGTGTTTGCTATGACTAGCTTGTTCTCTTGACAGAACTCTATTAGCCTTTGCCCTGCTTCATTTTGTACTCCAAGGCCAAACTTGCCTGTTATTCCGATTACTCCTTGACTTCCTACTTTAGCATTCCAATCCCCTATGATGAAAAGGACATCTTTTTTTGGTGCTAGTTGTAGAAGGTGTTGTAGGTCTTCATAGAACTGGTCAACTGCAGCTTCTTCGGCATCAGTGGTTGGGGCATAGACTTGGATTACTGTGATGTTGAATGGTTTGCCTTGGATACGTACTGAGACCATTCTGTCGTTTTTGAGGTTGTACCCCATTACTGCCTTTCCC
This sequence comes from Python bivittatus, assembly GCF_059951505.1. Classification (NCBI taxonomy): domain Eukaryota; kingdom Metazoa; phylum Chordata; class Lepidosauria; order Squamata; family Pythonidae; genus Python; species Python bivittatus. The sequence goes on from NW_028277030.1 coordinate 27,532,178, forward strand.
ACTCTCTTATTGACTATGAGTGCAACTCCATTTCTTCTAAGGGTTTCTTGGCCACAGTAGTAGATATAATGGTCACCTGAATTAAATTCACCCATTCCCGTCCATTTCAATTCGCTGATTCCCAAGATGTCGACGTTCAATCTTGTCATCTCATGTTTGACCACATCCAGCTTGCCTTGGTTCATAGATCTTACATTCTAGGAACCTATATAATATTGTTCTTTACAGCATCGGACCTTCTTTTCACTTCCAGATACATCCACAGCTGAACGTCCTTTCGGCTTTGGCCCAGCCGCTTCACTCTTTCTGGAGCTACTTGGAATTGCCCTCTGCTCTTCCCCAGTAGCATATTGGACACCTTCCGACCTGAGGGGCTCATCTTCCAGCGTCATATCTTTTAGCCTTTTAACATTGTCCATGGGGTTTTCTTGGCAAGGATACTGGAGTGGGTTGCCATTTCCTTCTCCAGTGGACCACATTTTGTCAGAACTCTCTGTCATGACCTGTCCGTCTTGGGTGGCCCTGCACGGTATAGCTCATGGCTTCACTGAGTTACGCAAGCCCCTTCGCCACGACAAGGCAGTGATCCATGAAGGGGGCCGAGCCAACCTTACAAGCCTGTAAAGTTGTAGGGCCACAAGTATGTCATCTTTCAGGCCCGTCTGATGCTGTGCATGCATATGCCATGCCCTTCCCATTCCTATTTTCATTTTTGTGCTACTTTGATGACATCATTAAAATTTTGGATGAATTTCTGTGTTCTGTACTCACCTTTCTGTTGCACACTGTGTTACTTGAAATTTCTCCCCCTTTGATTTTCTTAGGTATCACACTTTGCAGCCATAGGTCATTGTTGGTTTGTCTATGGTGTTAAAGATGTCTTTACTTGCTTTGGCATTTTTCATCAGTTGGAGGATTGGTTTTTTGTGGTTAAAACTGAACTATGCCACTTTTCTTTGTTATGATATTGTAAGCCCTTTGGGGTAGGCCGAGTCAAGAAACAGATGCTGGAGGGATTCCAGGAATGCTGGAACTTGCCCAAGTTTCTCCATGGCCCATATTATACTAAACAGAATCAAGGTGGGGTTATTTTGAGTTTCTCTCTCATGCTTCCGTCAGTCTCTGGACTGTGTAATCTCCTCTCCAAGTCCTTCTTAATGACTTCTTCCTTTTCCCCTTAACAGCTCTCTCATATCTTCCCCAAGGTCAGCTCTAAATCTCTTTATAGATATGTCTTGGTTGATTGTGGCACTTTTTTTTTTTTTTTTGGCAGAAGTGACTTTTTTTGTGTGTAAAAGTTCATAATTTACATGAATATTTTTTAGCAGAATAGCTTAATGTATTAAGCTCAAAAGGTTAGAATAGAGATTTTGATGTATAAACCATCCGTAGGCTATTGGCTTCTGAACAGAAGCATTGTTTGACATACGCAGAACACTATTCACATTCAGTTTTAAGCAGAGCTGGCATTAAAATTCAGCTAATTTGCTTCATGTGACTTCTCAGCTGTGGTTTTTCATTTAAGTCTTTAGCTCCTTTTCTTTTTGGAGTCTTGTTTGACAAAAATCAGATGGTTGACACATTTAACTCTTTGTTCTCTGTCTTAATTATATTTGTACTAATTTCAGGCATGGTTGCATAGATGGAATATAAGAATTTTTTTGCTCTGTTTATAGGTTCAATTTATGGATGACTTGAAGAAAGTTTGGCTTCACATATACAGTTGTTTACAATTTCAAATACAGTTTTTAAAATGTCAAGATAGATAAATAAGAATTCTGAAATAAACTTCTTCAGCCAGATTTAAAAGAAACACATCATATATATGTAAACCATATTAGACAAGAGTTTCTAATCTGGAACTTCTTTTGCTTTCTTCAGAATTTCAAAGAATATTCCAACAACTAAAGATGTTGAACCTTTGCTAGAAATTGATGGTGATATTCGAAATTTTGAAGTATTTTTGTCATCACGAACTCCAGTCCTTATAGCACGAGATGTAAAAACCTTTTTACCATGTACAGTGAATCTTGATCCCAAACTACGAGAAATTATTGCAGGTAATGTATTATCAATTAATTACACAATAAATGATTTTAATATTACTAGCAAAACACTTTTTCTAAGTTCCCAAATTTCACTTAAATGTATCAGAACAAATTTATATGCAATCATTATTTACAATAGGATTTATCTTTCCAATAATTAATGATGTGTTGTTAATTGCTTATAAAATATTATAGCCTTGTTTACTTTCTCTAGTCCATATATCAGTTAGATGTACATTCTTGCAGGTATCTTATATTTTTGGTTGTCTTCTTAGCCCCCATTACTTACTGTTTACTTTGGAGAGATGTGTCAGTTGCTTTGTGAAGCAACTGAGAGCTCACACTTGCAACAGTTCATATAGCCCTAGTAGTTACTATATAAAATCTTACAGTACTGATAATGTAGAAAATGTTTTTTGTAGAGAAATTGATTATGGGTTTTTTTCAAGTAAAACATTCCTCTTAATAATGTCTCTGCATGGTTTTAAATAATAAAACAAAAATCCTTATGTATCTATTTGAAGCTTCTTTGATTTTTGAGTATACATGTTATTTCACTGAGGGATGAGCATCCTTGTCTTCTTTATTGGCTAAACATAGGCAGTGACATTGGAGAATGCTGTATTTTTAGTAATTACAGACCTTTCCACACTTGCATAGTGGGATGTATCCAGAGTTCTGTATAATTGACCTACCCCCCTTGGACTTACTTCCCACCCAACATTCTCCTGTGGACTCGATTACAGAGCTTTCAGAGAGGAGAGATAAATTGTAAGGAGAGACTTCAACTACCTAGGGATTTGTTGGAAAACCAACTTGGCCAAGGCTGCAAGGTCTCCAAAATTCCTCAGTGGTCTTTCTGACTGTTTCATTTTCTAGAAGGTTGAAGAAACAACCAAGGAGATTGGTTGTTGTAGACTTGATCCTAACCATTAAGGAAGAGGTAAAAGCAGTGGGAACACTGAGAGGAAATGGCCGTGTCAGCTTGCAATATAAGATACTGGATCAGGAGGGCCTCCGCACAGTCACTCGTGCCCTGGTCACCTCCGGGTTGGACTACTGTAATGCGCTCTACATGGGGCTACCCTTGAAGAGTATCCAGAAGCTACAGCTGGTACAGAATGCAGCGGCGCAGACAGTTCTTAATGCCCCTAGGAGGGCACGTATAACACCCCTGTTGCGTGAGCTGCATTGGTTGCCAGTTTGTTTCCGGGTCCAATTCAAGGTGTTGGTCATCACCTTTAAAGCCCTTCATGGCATGGGACCAGGTTATATGAGGAACCGCCTCGCCCCGGTCATCTCAGCCCGCCCCACTCGGTCCAGCAGAAGGGGCAGATTGCAGACCCCACCCGTCAAGGAATTTCGATTGGTGGGGTCTAGGCAGAGAGCCTTTTCTGCTGTAGCGCCCGCCCTATGGAACATCTTGCCGCCTGAGGTGCGGTGTGCCCCCTCCCTCATGGCCTTCAGGAAAGAGATCAAATCCTGGCTCTGCCAGAAGGCTTGGGGGCCAGAGGGGGCCCCGCACCTATGGAGATGGCTGGTGGGGTGAGGGATTGTCCCCCCCCAGCATCTTACAGGTTTTTTAGGGCCAATTATAGGAGGTTTTTAGGCCATTTTTTATATATGTTTTTAACTATTTATAATTATGTTTATGTCTGGAGAGTCCTGTGTTTTTTTATTATTATTGTGAGCCGCCCAGAGTCACCCATTGGGGGGAGATGGGTGGCATACAAATTTGAAAAATAAATAAATAAATAAATACCCATGGAATTGGAGCATAGTTGAACATGGACATTCAGTGTCAGGACAGCCAATTTCAACAGAGAAGAGCTAGATGAGATCCCACAGACAGAGATTCTCAGGTCAAAAGGAGCACAGGAGAACTGGGAACACCTCTCAACCAAATACTGGAAGTACAATTTATACCATTCCAGTGAGAAGGAAAAATGGGGAATATTTTAGGAAACCATTGTGGATGCATTGGGAAGTATTTTCTAATTTTAAGAGCTGTTCACCAGTAGAACAGGAAGTGGTGGACTCTTCTTTGCTGGTATTTAAGCAGAGGTTAGATAGCCATCTGACAGGGAAGCTATAGTAGTGGACCCCTCCACTGGGTGGGGCGTTAGACTAAATGTCCTGTGTGATCCTGTCTAACTCTTCCATTCTGTTATTCTGTTCATTGCTTCAAACAAAGCAGTAGTTGTGACCTTGTGCACAGATATTCTGTAGATCTTTTTATAGTTTTTCTTTAAAAATGCTGCAATTCTGGAATTACAAAACTTTCCTAGAATTCTTTACTTCTAATTGAGTCTTATCATATTAACAATATTCTTATGGTTTCTAACAATGAAATAGCTTTTCAAGTGATTTGAATGTTCTGTTATGTTGTAACTGCTGTGATTGGGAATTGTCTTGACTCCTGTAGTTGGGATTATTTCTTTTGAATTCTCTTATCTAAGTTAATACAACAAGAGGGACTGGTTATGGTTTTGACTTGGAGTGGACAGGATGGTATTGGTCTGGATGAAGTTACTGAGTGTAGCAGCAGGCCTTTTAAGGAGCTCAGGGGACAGAGAAGTCATGCTGTTGGAGAAACAGTGACTAGGGAGCAAGCTACAGAAAAAGAAATTTCTATGAGAAGCTTTGGCTTGAATGCTGGACCAGTGCTTCTGCTGGAAGGATGGTGATCGTTGGTAAGCATCTGATTGCCTCTTTGTTTACTTTGAGGCAGCCTCCACACCTAGTCCCATTTTGTGGTTTTGTTTAGTTTGTTCTGATTTATTCTTTACATCCCATCACGCAGTACAGTCTATTTCAGAGAAAGACAAAAAAAAATTGTTTTAACCTCTGAGCAAGTATGTTCTGCTTCATAATGTGATGTCTTGAGTGTTGGTTGAAATGTATTCTTATGGCTTCAAATCATAGTGGCATTATTGGGGGTGGGTCTGTCCATTTGTTATTTTGAAATCCCATGTAATCACTGCCACTCTTTGGGTTAAAGAATCAGAGGAAAGCCCATGGTCTTCTGCCATGATTTCAAGTTATTGTTCCTGCCTGTCTGGTTCTGGTTCTAGGAATCAGTGCCTTACTGTTTTTAGAGAAAACCATAATTTCTCAGGAATTCTATAATTTTGTTTTTGTTTTATATTTTAAAAGTGGAATGCAAGAAATTTGGTTTCAGATTATTTGAATTCGTTCTTTCACTTTGTATTTGTCAGCTGATAGGTTGTAACTGTTCTCATGATTACATTGGTACGTTGAATATTTCAGATGTCCGGGCTGCAAGAGACCAAATTAATATTGCAGCAATTCCATATCCTGCAATGCCTTTACAAGATGCAGCTCCTAGAGCATCATCAGTATTTAGTCAGCCATCATCAGCCTGCTCTTCAACCCATTCTTTTAATGGACCTTTCAATGGAGGAGTTGTATCACCACAGCCTCACAGCAGCTACTACAGTGGAATGACAGGACCTCAGCATCCATTTTATAACAGAGTAAGTAGCAGTTTAAAATTTGCACTGAGTTTTATTTAGTTTGGGTGTCATACCTGGTCAAAAATCCTATACCGTAGCAGAAGAAAGCCAGTGACAATGATAGCCATCTACTGTTTTATTATATGTACTTGGTAAACTATAACCATAGTACATGTATGTGAAGAAATTAATATTTTCATATTGGCAATAGGCAATTAAATGAACCAAAGTTTAAGATCTGCAGGTTTAATTAGCCTGCAGAAAAGAAGTCCTCTTTAACTTAAAGTCAAGCATAGGTTAAAGTAATTATTCAATTGTCCGTGTACATAAGTATGGACTCATGATACTTGTTGAAGTGCCATGAGCTTTCTTAACAGCTCAAAATGTTGCCTATGTAATATATTAAAATATTTAAAAAATGGATTGAACAAAATTATTATTTTGAACAATTCAGCTGCCTGATTCAAATGAATTAGAAATTAACAAGCATGCACACTGTTCATTCATTCTTTTCAAGGTGTAAGCAGTCAGACTAGGAAGTCTCTATGACTTTCTGTTTTATCTGACAACAGTTAAAGGTTTTCATACCTTTTGAACATACAATGTATTAAGTTTCAGATTGTGACATAATATACTTGTTTCTCAGTAACTGGCAATCATCATTTTAATTTCTTTTTGATGAATTGAAGGGCTTCCTGGATTGATTGCTTATTCTCTGAAAGGAAGAATGAAGAGTTGTATGCATGGACAAAAGGTTACTTGTATCTTAACATTTATTGAGATGCAAATTCCATCTTTTTTGTCAGCTTGTATTAACTTCTAATGCAATCTAAATTGTATTTATTTCTAATGCAATCTAAATTAAAGCTGCAGTCCTGTACTCACTTACCTATGAGTAAGACCTATTAAATTCAAGCAGGACTTACTTCTGAGATGATATCAATAGAATCACACTTTTAAATTCAGGTATTTTACTATGTCAGTCCAGATTCAAATAATAATTTTCAAGATAGCTTAATTTTTAAAAGAGTATACCAGATTTGTTGAAATTTTATCTAATGAGGATTGAAATACAGTTCTGAAATTGGTGTAAAAATAAAACACACATTACTGTATGGAGTCACACTTTATAAGAGATCTTGTGAAATGATTCCGAGGTATTTAATCATGGTCTCCTAGTCAGGTTTGCTCCTTGAGATAATGCTACCATTGGAAAGGAACCGAAATGATTTATATTATTATGCTGCTTTTTGGCAGTTCTAAAGTGCGTTAATAGTTCTCCATTGAAGCTATGTACATGTTATCATTCATTACAAAAATGTTTCATTACTTTAATGTTTGTCTGTCATTGAACCTATATGGAACTTTCCTGTTGATTTCAAATGGGGTAATTATTTCACATTTTGATCATTTCAAAATAAGACTGCTTAATTATCCAAGGAACTAAAATTTTATGTTTTACATTTTTAAATTAGTAGCATTTGTTGAATTAAGTTCTTTTGATTTTGTAATGGTCCCTTTTTGTTACATGTTTCTTTCCATAGCCATTCTTTGCCCCATATGTTTACATGCCAAGGTATTACCCTGGCAATTCTCATCTCACCTCCCGTCCATCACTAAAATCGAATTTGTCCAGGGAACAAAGCAATGGTCTAGTAAGTATCTTGTAAAGTAAATGAACATGCTAATTTACATGATAAGATTAGTAAGTAATACAAGAATAGATATGTTTAATCATGGCACATGTATGCCTAAGGCTAAGATGGTACAGTGTATCTTGTTCCACTTTTTAAACATTTGTATATTTAGGTTTCATTTCCTATACTAAAATTGATATATTTCAAACATAAGAAAAATAAAGGATTATTTTTAGGTTAGTGTTAGTAAATTAGTAACTGTAAAGACAAACTGTTGAGTGAACAATTGTATATTATGTTTAAATCAGATAATGGAGTTTATTTCTAGTTTGGTTGAAGCAGAATTTTAATTATGTCAGGTTAAAAATTGAGCCTTATGCACATTTTCATAATTGTGCCATACTTTGGTACATTTAATTTTTTTTTAACAGGAACTTATCTCAGCAGCTTGTCCCTGGCTGGGCTGTGAAGCTAAGCAAGATCAGGCCTGAATAGTACTACTTGGATGGAAGGGTATCACAGAAATGTAGGTTAGACTAGAGATCAGAAATGTCCCAGAAGGAGACAGTGGCAACCTGTAGCCATACTATTGCCAAGGAGGCTGCATTTCCATGAAGTCACCAGGAGTCAAGATGACTCAGAGGAGACTTTTCCTTACCTCCACAGGAACTCATATTGAACCAACTGTTGTTCAAAAAGAAATAAGAAATATTAAAAAAAATAATTAAGGATGATTTTAGGGCAATGTTATACAGAGACTTTTATACTCTGTTTTAAAATTAATCCAAACGAGAGATAATCAACTCAAGGCCTGTGGGCCACAGGTGACATACAGACAGACAGACATGTTACTTTGGGAAGAGATGTTCTTCCTAACATGGACATGACATTATGCTCACATGTCCCCCCTCTTTTCCCTCACCTATTTATAGACAAATAGTGGTTTGCACAAAACATGGTTTCTCCCATTCAGATGTAATAGCAAGTTGTGGTTTATTGTTAAACTAAAAAGTTAAATGGGGAATTGACATGAACATAGGAAAGAGGGAGAAGAAGAGAAAATACAAGCAAATAGAGTAATAGTGCAGGGTTGCTTCTAGGCCAGTTTAGCTCTTCTGTTCTTAACCCTGTTTTCAAAACAGTCTCTGTAGGGAATGATACATTCTTTGATACCTCTTCATCCATTGTTCTTTATTTTACTTTTATTTGTGTGTGTGTGTGTGTGTGTGTGTGTGTCATCATTTTGTCCAAGTCATAATGGTTTGTTGTTGTTGTTAGGATGTTATCAAGGAGGATGTTGATGAGTGGCTTCCTACACCCACAGACCCCTCAATGGTAAAAGAGTAGTCATGTGGTGTGGAACTTTAGCATCTCAATAATGCTAAATAATAAACAATAATGAGTTTGCTTTAATTATAACTG